>NW_028245405.1:0-330647 GCF_964263255.1 Lissotriton vulgaris
GGCCCAAAACACAAGATTTATGGAATGGTTAAAAGTGCATGAAAATGGCCAATTTACTCACTCTGAGTTCTCAAAAAGGGTTTCTTCACCCCAGAAAGTTAATTAAATACCATTTGGAGGCATTTAATGTTCGAGCAAAAACCGCAGATTTTCGACAAAAGAGATAACACCCCCCCATTACGTCATGCTTCAGAAATGTGGAAAATGGTCCGTTTTCAAATGTTTTATTTTTGAACGTCAGTTCACATTTGTAGGTGGATCATCAGTGTTAGAGCTAAAATTAGCATGTTTAAAGTGATTTTCATGCTTCCAGGGGCCCAAAACACAAGATTTATGGAATGGTTAAAAGTGCATGAAAATGGCCAATTTACTCACTCTGAGTTCTCAAAAAGGGTTTCTTCACCCCGGGAAGTGAAATAAATACCATTTGGAGGCATTTAATGTTCGAGCAAAAACGGCTGATTTTCGACAAAAGAGATAACACCCCCCCATTACGTCATGCTTCAGAAATGTGGAAAATGGTCCGTTTTCAAATGTTTTATTTTTGAACGTCAGTTCACATTTGTAGGTGGATCATCAGTGTTAGAGCTAAAATTAGCATGTTTAAACTTATTTTCATGCTTCCAGGGGCTCGGGAAGTTAATTAAATACCATTTGGAGGCATTTAATGTTCGAGCAAAAACGGCTGATTTTCGACAAAAGAGATAACACCCCCCATTACGTCATGCTTCAGAAATGTGGAAAATGGTCCGTTTTCAAATGTTTTATTTTTGAACGTCAGTTCACATTTGTAGGTGGATCATCAGTGTTAGAGCTAAAATTAGCATGTTTAAAGTGATTTTCATGCTTCCAGGGGCTCGGGAAGTGAAATAAATACCATTTGGAGGCATTTAATGTTCGAGCAAAAACGGCTGATTTTCGACAAAAGAGATAACACCCCCCCATTACGTCATGCTTCAGAAATGTGGAAAATGGTCCGTTTTCAAATGTTTTATTTTTGAACGTCAGTTCACATTTGTAGGTGGATTATCATTGTTAGAGCTAAAATTAGCATGTTTAAAGTGATTTTCATGCTTCCAGGGGCTCGGGAAGTTAATTAAATACCATTTGGAGGCATTTAATGTTCGAGCAAAAACGGCTGATTTTCGACAAAAGAGATAACACCCCCCCATTACGTCATGCTTCAGAAATGTGGAAAATGGTCCGTTTTCAAATGTTTTATTTTTGAACGTCAGTTCACATTTGTAGGTGGATCATCAGTGTTAGAGCTAAAATTAGCATGTTTAAAGTGATTTTCATGCTTCCAGGGGCTCGGGAAGTTAATTAAATACCATTTGGAGGCATTTAATGTTCGAGCAAAAACGGCTGATTTGCGACAAAAGAGATAACACCCCCCCATTACGTCATGCTTCAGAAATGTGGAAAATGGTCCGTTTTCAAATGTTTTATTTTTGAACGTCAGTTCACATTTGTAGGTGGATCATCAGTGTTAGAGCTAAAATTAGCATGTTTAAAGTGATTTTCATGCTTCCAGGGGCCCAAAACACAAGATTTATGGAATGGTTAAAAGTGCATGAAAATGGCCAATTTACTCACTCTGAGTTCTCAAAAAGGGTTTCTTCACCCAGAAAGTTAATTAAATACCATTTGGAGGCATTTATTGTTCGAGCAAAAACGGCTGATTTTCGACAAAAGAGATAACACCCCCCCATTACGTCATGCTTCAGAAATGTGGAAAATGGTCCGTTTTCAAATGTTTTATTTTTGAACGTCAGTTCACATTTGTAGGTGGATCATCAGTGTTAGAGCTAAAATTAGCATGTTTAAAGTGATTTTCATGCTTCCAGGGGCCCAAAACACAAGATTTATGGAATGGTTAAAAGTGCATGAAAATGGCCAATTTACTCACTCTGAGTTCTCAAAAAGGGTTTCTTCACCCCGGGAAGTGAAATAAATACCATTTGGAGGCATTTAATGTTCGAGCAAAAACGGCTGATTTTCGACAAAAGAGATAACACCCCTCCTTTACGTCATGCTTCAGAAATGTGGAAAATGGTCCGTTTTCAAATGTTTTATTTTTGAACGTCAGTTCACATTTGTAGGTGGATCATCAGTGTTAGGACTAAAATTAGCATGTTTAAAGTGATTTTCATGCTTCCAGGGGCTCGGGAAGTTAATTAAATACCATTTGGAGGCATTTAATGTTCGAGCAAAAACGGCTGATTTTCGACAAAAGAGATAACACCCCCCCATTACGTCATGCTTCAGAAATGTGGAAAATGGTCCGTTTTCAAATGTTTTATTTTTGAACGTCAGTTCACATTTGTAGGTGGATCATCAGTGTTAGAGCTAATATTAGCATGTTTAAACTTATTTTCATGCTTCCAGGGGCTCGGGAAGTTAATTAAATACCATTTGGAGGCATTTAATGTTCGAGCAAAAACGGCTGATTTTCGACAAAAGAGATAACACCCCCCCATTACGTCATGCTTCAGAAATGTGGAAAATGGTCCGTTTTCAAATGTTTTATTTTTGAACGTCAGTTCACATTTGTAGGTGGATCATCAGTGTTAGAGCTAAAATTAGCATGTTTAAAGTGATTTTCATGCTTCCAGGGGCTCGGGAAGTGAAATAAATACCATTTGGAGGCATTTAATGTTCGAGCTAAAACGGCTGATTTTCGACAAAAGAGATAACACCCCCCCATTACGTCATGCTTCAGAAATGTGGAAAATGGTCCGTTTTCAAATGTTTTATTTTTGAACGTCAGTTCACATTTGTAGGTGGATTATCATTGTTAGAGCTAAAATTAGCATGTTTAAAGTGATTTTCATGCTTCCAGGGGCTCGGGAAGTTAATTAAATACCATTTGGAGGCATTTAATGTTCGAGCAAAAACGGCTGATTTTCGACAAAAGAGATAACACCCCCCCATTACGTCATGCTTCAGAAATGTGGAAAATGGTCCGTTTTCAAATGTTTTATTTTTGAACGTCAGTTCACATTTGTAGGTGGATCATCAGTGTTAGAGCTAAAATTAGCATGTTTAAAGTGATTTTCATGCTTCCAGGGGCCCAAAACACAAGATTTATGGAACGGTTAAAAGTGCATGAAAATGGCCAATTTACTCACTCTGAGTTCTCAAAAAGGGTTTCTTCACCCCGGGAAGTTAATTAAATACCATTTGGAGGCATTTAATGTTCAAGCAAAAACGGCTGATTTTCGACAAAAGAGATAACACCCCCCCATTACGTCATGCTTCAGAAATGTGGAAAATGGTCCGTTTTCAAATGTTTTATTTTTGAACGTCAGTTCACATTTGTAGGTGGATCATCAGTGTTAGAGCTAAAATTAGCATGTTTAAAGTGATTTTCATGCTTCCAGGGGCTCGGGAAGTTAATTAAATACCATTTGGAGGCATTTAATGTTCGAGCAAAAACGGCTGATTTTCGACAAAAGAGATAACACCCCCCCCATTACGTCATGCTTCAGAAATGTGGAAAATGGTCCGTTTTCAAATGTTTTATTTTTGAACGTCAGTTCACATTTGTAGGTGGATCATCAGTGTTAGAGCTAAAATTAGCATGTTTAAAGTGATTTTCATGCTTCCAGGGGCTCGGGAAGTTAATTAAATACCATTTGGAGGCATTTAATGTTCGAGCAAAAACGGCTGATTTTCGGCAAAAGAGATAACACCCCCCCATTACGTCATGCTTCAGAAATGTGGAAAATGGTCCGTTTTCAGATGTTTTATTTTTGAACGTCAGTTCACATTTGTAGGTGGATCATCAGTGTTAGAGCTAAAATTAGCATGTTTAAAGTGATTTTCATGCTTCCAGGGGCCCAAAACACAAGATTTATGGAATGGTTAAAAGTGCATGAAAATGGCCAATTTACTCACTCTGAGTTCTCAAAAAGGGTTTCTTCACCCCGGGAAGTGAAATAAATACCATTTGGAGGCATTTAATGTTCGAGCAAAAACGGCTGATTTTCGACAAAAGAGATAACACCCCTCCTTTACGTCATGCTTCAGAAATGTGAAAAATGGTCCGTTTTCAAATGTTTTATTTTTGAACGTCAGTTCACATTTGTAGGTGGATCATCAGTGTTAGAGCTAAAATTAGCATGTTTAAAGTGATTTTCATGCTTCCAGGGGCTCGGGAAGTTAATTAAATACCATTTGGAGGCATTTAATGTTCCAGCAAAAACGGCTGATTTTCGACAAAAGAGATAACACCCCCCCATTACGTCATGCTTCAGAAATGTGGAAAATGGTCCGTTTTCAAATGTTTTATTTTTGAACGTCAGTTCACATTTGTAGGTGGATCATCAGTGTTAGAGCTAAAATTAGCATGTTTAAAGTGATTTTCATGCTTCCAGGGGCCCAAAACACAAGATTTATGAAATGGTTAAAAGTGCATGAAAATGGCCAATTTACTCACTCTGAGTTCTCAAAAAGGGTTTCTTCACCCCGGGAAGTTAATTAAATACCATTTGGAGGCATTTAATGTTCAAGCAAAAACGGCTGATTTTCGACAAAAGAGATAACACCCCCCCATTACGTCATGCTTCAGAAATGTGGAAAATGGTCCGTTTTCAAATGTTTTATTTTTGAACGTCAGTTCACATTTGTAGGTGGATCATCAGTGTTAGAGCTAAAATTAGCATGTTTAAAGTGATTTTCATGCTTCCAGGGGCTCGGGAAGTTAATTAAATACCATTTGGAGGCATTTAATGTTCGAGCAAAAACGGCTGATTTTCGACAAAAGAGATAACACCCCCCCATTACGTCATGCTTCAGAAATGTGGAAAATGGTCCGTTTTCAAATGTTTTATTTTTGAACGTCAGTTCACATTTGTAGGTGGATCATCAGTGTTAGAGCTAAAATTAGCATGTTTAAAGTGATTTTCATGCTTCCAGGGGCTCGGGAAGTGAAATAAATACCATTTGGAGGCATTTAATGTTCGAGCAAAAACGGCTGATTTTCGACAAAAGAGATAACACCCCCCCATTACGTCATGCTTCAGAAATGTGGAAAATGGTCCGTTTTCAAATGTTTTATTTTTGAACGTCAGTTCACATTTGTAGGTGGATTATCAGTGTTAGAGCTAAAATTAGTATGTTTAAAGTGATTTTCATGCTTCCAGGGGCTCGGGAAGTTAATTAAATACCATTTGGAGGCATTTAATGTTCGAGCAAAAACAGCTGATTTTCGACAAAAGAGATAACACCCCCCCATTACGTCATGCTTCAGAAATGTGGAAAATGGTCCGTTTTCAAATGTTTTATTTTTGAACGTCAGTTCACATTTGTAGGTGGATCATCAGTGTTAGAGCTAAAATTAGCATGTTTAAAGTGATTTTCATGCTTCCAGGGGCCCAAAACACAAGATTTATGGAATGGTTAAAAGTGCATGAAAATGGCCAATTTACTCACTCTGAGTTCTCAAAAAGGGTTTCTTCACCCCGGGAAGTTAATTAAATACCATTTGGAGGCATTTAATGTTCGAGCAAAAACGGCTGATTTTCGACAAAAGAGATAACACCCCCCCATTACGTCATGCTTCAGAAATGTGGAAAATGGTCCGTTTTCAAATGTTTTATTTTTGAACGTCAGTTCACATTTGTAGGTGGATCATCAGTGTTAGAGCTAAAATTAGGATGTTTAAAGTGATTTTCATGCTTCCAGGGGCCCAAAACACAAGATTTATGGAATGGTTAAAAGTGCATGAAAATGGCCAATTTACTCACTCTGAGTTCTCAAAAAGGGTTTCTTCACCCCAGAAAGTTAATTAAATACCATTTGGAGGCATTTAATGTTCGAGCAAAAACGGCTGATTTTCGACAAAAGAGATACCCCCCATTACGTCATGCTTCAGAAATGTGGAAAATGGTCCGTTTTCAAATGTTTTATTTTTGAACGTCAGTTCACATTTGTAGGTGGATCATCAGTGTTAGAGCTAAAATTAGCATGTTTAAAGTGATTTTCATGCTTCCAGGGGCCCAAAACACAAGATTTATGGAATGGTTAAAAGTGCATGAAAATGGCCAATTTACTCACTCTGAGTTCTCAAAAAGGGTTTCTTCACCCCGGGAAGTGAAATAAATACCATTTGGAGGCATTTAATGTTCGAGCAAAAACGGCTGATTTTCGACAAAAGAGATAACACCCCTCCTTTACGTCATGCTTCAGAAATGTGGAAAATGGTCCGTTTTCAAATGTTTTATTTTTGAACGTCAGTTCACATTTGTAGGTGGATCATCAGTGTTAGAGCTAAAATTAGCATGTTTAAAGGGATTTTCATGCTTCCAGGGGCTCGGGAAGTTAATTAAATACCATTTGGAGGCATTTAATGTTCGAGCAAAAACGGCTGATTTTCGACAAAAGAGATAACACCCCCCCATTACGTCATGCTTCAGAAATGTGGAAAATGGTCCGTTTTCAAATGTTTTATTTTTGAACGTCAGTTCACATTTGAAGGTGGATTATCAGTGTTAGAGCTAAAATTAGCATGTTTAAAGTGATTTTCATGCTTCCAGGGGCTCGGGAAGTTAATTAAATACCATTTGGAGGCATTTAATGTTCGAGCAAAAACGGCTGATTTTCGACAAAAGAGATAACACCCCCCCATTACGTCATGCTTCAGAAATGTGGAAAATGGTCCGTTTTCAAATGTTTTATTTTTGAACGTCAGTTCACATTTGTAGGTGGATCATCAGTGTTAGAGCTAAAATTAGCATGTTTAAAGTGATTTTCATGCTTCCAGGGGCCCAAAACACAAGATTTATGGAATGGTTAAAAGTGCATGAAAATGGCCAATTTACTCACTCTGAGTTCTCAAAAAGGGTTTCTTCACCCCGGGAAGTGAAATAAATACCATTTGGAGGCATTTAATGTTCGAGCAAAAACGGCTGATTTTCGACAAAAGAGATAACACCCCTCCTTTACGTCATGCTTCAGAAATGTGAAAAATGGTCCGTTTTCAAATGTTTTATTTTTGAACGTCAGTTCACATTTGTAGGTGGATCATCAGTGTTAGAGCTAAAATTAGCATGTTTAAAGTGATTTTCATGCTTCCAGGGGCTCGGGAAGTTAATTAAATACCATTTGGAGGCATTTAATGTTCCAGCAAAAACGGCTGATTTTCGACAAAAGAGATAACACCCCCCCATTACGTCATGCTTCAGAAATGTGGAAAATGGTCCGTTTTCAAATGTTTTATTTTTGAACGTCAGTTCACATTTGTAGGTGGATCATCAGTGTTAGAGCTAAAATTAGCATGTTTAAAGTGATTTTCATGCTTCCAGGGGCCCAAAACACAAGATTTATGAAATGGTTAAAAGTGCATGAAAATGGCCAATTTACTCACTCTGAGTTCTCAAAAAGGGTTTCTTCACCCCGGGAAGTTAATTAAATACCATTTGGAGGCATTTAATGTTCAAGCAAAAACGGCTGATTTTCGACAAAAGAGATAACACCCCCCCATTACGTCATGCTTCAGAAATGTGGAAAATGGTCCGTTTTCAAATGTTTTATTTTTGAACGTCAGTTCACATTTGTAGGTGGATCATCAGTGTTAGAGCTAAAATTAGCATGTTTAAAGTGATTTTCATGCTTCCAGGGGCTCGGGAAGTTAATTAAATACCATTTGGAGGCATTTAATGTTCGAGCAAAAACGGCTGATTTTCGACAAAAGAGATAACACCCCCCCATTACGTCATGCTTCAGAAATGTGGAAAATGGTCCGTTTTCAAATGTTTTATTTTTGAACGTCAGTTCACATTTGTAGGTGGATCATCAGTGTTAGAGCTAAAATTAGCATGTTTAAAGTGATTTTCATGCTTCCAGGGGCTCGGGAAGTGAAATAAATACCATTTGGAGGCATTTAATGTTCGAGCAAAAACGGCTGATTTTCGACAAAAGAGATAACACCCCCCCATTACGTCATGCTTCAGAAATGTGGAAAATGGTCCGTTTTCAAATGTTTTATTTTTGAACGTCAGTTCACATTTGTAGGTGGATTATCAGTGTTAGAGCTAAAATTAGTATGTTTAAAGTGATTTTCATGCTTCCAGGGGCTCGGGAAGTTAATTAAATACCATTTGGAGGCATTTAATGTTCGAGCAAAAACAGCTGATTTTCGACAAAAGAGATAACACCCCCCCATTACGTCATGCTTCAGAAATGTGGAAAATGGTCCGTTTTCAAATGTTTTATTTTTGAACGTCAGTTCACATTTGTAGGTGGATCATCAGTGTTAGAGCTAAAATTAGCATGTTTAAAGTGATTTTCATGCTTCCAGGGGCCCAAAACACAAGATTTATGGAATGGTTAAAAGTGCATGAAAATGGCCAATTTACTCACTCTGAGTTCTCAAAAAGGGTTTCTTCACCCCGGGAAGTTAATTAAATACCATTTGGAGGCATTTAATGTTCGAGCAAAAACGGCTGATTTTCGACAAAAGAGATAACACCCCCCCATTACGTCATGCTTCAGAAATGTGGAAAATGGTCCGTTTTCAAATGTTTTATTTTTGAACGTCAGTTCACATTTGTAGGTGGATCATCAGTGTTAGAGCTAAAATTAGGATGTTTAAAGTGATTTTCATGCTTCCAGGGGCCCAAAACACAAGATTTATGGAATGGTTAAAAGTGCATGAAAATGGCCAATTTACTCACTCTGAGTTCTCAAAAAGGGTTTCTTCACCCCAGAAAGTTAATTAAATACCATTTGGAGGCATTTAATGTTCGAGCAAAAACGGCTGATTTTCGACAAAAGAGATAACACCCCCCATTACGTCATGCTTCAGAAATGTGGAAAATGGTCCGTTTTCAAATGTTTTATTTTTGAACGTCAGTTCACATTTGTAGGTGGATCATCAGTGTTAGAGCTAAAATTAGCATGTTTAAAGTGATTTTCATGCTTCCAGGGGCCCAAAACACAAGATTTATGGAATGGTTAAAAGTGCATGAAAATGGCCAATTTACTCACTCTGAGTTCTCAAAAAGGGTTTCTTCACCCCGGGAAGTGAAATAAATACCATTTGGAGGCATTTAATGTTCGAGCAAAAACGACTGATTTTCGACAAAAGAGATAACACCCCTCCTTTACGTCATGCTTCAGAAATGTGGAAAATGGTCCGTTTTCAAATGTTTTATTTTTGAACGTCAGTTCACATTTGTAGGTGGATCATCAGTGTTAGAGCTAAAATTAGCATGTTTAAAGTGATTTTCATGCTTCCAGGGGCTCGGGAAGTTAATTAAATACCATTTGGAGGCATTTAATGTTCCAGCAAAAACGGCTGATTTTCGACAAAAGAGATAACACCCCCCCATTACGTCATGCTTCAGAAATGTGGAAAATGGTCCGTTTTCAAATGTTTTATTTTTGAACGTCAGTTCACATTTGTAGGTGGATCATCAGTGTTAGAGCTAAAATTAGCATGTTTAAAGTGATTTTCATGCTTCCAGGGGCCCAAAACACAAGATTTATGGAATGGTTAAAAGTGCATGAAAATGGCCAATTTACTCACTCTGAGTTCTCAAAAAGGGTTTCTTCACCCGGGAAGTTAATTAAATACCATTTGGAGGCATTTAATGTTCAAGCAAAAACGGCTGATTTTCGACAAAAGAGATAACACCCCCCCATTACGTCATGCTTCAGAAATGTGGAAAATGGTCCGTTTTCAAATGTTTTATTTTTGAACGTCAGTTCACATTTGTAGGTGGATCATCAGTGTTAGAGCTAAAATTAGCATGTTTAAAGTGATTTTCATGCTTCCAGGGGCTCGGGAAGTTAATTAAATACCATTTGGAGGCATTTAATGTTCGAGCAAAAACGGCTGATTTTCGACAAAAGAGATAACACCCCTCCTTTACGTCATGCTTCAGAAATGTGGAAAATGGTCCGTTTTCAAATGTTTTATTTTTGAACGTCAGTTCACATTTGTAGGTGGATCATCAGTGTTAGGACTAAAATTAGCATGTTTAAAGTGATTTTCATGCTTCCAGGGGCTCGGGAAGTTAATTAAATACCATTTGGAGGCATTTAATGTTCGAGCAAAAACGGCTGATTTTCGACAAAAGAGATAACACCCCCCCATTACGTCATGCTTCAGAAATGTGGAAAATGGTCCGTTTTCAAATGTTTTATTTTTGAACGTCAGTTCACATTTGTAGGTGGATCATCAGTGTTAGAGCTAAAATTAGCATGTTTAAACTTATTTTCATGCTTCCAGGGGCTCGGGAAGTTAATTAAATACCATTTGGAGGCATTTAATGTTCGAGCAAAAACGGCTGATTTTCGACAAAAGAGATAACACCCCCCCATTACGTCATGCTTCAGAAATGTGGAAAATGGTCCGTTTTCAAATGTTTTATTTTTGAACGTCAGTTCACATTTGTAGGTGGATCATCAGTGTTAGAGCTAAAATTAGCATGTTTAAAGTGATTTTCATGCTTCCAGGGGCTCGGGAAGTGAAATAAATACCATTTGGAGGCATTTAATGTTCGAGCAAAAACGGCTGATTTTCGACAAAAGAGATAACACCCCCCCATTACGTCATGCTTCAGAAATGTGGAAAATGGTCCGTTTTCAAATGTTTTATTTTTGAACGTCAGTTCACATTTGTAGGTGGATTATCATTGTTAGAGCTAAAATTAGCATGTTTAAAGTGATTTTCATGCTTCCAGGGGCTCGGGAAGTTAATTAAATACCATTTGGAGGCATTTAATGTTCGAGCAAAAACGGCTGATTTTCGACAAAAGAGATAACACCCCCCCATTATGTCATGCTTCAGAAATGTGGAAAATGGTCCGTTTTAAAATGTTTTATTTTTGAACGTCAGTTCACATTTGTAGGTGGATCATCAGTGTTAGAGCTAAAATTAGCATGTTTAAAGTGATTTTCATGCTTCCAGGGGCCCAAAACACAAGATTTATGGAACGGTTAAAAGTGCATGAAAATGGCCAATTTACTCACTCTGAGTTCTCAAAAAGGGTTTCTTCACCCCGGGAAGTTAATTAAATACCATTTGGAGGCATTTAATGTTCAAGCAAAAACGGCTGATTTTCGACAAAAGAGATAACACCCCCCCATTACGTCATGCTTCAGAAATGTGGAAAATGGTCCGTTTTCAAATGTTTTATTTTTGAACGTCAGTTCACATTTGTAGGTGGATCATCAGTGTTAGAGCTAAAATTAGCATGTTTAAAGTGATTTTCATGCTTCCAGGGGCTCGGGAAGTTAATTAAATACCATTTGGAGGCATTTAATGTTCGAGCAAAAACGGCTGATTTTCGACAAAAGAGATAACACCCCCCCCATTACGTCATGCTTCAGAAATGTGGAAAATAGTCCGTTTTCAAATGTTTTATTTTTGAACGTCAGTTCACATTTGTAGGTGGATCATCAGTGTTAGAGCTACAATTAGCATGTTTAAAGTGATTTTCATGCTTCCAGGGGCCCAAAACACAAGATTTATGGAATGGTTAAAAGTGCATGAAAATGGCCAATTTACTCACTCTGAGTTCTCAAAAAGGGTTTATTCACCCCAGAAAGTTAATTAAATACCATTTGGAGGCATTTAATGTTCGAGCAAAAACGGCTGATTTTCGACAAAAGAGATAACACCCCCCATTACGTCATGCTTCAGAAATGTGGAAAATGGTCCGTTTTCAAATGTTTTATTTTTGAACGTCAGTTTACATTTGTAGGTGGATCATCAGTGTTAGAGCTAAAATTAGCATGTTTAAAGTGATTTTCATGCTTCCAGGGGCCCAAAACACAAGATTTATGGAATGGTTAAAAGTGCATGAAAATGGCCAATTTACTCACTCTGAGTTCTCAAAAAGGGTTTCTTCACCCCGGGAAGTGAAATAAATACCATTTGGAGGCATTTAATGTTCGAGCAAAAACGGCTGATTTTCGACAAAAGAGATAACACCCCTCCTTTACGTCATGCTTCAGAAATGTGGAAAATGGTCCGTTTTCAAATGTTTTATTTTTGAACGTCAGTTCACATTTGTAGGTGGATCATCAGTGTTAGAGCTAAAATTAGCATGTTTAAAGTGATTTTCATGCTTCCAGGGGCTCGGGAAGTTAATTAAATACCATTTGGAGGCATTTAATGTTCCAGCAAAAACGGCTGATTTTCGACAAAAGAGATAACACCCCCCCATTACGTCATGCTTCAGAAATGTGGAAAATGGTCCGTTTTCAAATGTTTTATTTTTGAACGTCAGTTCACATTTGTAGGTGGATCATCAGTGTTAGAGCTAAAATTAGCATGTTTAAAGTGATTTTCATGCTTCCAGGGGCCCAAAACACAAGATTTATGGAATGGTTAAAAGTGCATGAAAATGGCCAATTTACTCACTCTGAGTTCTCAAAAAGGGTTTCTTCACCCGGGAAGTTAATTAAATACCATTTGGAGGCATTTAATGTTCAAGCAAAAACGGCTGATTTTCGACAAAAGAGATAACACCCCCCCATTACGTCATGCTTCAGAAATGTGGAAAATGGTCCGTTTTCAAATGTTTTATTTTTGAACGTCAGTTCACATTTGTAGGTGGATCATCAGTGTTAGAGCTAAAATTAGCATGTTTAAAGTGATTTTCATGCTTCCAGGGGCTCGGGAAGTTAATTAAATACCATTTGGAGGCATTTAATGTTCGAGCAAAAACAGCTGATTTTCGACAAAAGAGATAACACCCCCCCATTACGTCATGCTTCAGAAATGTGGAAAATGGTCCGTTTTCAAATGTTTTATTTTTGAACGTCAGTTCACATTTGTAGGTGGATCATCAGTGTTAGAGCTAAAATTAGCATGTTTAAAGTGATTTTCATGCTTCCAGGGGCCCAAAACACAAGATTTATGGAATGGTTAAAAGTGCATGAAAATGGCCAATTTACTCACTCTGAGTTCTCAAAAAGGGTTTCTTCACCCCGGGAAGTTAATTAAATACCATTTGGAGGCATTTAATGTTCGAGCAAAAACGGCTGATTTTCGACAAAAGAGATAACACCCCCCCATTACGTCATGCTTCAGAAATGTGGAAAATGGTCCGTTTTCAAATGTTTTATTTTTGAACGTCAGTTCACATTTGTAGGTGGATCATCAGTGTTAGAGCTAAAATTAGGATGTTTAAAGTGATTTTCATGCTTCCAGGGGCCCAAAACACAAGATTTATGGAATGGTTAAAAGTGCATGAAAATGGCCAATTTACTCACTCTGAGTTCTCAAAAAGGGTTTCTTCACCCCAGAAAGTTAATTAAATACCATTTGGAGGCATTTAATGTTCGAGCAAAAACGGCTGATTTTCGACAAAAGAGATAACACCCCCCATTACGTCATGCTTCAGAAATGTGGAAAATGGTCCGTTTTCAAATGTTTTATTTTTGAACGTCAGTTCACATTTGTAGGTGGATCATCAGTGTTAGAGCTAAAATTAGCATGTTTAAAGTGATTTTCATGCTTCCAGGGGCCCAAAACACAAGATTTATGGAATGGTTAAAAGTGCATGAAAATGGCCAATTTACTCACTCTGAGTTCTCAAAAAGGGTTTCTTCACCCCGGGAAGTGAAATAAATACCATTTGGAGGCATTTAATGTTCGAGCAAAAACGACTGATTTTCGACAAAAGAGATAACACCCCTCCTTTACGTCATGCTTCAGAAATGTGGAAAATGGTCCGTTTTCAAATGTTTTATTTTTGAACGTCAGTTCACATTTGTAGGTGGATCATCAGTGTTAGAGCTAAAATTAGCATGTTTAAAGTGATTTTCATGCTTCCAGGGGCTCGGGAAGTTAATTAAATACCATTTGGAGGCATTTAATGTTCCAGCAAAAACGGCTGATTTTCGACAAAAGAGATAACACCCCCCCATTACGTCATGCTTCAGAAATGTGGAAAATGGTCCGTTTTCAAATGTTTTATTTTTGAACGTCAGTTCACATTTGTAGGTGGATCATCAGTGTTAGAGCTAAAATTAGCATGTTTAAAGTGATTTTCATGCTTCCAGGGGCCCAAAACACAAGATTTATGGAATGGTTAAAAGTGCATGAAAATGGCCAATTTACTCACTCTGAGTTCTCAAAAAGGGTTTCTTCACCCGGGAAGTTAATTAAATACCATTTGGAGGCATTTAATGTTCAAGCAAAAACGGCTGATTTTCGACAAAAGAGATAACACCCCCCCATTACGTCATGCTTCAGAAATGTGGAAAATGGTCCGTTTTCAAATGTTTTATTTTTGAACGTCAGTTCACATTTGTAGGTGGATCATCAGTGTTAGAGCTAAAATTAGCATGTTTAAAGTGATTTTCATGCTTCCAGGGGCTCGGGAAGTTAATTAAATACCATTTGGAGGCATTTAATGTTCGAGCAAAAACGGCTGATTTTCGACAAAAGAGATAACACCCCTCCTTTACGTCATGCTTCAGAAATGTGGAAAATGGTCCGTTTTCAAATGTTTTATTTTTGAACGTCAGTTCACATTTGTAGGTGGATCATCAGTGTTAGGACTAAAATTAGCATGTTTAAAGTGATTTTCATGCTTCCAGGGGCTCGGGAAGTTAATTAAATACCATTTGGAGGCATTTAATGTTCGAGCAAAAACGGCTGATTTTCGACAAAAGAGATAACACCCCCCCATTACGTCATGCTTCAGAAATGTGGAAAATGGTCCGTTTTCAAATGTTTTATTTTTGAACGTCAGTTCACATTTGTAGGTGGATCATCAGTGTTAGAGCTAAAATTAGCATGTTTAAACTTATTTTCATGCTTCCAGGGGCTCGGGAAGTTAATTAAATACCATTTGGAGGCATTTAATGTTCGAGCAAAAACGGCTGATTTTCGACAAAAGAGATAACACCCCCCCATTACGTCATGCTTCAGAAATGTGGAAAATGGTCCGTTTTCAAATGTTTTATTTTTGAACGTCAGTTCACATTTGTAGGTGGATCATCAGTGTTAGAGCTAAAATTAGCATGTTTAAAGTGATTTTCATGCTTCCAGGGGCTCGGGAAGTGAAATAAATACCATTTGGAGGCATTTAATGTTCGAGCAAAAACGGCTGATTTTCGACAAAAGAGATAACACCCCCCCATTACGTCATGCTTCAGAAATGTGGAAAATGGTCCGTTTTCAAATGTTTTATTTTTGAACGTCAGTTCACATTTGTAGGTGGATTATCATTGTTAGAGCTAAAATTAGCATGTTTAAAGTGATTTTCATGCTTCCAGGGGCTCGGGAAGTTAATTAAATACCATTTGGAGGCATTTAATGTTCGAGCAAAAACGGCTGATTTTCGACAAAAGAGATAACACCCCCCCATTATGTCATGCTTCAGAAATGTGGAAAATGGTCCGTTTTAAAATGTTTTATTTTTGAACGTCAGTTCACATTTGTAGGTGGATCATCAGTGTTAGAGCTAAAATTAGCATGTTTAAAGTGATTTTCATGCTTCCAGGGGCCCAAAACACAAGATTTATGGAACGGTTAAAAGTGCATGAAAATGGCCAATTTACTCACTCTGAGTTCTCAAAAAGGGTTTCTTCACCCGGGAAGTTAATTAAATACCATTTGGAGGGCATTTAATGTTCAAGCAAAAACGGCTGATTTTCGACAAAAGAGATAACACCCCCCCATTACGTCATGCTTCAGAAATGTGGAAAATGGTCCGTTTTCAAATGTTTTATTTTTGAACGTCAGTTCACATTTGTAGGTGGATCATCAGTGTTAGAGCTAAAATTAGCATGTTTAAAGTGATTTTCATGCTTCCAGGGGCTCGGGAAGTTAATTAAATACCATTTGGAGGCATTTAATGTTCGAGCAAAAACGGCTGATTTTCGACAAAAGAGATAACACCCCCCCATTACGTCATGCTTCAGAAATGTGGAAAATAGTCCGTTTTCAAATGTTTTATTTTTGAACGTCAGTTCACATTTGTAGGTGGATCATCAGTGTTAGAGCTACAATTAGCATGTTTAAAGTGATTTTCATGCTTCCAGGGGCCCAAAACACAAGATTTATGGAATGGTTAAAAGTGCATGAAAATGGCCAATTTACTCACTCTGAGTTCTCAAAAAGGGTTTCTTCACCCCAGAAAGTTAATTAAATACCATTTGGAGGCATTTAATGTTCGAGCAAAAACGGCTGATTTTCGACAAAAGAGATAACACCCCCCATTACGTCATGCTTCAGAAATGTGGAAAATGGTCCGTTTTCAAATGTTTTATTTTTGAACGTCAGTTTACATTTGTAGGTGGATCATCAGTGTTAGAGCTAAAATTAGCATGTTTAAAGTGATTTTCATGCTTCCAGGGGCCCAAAACACAAGATTTATGGAATGGTTAAAAGTGCATGAAAATGGCCAATTTACTCACTCTGAGTTCTCAAAAAGGGTTTCTTCACCCCGGGAAGTGAAATAAATACCATTTGGAGGCATTTAATGTTCGAGCAAAAACGGCTGATTTTCGACAAAAGAGATAACACCCCTCCTTTACGTCATGCTTCAGAAATGTGGAAAATGGTCCGTTTTCAAATGTTTTATTTTTGAACGTCAGTTCACATTTGTAGGTGGATCATCAGTGTTAGAGCTAAAATTAGCATGTTTAAAGTGATTTTCATGCTTCCAGGGGCTCGGGAAGTTAATTAAATACCATTTGGAGGCATTTAATGTTCCAGCAAAAACGGCTGATTTTCGACAAAAGAGATAACACCCCCCCATTACGTCATGCTTCAGAAATGTGGAAAATGGTCCGTTTTCAAATGTTTTATTTTTGAACGTCAGTTCACATTTGTAGGTGGATCATCAGTGTTAGAGCTAAAATTAGCATGTTTAAAGTGATTTTCATGCTTCCAGGGGCCCAAAACACAAGATTTATGGAATGGTTAAAAGTGCATGAAAATGGCCAATTTACTCACTCTGAGTTCTCAAAAAGGGTTTCTTCACCCGGGAAGTTAATTAAATACCATTTGGAGGCATTTAATGTTCAAGCAAAAACGGCTGATTTTCGACAAAAGAGATAACACCCCCCCATTACGTCATGCTTCAGAAATGTGGAAAATGGTCCGTTTTCAAATGTTTTATTTTTGAACGTCAGTTCACATTTGTAGGTGGATCATCAGTGTTAGAGCTAAAATTAGCATGTTTAAAGTGATTTTCATGCTTCCAGGGGCTCGGGAAGTTAATTAAATACCATTTGGAGGCATTTAATGTTCGAGCAAAAACGGCTGATTTTCGACAAAAGAGATAACACCCCTCCTTTACGTCATGCTTCAGAAATGTGGAAAATGGTCCGTTTTCAAATGTTTTATTTTTGAACGTCAGTTCACATTTGTAGGTGGATCATCAGTGTTAGGACTAAAATTAGCATGTTTAAAGTGATTTTCATGCTTCCAGGGGCTCGGGAAGTTAATTAAATACCATTTGGAGGCATTTAATGTTCGAGCAAAAACGGCTGATTTTCGACAAAAGAGATAACACCCCCCCATTACGTCATGCTTCAGAAATGTGGAAAATGGTCCGTTTTCAAATGTTTTATTTTTGAACGTCAGTTCACATTTGTAGGTGGATCATCAGTGTTAGAGCTAAAATTAGCATGTTTAAACTTATTTTCATGCTTCCAGGGGCTCGGGAAGTTAATTAAATACCATTTGGAGGCATTTAATGTTCGAGCAAAAACGGCTGATTTTCGACAAAAGAGATAACACCCCCCCATTACGTCATGCTTCAGAAATGTGGAAAATGGTCCGTTTTCAAATGTTTTATTTTTGAACGTCAGTTCACATTTGTAGGTGGATCATCAGTGTTAGAGCTGAAATTAGCATGTTTAAAGTGATTTTCATGCTTCCAGGGGCTCGGGAAGTGAAATAAATACCATTTGGAGGCATTTAATGTTCGAGCAAAAACGGCTGATTTTCGACAAAAGAGATAACACCCCCCCATTACGTCATGCTTCAGAAATGTGGAAAATGGTCCGTTTTCAAATGTTTTATTTTTGAACGTCAGTTCACATTTGTAGGTGGATTATCATTGTTAGAGCTAAAATTAGCATGTTTAAAGTGATTTTCATGCTTCCAGGGGCTCGGGAAGTTAATTAAATACCATTTGGAGGCATTTAATGTTCGAGCAAAAACGGCTGATTTTCGACAAAAGAGATAACACCCCCCCATTATGTCATGCTTCAGAAATGTGGAAAATGGTCCGTTTTAAAATGTTTTATTTTTGAACGTCAGTTCACATTTGTAGGTGGATCATCAGTGTTAGAGCTAAAATTAGCATGTTTAAAGTGATTTTCATGCTTCCAGGGGCCCAAAACACAAGATTTATGGAACGGTTAAAAGTGCATGAAAATGGCCAATTTACTCACTCTGAGTTCTCAAAAAGGGTTTCTTCACCCCGGGAAGTTAATTAAATACCATTTGGAGGCATTTAATGTTCAAGCAAAAACGGCTGATTTTCGACAAAAGAGATAACACCCCCCCATTACGTCATGCTTCAGAAATGTGGAAAATGGTCCGTTTTCAAATGTTTTATTTTTGAACGTCAGTTCACATTTGTAGGTGGATCATCAGTGTTAGAGCTAAAATTAGCATGTTTAAAGTGATTTTCATGCTTCCAGGGGCTCGGGAAGTTAATTAAATACCATTTGGAGGCATTTAATGTTCGAGCAAAAACGGCTGATTTTCGACAAAAGAGATAACACCCCCCCCATTACGTCATGCTTCAGAAATGTGGAAAATAGTCCGTTTTCAAATGTTTTATTTTTGAACGTCAGTTCACATTTGTAGGTGGATCATCAGTGTTAGAGCTACAATTAGCATGTTTAAAGTGATTTTCATGCTTCCAGGGGCCCAAAACACAAGATTTATGGAATGGTTAAAAGTGCATGAAAATGGCCAATTTACTCACTCTGAGTTCTCAAAAAGGGTTTCTTCACCCCAGAAAGTTAATTAAATACCATTTGGAGGCATTTAATGTTCGAGCAAAAACGGCTGATTTTCGACAAAAGAGATAACACCCCCCATTACGTCATGCTTCAGAAATGTGGAAAATGGTCCGTTTTCAAATGTTTTATTTTTGAACGTCAGTTTACATTTGTAGGTGGATCATCAGTGTTAGAGCTAAAATTAGCATGTTTAAAGTGATTTTCATGCTTCCAGGGGCCCAAAACACAAGATTTATGGAATGGTTAAAAGTGCATGAAAATGGCCAATTTACTCACTCTGAGTTCTCAAAAAGGGTTTCTTCACCCCGGGAAGTGAAATAAATACCATTTGGAGGCATTTAATGTTCGAGCAAAAACGGCTGATTTTCGACAAAAGAGATAACACCCCTCCTTTACGTCATGCTTCAGAAATGTGGAAAATGGTCCGTTTTCAAATGTTTTATTTTTGAACGTCAGTTCACATTTGTAGGTGGATCATCAGTGTTAGAGCTAAAATTAGCATGTTTAAAGTGATTTTCATGCTTCCAGGGGCTCGGGAAGTTAATTAAATACCATTTGGAGGCATTTAATGTTCCAGCAAAAACGGCTGATTTTCGACAAAAGAGATAACACCCCCCCATTACGTCATGCTTCAGAAATGTGGAAAATGGTCCGTTTTCAAATGTTTTATTTTTGAACGTCAGTTCACATTTGTAGGTGGATCATCAGTGTTAGAGCTAAAATTAGCATGTTTAAAGTGATTTTCATGCTTCCAGGGGCCCAAAACACAAGATTTATGGAATGGTTAAAAGTGCATGAAAATGGCCAATTTACTCACTCTGAGTTCTCAAAAAGGGTTTCTTCACCCGGGAAGTTAATTAAATACCATTTGGAGGCATTTAATGTTCAAGCAAAAACGGCTGATTTTCGACAAAAGAGATAACACCCCCCCATTACGTCATGCTTCAGAAATGTGGAAAATGGTCCGTTTTCAAATGTTTTATTTTTGAACGTCAGTTCACATTTGTAGGTGGATCATCAGTGTTAGAGCTAAAATTAGCATGTTTAAAGTGATTTTCATGCTTCCAGGGGCTCGGGAAGTTAATTAAATACCATTTGGAGGCATTTAATGTTCGAGCAAAAACGGCTGATTTTCGACAAAAGAGATAACACCCCTCCTTTACGTCATGCTTCAGAAATGTGGAAAATGGTCCGTTTTCAAATGTTTTATTTTTGAACGTCAGTTCACATTTGTAGGTGGATCATCAGTGTTAGGACTAAAATTAGCATGTTTAAAGTGATTTTCATGCTTCCAGGGGCTCGGGAAGTTAATTAAATACCATTTGGAGGCATTTAATGTTCGAGCAAAAACGGCTGATTTTCGACAAAAGAGATAACACCCCCCCATTACGTCATGCTTCAGAAATGTGGAAAATGGTCCGTTTTCAAATGTTTTATTTTTGAACGTCAGTTCACATTTGTAGGTGGATCATCAGTGTTAGAGCTAAAATTAGCATGTTTAAACTTATTTTCATGCTTCCAGGGGCTCGGGAAGTTAATTAAATACCATTTGGAGGCATTTAATGTTCGAGCAAAAACGGCTGATTTTCGACAAAAGAGATAACACCCCCCCATTACGTCATGCTTCAGAAATGTGGAAAATGGTCCGTTTTCAAATGTTTTATTTTTGAACGTCAGTTCACATTTGTAGGTGGATCATCAGTGTTAGAGCTAAAATTAGCATGTTTAAAGTGATTTTCATGCTTCCAGGGGCTCGGGAAGTGAAATAAATAACATTTGGAGGCATTTAATGTTCGAGCAAAAACGGCTGATTTTCGACAAAAGAGATAACACCCCCCCATTACGTCATGCTTCAGAAATGTGGAAAATGGTCCGTTTTCAAATGTTTTATTTTTGAACGTCAGTTCACATTTGTAGGTGGATTATCATTGTTAGAGCTAAAATTAGCATGTTTAAAGTGATTTTCATGCTTCCAGGGGCTCGGGAAGTTAATTAAATACCATTTGGAGGCATTTAATGTTCGAGCAAAAACGGCTGATTTTCGACAAAAGAGATAACACCCCCCCATTACGTCATGCTTCAGAAATGTGGAAAATGGTCCGTTTTCAAATGTTTTATTTTTGAACGTCAGTTCACATTTGTAGGTGGATCATCAGTGTTAGAGCTAAAATTAGCATGTTTAAAGTGATTTTCATGCTTCCAGGGGCCCAAAACACAAGATTTATGGAACGGTTAAAAGTGCATGAAAATGGCCAATTTACTCACTCTGAGTTCTCAATAAGGGTTTCTTCACCTCGGGAAGTTAATTAAATACCATTTGGAGGCATTTAATGTTCAAGCAAAAACGGCTGATTTTCGACAAAAGAGATAACACCCCCCCATTACGTCATGCTTCAGAAATGTGGAAAATGGTCCGTTTTCAAATGTTTTATTTTTGAACGTCAGTTCACATTTGTAGGTGGATCATCAGTGTTAGAGCTAAAATTAGCATGTTTAAAGTGATTTTCATGCTTCCAGGGGCTCGGGAAGTTAATTAAATACCATTTGGAGGCATTTAATGTTCGAGCAAAAACGGCTGATTTTCGACAAAAGAGATAACACCCCCCCATTACGTCATGCTTCAGAAATGTGGAAAATGGTCCGTTTTCAAATGTTTTATTTTTGAACGTCAGTTCACATTTGTAGGTGGATCATCAGTGTTAGAGCTAAAATTAGCATGTTTAAAGTGATTTTCATGCTTCCAGGGGCCCAAAACACAAGATTTATGGAATGGTTAAAAGTGCATGAAAATGGCCAATTTACTCACTCTGAGTTCTCAAAAAGGGTTTCTTCACCCCAGAAAGTTAATTAAATACCATTTGGAGGCATTTATTGTTCGAGCAAAAACGGCTGATTTTCGACAAAAGAGATAACACCCCCCCATTACGTCATGCTTCAGAAATGTGGAAAATGGTCCGTTTTCAAATGCTTTATTTTTGAACGTCAGTTCACATTTGTAGGTGGATCATCAGTGTTAGAGCTAAAATTAGCCTGTTTAAAGTGATTTTCATGCTTCCAGGGGCCCAAAACACAAGATTTATGGAATGGTTAAAAGTGCATGAAAATGGCCAATTTACTCACTCTGAGTTCTCAAAAAGGGTTTCTTCACCCCGGGAAGTGAAATAAATACCATTTGGAGGCATTTAATGTTCGAGCAAAAACGGCTGATTTTCGACAAAAGAGATAACACCCCTCCTTTACGTCATGCTTCAGAAATGTGGAAAATGGTCCGTTTTCAAATGTTTTATTTTTGAACGTCAGTTCACATTTGTAGGTGGATCATCAGTGTTAGAGCTAAAATTAGCATGTTTAAACTTATTTTCATGCTTCCAGGGGCTCGGGAAGTTAATTAAATACCATTTGGAGGCATTTAATGTTCGAGCAAAAACGGCTGATTTTCGACAAAAGAGATAACACCCCCCCATTACGTCATGCTTCAGAAATGTGGAAAATGGTCCGTTTTCAAATGTTTTATTTTTGAACGTCAGTTCACATTTGTAGGTGGATCATCAGTGTTAGAGCTAAAATTAGCATGTTTAAACTTATTTTCATGCTTCCAGGGGCTCGGGAAGTTAATTAAATACCATTTGGAGGCATTTAATGTTCGAGCAAAAACGGCTGATTTTCGACAAAAGAGATAACACCCCCCCATTACGTCATGCTTCAGAAATGTGGAAAATGGTCCGTTTTCAAATGTTTTATTTTTGAACGTCAGTTCACATTTGTAGGTGGATCATCAGTGTTAGAGCTAAAATTAGCATGTTTAAAGTGATTTTCATGCTTCCAGGGGCTCGGGAAGTGAAATAAATACCATTTGGAGGCATTTAATGTTCGAGCAAAAACGGCTGATTTTCGACAAAAGAGATAACACCCCCCCATTACGTCATGCTTCAGAAATGTGGAAAATGGTCCGTTTTCAAATGTTTTATTTTTGAACGTCAGTTCACATTTGTAGGTGGATCATCAGTGTTAGAGCTAAAATTAGCATGTTTAAAGTGATTTTCATGCTTCCAGGGGCCCAAAACACAAGATTTATGGAATGGTTAAAAGTGCATGAAAATGGCCAATTTACTCACTCTGAGTTCTCAAAAAGGGTTTCTTCACCCCGGGAAGTGAAATAAATACCATTTGGAGGCATTTAATGTTCGAGCAAAAACGGCTGATTTTCGACAAAAGAGATAACACCCCTCCTTTACGTCATGCTTCAGAAATGTGGAAAATGGTCCGTTTTCAAATGTTTTATTTTTGAACGTCAGTTCACATTTGTAGGTGGATCATCAGTGTTAGAGCTAAAATTAGCATGTTTAAAGTGATTTTCATGCTTCCAGGGGCTCGGGAAGTTAATTAAATACCATTTGGAGGCATTTAATGTTCCAGCAAAAACGGCTGCTTTTTGACAAAAGAGATAACACCCCCCCATTACGTCATGCTTCAGAAATGTGGAAAATGGTCCGTTTTCAAATGTTTTATTTTTGAACGTCAGTTCACATTTGTAGGTGGATCATCAGTGTTAGAGCTAAAATTAGCATGTTTAAAGTGATTTTCATGCTTCCAGGGGCCCAAAACACAAGATTTATGGAATGGTTAAAAGTGCATGAAAATGGCCAATTTACTCACTCTGAGTTCTCAAAAAGGGTTTCTTCACCCCGGGAAGTTAATTAAATACCATTTGGAGGCATTTAATGTTCAAGCAAAAACGGCTGATTTTCGACAAAAGCGATAACACCCCCCCATTACGTCATGCTTCAGAAATGTGGAAAATGGTCCGTTTTCAAATGTTTTATTTTTGAACGTCAGTTCACATTTGTAGGTGGATCATCAGTGTTAGAGCTAAAATTAGCATGTTTAAAGTGATTTTCATGCTTCCAGGGGCTCGGGAAGTTAATTAAATACCATTTGGAGGCATTTAATGTTCCAGCAAAAACGGCTGATTTTCGACAAAAGAGATAACACCCCCCCATTACGTCATGCTTCAGAAATGTGGAAAATGGTCCGTTTTCAAATGTTTTATTTTTGAACGTCAGTTCACATTTGTAGGTGGATCATCAGTGTTAGAGTAAAATTAGCATGTTTAAAGTGATTTTCATGCTTCCAGGGGCCCAAAACACAAGATTTATGGAATGGTTAAAAGTGCATGAAAATGGCCAATTTACTCACTCTGAGTTCTCAAAAAGGGTTTCTTCACCCCGGGAAGTTAATTAAATACCATTTGGAGGCATTTAATGTTCAAGCAAAAACGGCTGATTTTCGACAAAAGAGATAACACCCCCCCATTACGTCATGCTTCAGAAATGTGGAAAATGGTCCGTTTTCAAATGTTTTATTTTTGAACGTCAGTTCACATTTGTAGGTGGATCATCAGTGTTAGAGCTAAAATTAGCATGTTTAAAGTGATTTTCATGCTTCCAGGGGCTCGGGAAGTTAATTAAATACCATTTGGAGGCATTTAATGTTCGAGCAAAAACGGCTGATTTTCGACAAAAGAGATAACACCCCCCCATTACGTCATGCTTCAGAAATGTGGAAAATGGTCCGTTTTCAAATGTTTTATTTTTGAACGTCAGTTCACATTTGAAGGTGGATTATCAGTGTTAGAGCTAAAATTAGCATGTTTAAAGTGATTTTCATGCTTCCAGGGGCTCGGGAAGTTAATTAAATACCATTTGGAGGCATTTAATGTTCGAGCAAAAACGGCTGATTTTCGACAAAAGAGATAACACCCCCCCATTACGTCATGCTTCAGAAATGTGGAAAATGGTCCGTTTTCAAATGTTTTATTTTTGAACGTCAGTTCACATTTGTAGGTGGATCATCAGTGTTAGAGCTAAAATTAGCATGTTTAAAGTGATTTTCATGCTTCCAGGGGCCCAAAACACAAGATTTATGGAATGGTTAAAAGTGCATGAAAATGGCCAATTTACTCACTCTGAGTTCTCAAAAAGGGTTTCTTCACCCCGGGAAGTGAAATAAATACCATTTGGAGGCATTTAATGTTCGAGCAAAAACGGCTGATTTTCGACAAAAGAGATAACACCCCTCCTTTACGTCATGCTTCAGAAATGTGAAAAATGGTCCGTTTTCAAATGTTTTATTTTTGAACGTCAGTTCACATTTGTAGGTGGATCATCAGTGTTAGAGCTAAAATTAGCATGTTTAAAGTGATTTTCATGCTTCCAGGGGCTCGGGAAGTTAATTAAATACCATTTGGAGGCATTTAATGTTCCAGCAAAAACGGCTGATTTTCGACAAAAGAGATAACACCCCCCCATTACGTCATGCTTCAGAAATGTGGAAAATGGTCCGTTTTCAAATGTTTTATTTTTGAACGTCAGTTCACATTTGTAGGTGGATCATCAGTGTTAGAGCTAAAATTAGCATGTTTAAAGTGATTTTCATGCTTCCAGGGGCCCAAAACACAAGATTTATGAAATGGTTAAAAGTGCATGAAAATGGCCAATTTACTCACTCTGAGTTCTCAAAAAGGGTTTCTTCACCCCGGGAAGTTAATTAAATACCATTTGGAGGCATTTAATGTTCAAGCAAAAACGGCTGATTTTCGACAAAAGAGATAACACCCCCCCATTACGTCATGCTTCAGAAATGTGGAAATTGGTCCGTTTTCAAATGTTTTATTTTTGAACGTCAGTTCACATTTGTAGGTGGATCATCAGTGTTAGAGCTAAAATTAGCATGTTTAAAGTGATTTTCATGCTTCCAGGGGCTCGGGAAGTTAATTAAATACCATTTGGAGGCATTTAATGTTCGAGCAAAAACGGCTGATTTTCGACAAAAGAGATAACACCCCCCCATTACGTCATGCTTCAGAAATGTGGAAAATGGTCCGTTTTCAAATGTTTTATTTTTGAACGTCAGTTCACATTTGTAGGTGGATCATCAGTGTTAGAGCTAAAATTAGCATGTTTAAAGTGATTTTCATGCTTCCAGGGGCTCGGGAAGTGAAATAAATACCATTTGGAGGCATTTAATGTTCGAGCAAAAACGGCTGATTTTCGACAAAAGAGATAACACCCCCCCATTACGTCATGCTTCAGAAATGTGGAAAATGGTCCGTTTTCAAATGTTTTATTTTTGAACGTCAGTTCACATTTGTAGGTGGATTATCAGTGTTAGAGCTAAAATTAGTATGTTTAAAGTGATTTTCATGCTTCCAGGGGCCCAAAACACAAGATTTATGGAATGGTTAAAAGTGCATGAAAATGGCCAATTTACTCACTCTGAGTTCTCAAAAAGGGTTTCTTCACCCCGGGAAGTTAATTAAATACCATTTGGAGGCATTTAATGTTCGAGCAAAAACGGCTGATTTTCGACAAAAGAGATAACACCCCCCCATTACGTCATGCTTCAGAAATGTGGAAAATGGTCCGTTTTCAAATGTTTTATTTTTGAACGTCAGTTCACATTTGTAGGTGGATCATCAGTGTTAGAGCTAAAATTAGGATGTTTAAAGTGATTTTCATGCTTCCAGGGGCCCAAAACACAAGATTTATGGAATGGTTAAAAGTGCATGAAAATGGCCAATTTACTCACTCTGAGTTCTCAAAAAGGGTTTCTTCACCCCAGAAAGTTAATTAAATACCATTTGGAGGCATTTAATGTTCGAGCAAAAACGGCTGATTTTCGACAAAAGAGATAACACCCCCCATTACGTCATGCTTCAGAAATGTGGAAAATGGTCCGTTTTCAAATGTTTTATTTTTGAACGTCAGTTCACATTTGTAGGTGGATCATCAGTGTTAGAGCTAAAATTAGCATGTTTAAAGTGATTTTCATGCTTCCAGGGGCCCAAAACACAAGATTTATGGAATGGTTAAAAGTGCATGAAAATGGCCAATTTACTCACTCTGAGTTCTCAAAAAGGGTTTCTTCACCCCGGGAAGTGAAATAAATACCATTTGGAGGCATTTAATGTTCGAGCAAAAACGGCTGATTTTCGACAAAAGAGATAACACCCCTCCTTTACGTCATGCTTCAGAAATGTGGAAAATGGTCCGTTTTCAAATGTTTTATTTTTGAACGTCAGTTCACATTTGTAGGTGGATCATCAGTGTTAGAGCTAAAATTAGCATGTTTAAAGTGATTTTCATGCTTCCAGGGGCTCGGGAAGTTAATTAAATACCATTTGGAGGCATTTAATGTTCCAGCAAAAACGGCTGATTTTCGACAAAAGAGATAACACCCCCCCATTACGTCATGCTTCAGAAATGTGGAAAATGGTCCGTTTTCAAATGTTTTATTTTTGAACGTCAGTTCACATTTGTAGGTGGATCATCAGTGTTAGAGCTAAAATTAGCATGTTTAAAGTGATTTTCATGCTTCCAGGGGCCCAAAACACAAGATTTATGGAACGGTTAAAAGTGCATGAAAATGGCCAATTTACTCACTCTGAGTTCTCAAAAAGGGTTTCTTCACCCGGGAAGTTAATTAAATACCATTTGGAGGCATTTAATGTTCAAGCAAAAACGGCCGATTTTCGACAAAAGAGATAACACCCCCCCATTACGTCATGCTTCAGAAATGTGGAAAATGGTCCGTTTTCAAATGTTTTATTTTTGAACGTCAGTTCACATTTGTAGGTGGATTATCAGTGTTAGAGCTAAAATTAGTATGTTTAAAGTGATTTTCATGCTTCCAGGGGCCCAAAACACAAGATTTATGGAATGGTTAAAAGTGCATGAAAATGGCCAATTTACTCACTCTGAGTTCTCAAAAAGGGTTTCTTCACCCCGGGAAGTTAATTAAATACCATTTGGAGGCATTTAATGTTCGAGCAAAAACGGCTGATTTTCGACAAAAGAGATAACACCCCCCCATTACGTCATGCTTCAGAAATGTGGAAAATGGTCCGTTTTCAAATGTTTTATTTTTGAACGTCAGTTCACATTTGTAGGTGGATCATCAGTGTTAGAGCTAAAATTAGGATGTTTAAAGTGATTTTCATGCTTCCAGGGGCCCAAAACACAAGATTTATGGAATGGTTAAAAGTGCATGAAAATGGCCAATTTACTCACTCTGAGTTCTCAAAAAGGGTTTCTTCACCCCGGGAAGTGAAATAAATACCATTTGGAGGCATTTAATGTTCGAGCAAAAACGGCTGATTTTCGACAAAAGAGATAACACCCCTCCTTTACGTCATGCTTCAGAAATGTGGAAAATGGTCCGTTTTCAAATGTTTTATTTTTGAACGTCAGTTCACATTTGTAGGTGGATCATCAGTGTTAGAGCTAAAATTAGCATGTTTAAAGTGATTTTCATGCTTCCAGGGGCTCGGGAAGTTAATTAAATACCATTTGGAGGCATTTAATGTTCCAGCAAAAACGGCTGATTTTCGACAAAAGAGATAACACCCCCCCATTACGTCATGCTTCAGAAATGTGGAAAATGGTCCGTTTTCAAATGTTTTATTTTTGAACGTCAGTTCACATTTGTAGGTGGATCATCAGTGTTAGAGCTAAAATTAGCATGTTTAAAGTGATTTTCATGCTTCCAGGGGCCCAAAACACAAGATTTATGGAATGGTTAAAAGTGCATGAAAATGGCCAATTTACTCACTCTGAGTTCTCAAAAAGGGTTTCTTCACCCGGGAAGTTAATTAAATACCATTTGGAGGCATTTAATGTTCGAGCAAAAACGGCTGATTTTCGACAAAAGAGATAACACCCCCCCATTACGTCATGCTTCAGAAATGTGGAAAATGGTCCGTTTTCAAATGTTTTATTTTTGAACGTCAGTTCACATTTGTAGGTGGATCATCAGTGTTAGAGCTAAAATTAGGATGTTTAAAGTGATTTTCATGCTTCCAGGGGCCCAAAACACAAGATTTATGGAATGGTTAAAAGTGCATGAAAATGGCCAATTTACTCACTCTGAGTTCTCAAAAAGGGTTTCTTCACCCCAGAAAGTTAATTAAATACCATTTGGAGGCATTTAATGTTCGAGCAAAAACGGCTGATTTTCGACAAAAGAGATAACACCCCCCATTACGTCATGCTTCAGAAAT
Source organism: Lissotriton vulgaris (assembly GCF_964263255.1). Classification (NCBI taxonomy): domain Eukaryota; kingdom Metazoa; phylum Chordata; class Amphibia; order Caudata; family Salamandridae; genus Lissotriton; species Lissotriton vulgaris. Next base: position 29,012 of record NW_028245405.1, read on the forward strand.
GTGGAAAATGGTCCGTTTTCAAATGTTTTATTTTTGAACGTCAGTTCACATTTGTAGGTGGATCATCAGTGTTAGAGCTAAAATTAGCATGTTTAAAGTGATTTTCATGCTTCCAGGGGCCCAAAACACAAGATTTATGGAATGGTTAAAAGTGCATGAAAATGGCCAATTTACTCACTCTGAGTTCTCAAAAAGGGTTTCTTCACCCCGGGAAGTGAAATAAATACCATTTGGAGGCATTTAATGTTCGAGCAAAAACGGCTGATTTTCGACAAAAGAGATAACACCCCTCCTTTACGTCATGCTTCAGAAATGTGGAAAATGGTCCGTTTTCAAATGTTTTATTTTTGAACGTCAGTTCACATTTGTAGGTGGATCATCAGTGTTAGAGCTAAAATTAGCATGTTTAAAGTGATTTTCATGCTTCCAGGGGCTCGGGAAGTTAATTAAATACCATTTGGAGGCATTTAATGTTCCAGCAAAAACGGCTGATTTTCGACAAAAGAGATAACACCCCCCCATTACGTCATGCTTCAGAAATGTGGAAAATGGTCCGTTTTCAAATGTTTTATTTTTGAACGTCAGTTCACATTTGTAGGTGGATCATCAGTGTTAGAGCTAAAATTAGCATGTTTAAAGTGATTTTCATGCTTCCAGGGGCCCAAAACACAAGATTTATGGAACGGTTAAAAGTGCATGAAAATGGCCAATTTACTCACTCTGAGTTCTCAAAAAGGGTTTCTTCACCCGGGAAGTTAATTAAATACCATTTGGAGGCATTTAATGTTCAAGCAAAAACGGCCGATTTTCGACAAAAGAGATAACACCCCCCCATTACGTCATGCTTCAGAAATGTGGAAAATGGTCCGTTTTCAAATGTTTTATTTTTGAACGTCAGTTCACATTTGTAGGTGGATTATCAGTGTTAGAGCTAAAATTAGTATGTTTAAAGTGATTTTCATGCTTCCAGGGGCCCAAAACACAAGATTTATGGAATGGTTAAAAGTGCATGAAAATGGCCAATTTACTCACTCTGAGTTCTCAAAAAGGGTTTCTTCACCCCGGGAAGTTAATTAAATACCATTTGGAGGCATTTAATGTTCGAGCAAAAACGGCTGATTTTCGACAAAAGAGATAACACCCCCCCATTACGTCATGCTTCAGAAATGTGGAAAATGGTCCGTTTTCAAATGTTTTATTTTTGAACGTCAGTTCACATTTGTAGGTGGATCATCAGTGTTAGAGCTAAAATTAGGATGTTTAAAGTGATTTTCATGCTTCCAGGGGCCCAAAACACAAGATTTATGGAATGGTTAAAAGTGCATGAAAATGGCCAATTTACTCACTCTGAGTTCTCAAAAAGGGTTTCTTCACCCCGGGAAGTGAAATAAATACCATTTGGAGGCATTTAATGTTCGAGCAAAAACGGCTGATTTTCGACAAAAGAGATAACACCCCTCCTTTACGTCATGCTTCAGAAATGTGGAAAATGGTCCGTTTTCAAATGTTTTATTTTTGAACGTCAGTTCACATTTGTAGGTGGATCATCAGTGTTAGAGCTAAAATTAGCATGTTTAAAGTGATTTTCATGCTTCCAGGGGCTCGGGAAGTTAATTAAATACCATTTGGAGGCATTTAATGTTCCAGCAAAAACGGCTGATTTTCGACAAAAGAGATAACACCCCCCCATTACGTCATGCTTCAGAAATGTGGAAAATGGTCCGTTTTCAAATGTTTTATTTTTGAACGTCAGTTCACATTTGTAGGTGGATCATCAGTGTTAGAGCTAAAATTAGCATGTTTAAAGTGATTTTCATGCTTCCAGGGGCCCAAAACACAAGATTTATGGAATGGTTAAAAGTGCATGAAAATGGCCAATTTACTCACTCTGAGTTCTCAAAAAGGGTTTCTTCACCCGGGAAGTTAATTAAATACCATTTGGAGGCATTTAATGTTCAAGCAAAAACGGCTGATTTTCGACAAAAGAGATAACACCCCCCCATTACGTCATGCTTCAGAAATGTGGAAAATGGTCCGTTTTCAAATGTTTTATTTTTGAACGTCAGTTCACATTTGTAGGTGGATCATCAGTGTTAGAGCTAAAATTAGCATGTTTAAAGTGATTTTCATGCTTCCAGGGGCTCGGGAAGTTAATTAAATACCATTTGGAGGCATTTAATGTTCGAGCAAAAACGGCTGATTTTCGACAAAAGAGATAACACCCCCCCATTACGTCATGCTTCAGAAATGTGGAAAATGGTCCGTTTTCAAATGTTTTATTTTTGAACGTCAGTTCACATTTGTAGGTGGATCATCAGTGTTAGAGCTAAAATTAGCATGTGTAAAGTGATTTTCATGCTTCCAGGGGCTCGGGAAGTAAAATAAATACCATTTGGAGGCATTTAATGTTCGAGCAAAAACGGCTGATTTTCGACAAAAGAGATAACACCCCCCCATTACGTCATGCTTCAGAAATGTGGAAAATGGTCCGTTTTCAAATGTTTTATTTTTGAACGTCAGTTCACATTTGTAGGTGGATTATCAGTGTTAGAGCTAAAATTAGCATGTTTAAAGTGATTTTCATGCTTCCAGGGGCTCGGGAAGTTAATTAAATACCATTTGGAGGCATTTAATGTTCGAGCAAAAACGGCTGATTTTCGACAAAAGAGATAACACCCCCCCATTACGTCATGCTTCAGAAATGTGGAAAATGGTCCGTTTTCAAATGTTTTATTTTTGAACGTCAGTTCACATTTGTAGGTGGATCATCAGTGTTAGAGCTAAAATTAGCATGTTTAAAGTGATTTTCATGCTTCCAGGGGCCCAAAACACAAGATTTATGGAATGGTTAAAAGTGCATCAAAATGGCCAATTTACTCACTCTGAGTTCTCAAAAAGGGTTTCTTCACCCCGGGAAGTGAAATAAATACCATTTGGAGGCATTTAATGTTCGAGCAAAAACGGCTGATTTTCGACAAAAGAGATAACACCCCTCCTTTACGTCATGCTTCAGAAATGTGAAAAATGGTCCGTTTTCAAATGTTTTATTTTTGAACGTCAGTTCACATTTGTAGGTGGATCATCAGTGTTAGAGCTAAAATTAGCATGTTTAAAGTGATTTTCATGCTTCCAGGGGCTCGGGAAGTTAATTAAATACCATTTGGAGGCATTTAATGTTCCAGCAAAAACGGCTGATTTTCGACAAAAGAGATAACACCCCCCCATTACGTCATGCTTCAGAAATGTGGAAAATGGTCCGTTTTCAAATGTTTTATTTTTGAACGTCAGTTCACATTTGTAGGTGGATCATCAGTGTTAGAGCTAAAATTAGCATGTTTAAAGTGATTTTCATGCTTCCAGGGGCCCAAAACACAAGATTTATGGAATGGTTAAAAGTGCATGAAAATGGCCAATTTACTCACTCTGAGTTCTCAAAAAGGGTTTCTTCACCCCGGGAAGTTAATTAAATACCATTTGGAGGCATTTAATGTTCAAGCAAAAACGGCTGATTTTCGACAAAAGAGATAACACCCCCCCATTACGTCATGCTTCAGAAATGTGGAAAATGGTCCGTTTTCAAATGTTTTATTTTTGAACGTCAGTTCACATTTGTAGGTGGATCATCAGTGTTAGAGCTAAAATTAGCATGTTTAAAGTGATTTTCATGCTTCCAGGGGCTCGGGAAGTTAATTAAATACCATTTGGAGGCATTTAATGTTCGAGCAAAAACGGCTGATTTTCGACAAAAGAGATAACACCCCCCCATTACGTCATGCTTCAGAAATGTGGAAAATGGTCCGTTTTCAAATGTTTTATTTTTGAACGTCAGTTCACATTTGTAGGTGGATCATCAGTGTTAGAGCTAAAATTAGCATGTTTAAAGTGATTTTCATGCTTCCAGGGGCTCGGGAAGTGAAATAAATACCATTTGGAGGCATTTAATGTTCGAGCAAAAACGGCTGATTTTCGACAAAAGAGATAACACCCCCCCATTACGTCATGCTTCAGAAATGTGGAAAATGGTCCGTTTTCAAATGTTTTATTTTTGAACGTCAGTTCACATTTGTAGGTGGATTATCAGTGTTAGAGCTAAAATTAGCATGTTTAAAGTGATTTTCATGCTTCCAGGGGCTCGGGAAGTTAATTAAATACCATTTGGAGGCATTTAATGTTCGAGCAAAAACGGCTGATTTTCGACAAAAGAGATAACACCCCCCCATTACGTCATGCTTCAGAAATGTGGAAAATGGTCCGTTTTCAAATGTTTTATTTTTGAACGTCAGTTCACATTTGTAGGTGGATCATCAGTGTTAGAGCTAAAATTAGCATGTTTAAAGTGATTTTCATGCTTCCAGGGGCCCAAAACACAAGATTTATGGAATGGTTAAAAGTGCATGAAAATGGCCAATTTACTCACTCTGAGTTCTCAAAAAGGGTTTCTTCACCCCGGGAAGTGAAATAAATACCATTTGGAGGCATTTAATGTTCGAGCAAAAACGGCTGATTTTCGACAAAAGAGATAACACCCCTCCATTACGTCATGCTTCAGAAATGTGGAAAATGGTCCGTTTTCAAATGTTTTATTTTTGAACGTCAGTTCACATTTGTAGGTGGATCATCAGTGTTAGAGCCAAAATTAGCATGTTTAAAGTGATTTTCATGCTTCCAGGGGCTCGGGAAGTTAATTAAATACCATTTGGAGGCATTTAATGTTCCAGCAAAAACGGCTGATTTTCGACAAAAGAGATAACACCCCCCCCATTACGTCATGCTTCAGAAATGTGGAAAATGGTCCGTTTTCAAATGTTTTATTTTTGAACGTCAGTTCACATTTGTAGGTGGATCATCAGTGTTAGAGCTAAAATTAGCATGTTTAAAGTGATTTTCATGCTTCCAGGGGCCCAAAACACAAGATTTATGGAATGGTTAAAAGTGCATGAAAATGGCCAATTTACTCACTCTGAGTTCTCAAAAAGGGTTTCTTCACCCCGGGAAGTTAATTAAATACCATTTGGAGGCATTTAATGTTCGAGCAAAAACGGCTGATTTTCGACAAAAGAGATAACACCCCCCCATTACGTCATGCTTCAGAAATGTGGAAAATGGTCCGTTTTCAAATGTTTTATTTTTGAACGTCAGTTCACATTTGTAGGTGGATCATCAGTGTTAGAGCTAAAATTAGCATGTTTAAAGTGATTTTCATGCTTCCAGGGGCCCAAAACACAAGATTTATGGAATGGTTAAAAGTGCATGAAAATGGCCAATTTACTCACTCTGAGTTCTCAAAAAGGGTTTCTTCACCCCAGAAAGTTAATTAAATACCATTTGGAGGCATTTAATGTTCGAGCAAAAACGGCTGATTTTCGACAAAAGAGATAACACCCCCCCATTACGTCATGCTTCAGAAATGTGGAAAATGGTCCGTTTTCAAATGTTTTATTTTGAACGTCAGTTCACATTTGTAGGTGGATCATCAGTGTTAGAGCTAAAATTAGCATGTTTAAAGTGATTTTCATGCTTCCAGGGGCCCAAAACACAAGATTTATGGAATGGTTAAAAGTGCATGAAAATGGCCAATTTACTCACTCTGAGTTCTCAAAAAGGGTTTCTTCACCCCGGGAAGTGAAATAAATACCATTTGGAGGCATTTAATGTTCGAGCAAAAACGGCTGATTTTCGACAAAAGAGATAACACCCCCCCATTACGTCATGCTTCAGAAATGTGGAAAATGGTCCATTTTCAAATGTTTTATTTTTGAACGTCAGTTCACATTTGTAGGTGGATCATCAGTGTTAGAGCTAAAATTAGCATGTTTAAAGTGATTTTCATGCTTCCAGGGGCTCGGGAAGTTAATTAAATACCATTTGGAGGCATTTAATGTTCCAGCAAAAACGGCTGATTTTCGACAAAAGAGATAACACCCCCCCATTACGTCATGCTTCAGAAATGTGGAAAATGGTCCGTTTTCAAATGTTTTATTTTTGAACGTCAGTTCACATTTGTAGGTGGATCATCAGTGTTAGAGCTAAAATTAGCATGTTTAAAGTGATTTTCATGCTTCCAGGGGCCCAAAACACAAGATTTATGGAATGGTTAAAAGTGCATGAAAATGGCCAATTTACTCACTCTGAGTTCTCAAAAAGGGTTTCTTCACCCCGGGAAGTTAATTAAATACCATTTGGAGGCATTTAATGTTCAAGCAAAAACGGCTGATTTTCGACAAAAGAGATAACACCCCCCATTACGTCATGCTTCAGAAATGTGGAAAATGGTCCGTTTTCAAATGTTTTATTTTTGAACGTCAGTTCACATTTGTAGGTGGATCATCAGTGTTAGAGCTAAAATTAGCATGTTTAAAGTGATTTTCATGCTTCCAGGGGCTCGGGAAGTTAATTAAATACCATTTGGAGGCATTTAATGTTCGAGCAAAAACGGCTGATTTTCGACAAAAGAGATAACACCCCCCCATTACGTCATGCTTCAGAAATGTGGAAAATGGTCCGTTTTCAAATGTTTTATTTTTGAACGTCAGTTCACATTTGTAGGTGGATCATCAGTGTTAGAGCTAAAATTAGCATGTTTAAAGTGATTTTCATGCTTCCAGGGGCTCGGGAAGTGAAATAAATACCATTTGGAGGCATTTAATGTTCGAGCAAAAACGGCTGATTTTCGACAAAAGAGATAACACCCCCCCATTACGTCATGCTTCAGAAATGTGGAAAATGGTCCGTTTTCAAATGTTTTATTTTTGAACGTCAGTTCACATTTGTAGGTGGATTATCAGTGTTAGAGCTAAAATTAGCATGTTTAAAGTGATTTTCATGCTTCCAGGGGCTCGGGAAGTTAATTAAATACCATTTGGAGGCATTTAATGTTCGAGCAAAAACAGCTGATTTTCGACAAAAGAGATAACACCCCCCCATTACGTCATGCTTCAGAAATGTGGAAAATGGTCCGTTTTCAAATGTTTTATTTTTGAACGTCAGTTCACATTTGTAGGTGGATCATCAGTGTTAGAGCTAAAATTAGCATGTTTAAAGTGATTTTCATGCTTCCAGGGGCCCAAAACACAAGATTTATGGAATGGTTAAAAGTGCATGAAAATGGCCAATTTACTCACTCTGAGTTCTCAAAAAGGGTTTCTTCACCCCGGGAAGTTAATTAAATACCATTTGGAGGCATTTAATGTTCGAGCAAAAACGGCTGATTTTCGACAAAAGAGATAACACCCCCCCATTACGTCATGCTTCAGAAATGTGGAAAATGGTCCGTTTTCAAATGTTTTATTTTTGAACGTCAGTTCACATTTGTAGGTGGATCATCAGTGTTAGAGCTAAAATTAGCATGTTTAAAGTGATTTTCATGCTTCCAGGGGCCCAAAACACAAGATTTATGGAATGGTTAAAAGTGCATGAAAATGGCCAATTTACTCACTCTGAGTTCTCAAAAAGGGTTTCTTCACCCCAGAAAGTTAATTAAATACCATTTGGAGGCATTTAATGTTCGAGCAAAAACGGCTGATTTTCGACAAAAGAGATAACACCCCCCATTACGTCATGCTTCAGAAATGTGGAAAATGGTCAGTTTTCAAATGTTTTATTTTTGAACGTCAGTTCACATTTGTAGGTGGATCATCAGTGTTAGAGCTAAAATTAGCATGTTTAAAGTGATTTTCATGCTTCCAGGGGCCCAAAACACAAGATTTATGGAATGGTTAAAAGTGCATGAAAATGGCCAATTTACTCACTCTGAGTTCTCAAAAAGGGTTTCTTCACCCCGGGAAGTGAAATAAATACCATTTGGAGGCATTTAATGTTCGAGCAAAAACGGCTGATTTTCGACAAAAGAGATAACACCCCTCCTTTACGTCATGCTTCAGAAATGTGGAAAATGGTCCGTTTTCAAATGTTTTATTTTTGAACGTCAGTTCACATTTGTAGGTGGATCATCAGTGTTAGAGCTAAAATTAGCATGTTTAAAGTGATTTTCATGCTTCCAGGGGCTCGGGAAGTTAATTAAATACCATTTGGAGGCATTTAATGTTCCAGCAAAAACGGCTGATTTTCGACAAAAGAGATAACACCCCCCCATTACGTCATGCTTCAGAAATGTGGAAAATGGTCCGTTTTCAAATGTTTTATTTTTGAACGTCAGTTCACATTTGTAGGTGGATCATCAGTGTTAGAGCTAAAATTAGCATGTTTAAAGTGATTTTCATGCTTCCAGGGGCCCAAAACACAAGATTTATGGAATGGTTAAAAGTGCATGAAAATGGCCAATTTACTCACTCTGAGTTCTCAAAAAGGGTTTCTTCACCCGGGAAGTTAATTAAATACCATTTGGAGGCATTTAATGTTCAAGCAAAAACGGCTGATTTTTGACAAAAGAGATAACACCCCCCCATTACGTCATGCTTCAGAAATGTGGAAAATGGTCCGTTTTCAAATGTTTTATTTTTGAACGTCAGTTCACATTTGTAGGTGGATCATCAGTGTTAGAGCTAAAATTAGCATGTTTAAAGTGATTTTCATGCTTCCAGGGGCTCGGGAAGGTAATTAAATACCATTTGGAGGCATTTAATGTTCGAGCAAAAACGGCTGATTTTCGACAAAAGAGATAACACCCCCCCATTACGTCATGCTTCAGAAATGTGGAAAATGGTCCGTTTTCAAATGTTTTATTTTTGAACGTCAGTTCACATTTGTAGGTAGATCATCAGTGTTAGAGCTAAAATTAGCATGTTTAAAGTGATTTTCATGCTTCCAGGGGCTCGGGAAGTGAAATAAATACCATTTGGAGGCATTTAATGTTCGAGCAAAAACGGCTGATTTTCGACAAAAGAGATAACACCCCCCCCATTACGTCATGCTTCAGAAATGTGGAAAATGGTCCGTTTTCAAATGTTTTATTTTTGAACGTCAGTTCACATTTGTAGGTGGATTATCAGTGTTAGAGCTAAAATTAGCATGTTTAAAGTGATTTTCATGCTTCCAGGGGCTCGGGAAGTTAATTAAATACCATTTGGAGGCATTTAATGTTCGAGCAAAAACGGCTGATTTTCGACAAAAGAGATAACACCCCCCCATTACGTCATGCTTCAGAAATGTGGAAAATGGTCCGTTTTCAAATGTTTTATTTTTGAACGTCAGTTCACATTTGTAGGTGGATCATCAGTGTTAGAGCTAAAATTAGCATGTTTAAAGTGATTTTCATGCTTCCAGGGGCCCAAAACACAAGATTTATGGAATGGTTAAAAGTGCATGAAAATGGCCAATTTACTCACTCTGAGTTCTCAAAAAGGGTTTCTTCACCCCGGGAAGTGAAATAAATACCATTTGGAGGCATTTAATGTTCGAGCAAAAACGGCTGATTTTCGACAAAAGAGATAACACCCCTCCTTTACGTCATGCTTCAGAAATGTGAAAAATGGTCCGTTTTCAAATGTTTTATTTTTGAACGTCAGTTCACATTTGTAGGTGGATCATCAGTGTTAGAGCTAAAATTAGCATGTTTAAAGTGATTTTCATGCTTCCAGGGGCTCGGGAAGTTAATTAAATACCATTTGGAGGCATTTAATGTTCCAGCAAAAACGGCTGATTTTCGACAAAAGAGATAACACCCCCCCATTACGTCATGCTTCAGAAATGTGGAAAATGGTCCGTTTTCAAATGTTTTATTTTTGAACGTCAGTTCACATTTGTAGGTGGATCATCAGTGTTAGAGCTAAAATTAGCATGTTTAAAGTGATTTTCATGCTTCCAGGGGCCCAAAACACAAGATTTATGGAATGGTTAAAAGTGCATGAAAATGGCCAATTTACTCACTCTGAGTTCTCAAAAAGGGTTTCTTCACCCCGGGAAGTTAATTAAATACCATTTGGAGGCATTTAATGTTCAAGCAAAAACGGCTGATTTTCGACAAAAGAGATAACACCCCCCCATTACGTCATGCTTCAGAAATGTGGAAAATGGTCCGTTTTCAAATGTTTTATTTTTGAACGTCAGTTCACATTTGTAGGTGGATTATCAGTGTTAGAGCTAAAATTAGCATGTTTAAAGTGATTTTCATGCTTCCAGGGGCTCGGGAAGTTAATTAAATACAATTTGGAGGCATTTAATGTTCGAGCAAAAACGGCTGATTTTCGACAAAAGAGATAACACCCCCCCATTACGTCATGCTTCAGAAATGTGGAAAATGGTCCGTTTTCAAATGTTTTATTTTTGAACGTCAGTTCACATTTGTAGGTGGATCATCAGTGTTAGAGCTAAAATTAGCATGTTTAAAGTGATTTTCATGCTTCCAGGGGCCCAAAACACAAGATTTATGGAATGGTTAAAAGTGCATGAAAATGGCCGATTTACTCACTCTGAGTTCTCAAAAAGGGTTTCTTCACCCCGGGAAGTGAAATAAATACCATTTGGAGGCATTTAATGTTCAAGCAAAAACGGCTGATTTTCGACAAAAGAGATAACACCCCCCCCATTACGTCATGCTTCAGAAATGTGGAAAATGGTCCGTTTTCAAATGTTTTATTTTTGAACGTCAGTTCACATTTGTAGGTGGATCATCAGTGTTAGAGCTAAAATTAGCATGTTTAAAGTGATTTTCATGCTTCCAGGGGCTCGGGAAGTTAATTAAATACCATTTGGAGGCATTTAATGTTCGAGCAAAAACGGCTGATTTTCGACAAAAGAGATAACACCCCCCCATTACGTCATGCTTCAGAAATGTGGAAAATGGTCCGTTTTCAAATGTTTTATTTTTGAACGTCAGTTCACATTTGTAGGTGGATCATCAGTGTTAGAGCTAAAATTAGCATGTTTAAAGTGATTTTCATGCTTCCAGGGGCCCAAAACACAAGATTTATGGAATGGTTAAAAGTGCATGAAAATGGCCAATTTACTCACTCTGAGTTCTCAAAAAGGGTTTCTTCACCCCGGGAAGTTAATTAAATACCATTTGGAGGCATTTAATGTTCGAGCAAAAACGGCTGATTTTCGACAAAAGAGATAACACCCCCCCATTACGTCATGCTTCAGAAATGTGGAAAATGGTCCGTTTTCAAATGTTTTATTTTTGAACGTCAGTTCACATTTGTAGGTGGATCATCAGTGTTAGAGCTAAAATTAGCATGTTTAAAGTGATTTTCATGCTTACAGGGGCCCAAAACACAAGATTTATGGAATGGTTAAAAGTGCATGAAAATGGCCAATTTACTCACTCTGAGTTCTCAAAAAGGGTTTCTTCACCCCAGAAAGTTAATTAAATACCATTTGGAGGCATTTAATGTTCGAGCAAAAACGGCTGATTTTCGACAAAAGAGATAACACCCCCCCATTACGTCATGCTTCAAAAATGTGGAAAATGGTCCGTTTTCAAATGTTTTATTCTTGAACGTCAGTTCACATTTGTAGGTGGATCATCAGTGTTAGAGCTAAAATTAGCATGTTTAAAGTGATTTTCATGCTTCCAGGGGCCCAAAACACAAGATTTATGGAATGGTTAAAAGTGCATGAAAATGGCCAATTTACTCACTCTGAGTTCTCAAAAAGGGTTTCTTCACCCCGGGAAGTGAAATAAATACCATTTGGAGGCATTTAATGTTTGAGCAAAAACGGCTGATTTTCGACAAAAGAGATAACACCCCTCCTTTACGTCATGCTTCAGAAATGTGGAAAATGGTCCGTTTTCAAATGTTTTATTTTTGAACGTCAGTTCACATTTGTAGGTGGATCATCAGTGTTAGAGCTAAAATTAGCATGTTTAAAGTGATTTTCATGCTTCCAGGGGCTCGGGAAGTTAATTAAATACCATTTGGAGGCATTTAATGTTCCAGCAAAAACGGCTGATTTTCGACAAAAGAGATAACACCCCCCCATTACGTCATGCTTCAGAAATGTGGAAAATGGTCCGTTTTCAAATGTTTTATTTTTGAACGTCAGTTCACATTTGTAGGTGGATCATCAGTGTTAGAGCTAAAATTAGCATGTTTAAAGTGATTTTCATGCTTCCAGGGGCCCAAAACACAAGATTTATGGAATGGTTAAAAGTGCATGAAAATAGCCAATTTACTCACTCTGAGTTCTCAAAAAGGGTTTCTTCACCCCGGGAAGTTAATTAAATACCATTTGGAGGCATTTAATGTTGAAGCAAAAACGGCTGATTTTCGACAAAAGAGATAACACCCCCCCATTACGTCATGCTTCAGAAATGTGGAAAATGGTCCGTTTTCAAATGTTTTATTTTTGAACGTCAGTTCAGATTTGTAGGTGGATCATCAGTGTTAGAGCCAAAATTAGCATGTTTAAAGTGATTTTCATGCTTCCAGGGGCTCGGGAAGTTAATTAAATACCATTTGGAGGCATTTAATGTTCCAGCAAAAACGGCTGATTTTCGACAAAAGAGATAACACCCCCCCATTACGTCATGCTTCAGAAATGTGGAAAATGGTCCGTTTTCAAATGTTTTATTTTTGAACGTCAGTTCACATTTGTAGGTGGATCATCAGTGTTAGAGCTAAAATTAGCATGTTTAAAGTGATTTTCATGCTTCCAGGGGCCCAAAACACAAGATTTATGGAATGGTTAAAAGTGCATGAAAATGGCCAATTTACTCACTCTGAGTTCTCAAAAAGGGTTTCTTCACCCTGGGAAGTTAATTAAATACCATTTGGAGGCATTTAATGTTCGAGCAAAAACGGCTGATTTTCGACAAAAGAGATAACACCCCCCCATTACGTCATGCTTCAGAAATGTGGAAAATGGTCCGTTTTCAAATGTTTTATTTTTGAACGTCAGTTCACATTTGTAGGTGGATCATCAGTGTTAGAGCTAAAATTAGCATGTTTAAAGTGATTTTCATGCTTCCAGGGGCCCAAAACACAAGATTTATGGAATGGTTAAAAGTGCATGAAAATGGCCAATTTACTCACTCTGAGTTCTCAAAAAGGGTTTCTTCACCCCGGGAAGTGAAATAAATACCATTTGGAGGCATTTAATGTTCGAGCAAAAACGGCTGATTTTCGACAAAAGAGATAACACCCCCCCATTACGTCATGCTTCAGAAATGTGGAAAATGGTCCGTTTTCAAATGTTTTATTTTTGAACGTCAGTTCACATTTGTAGGTGGATCATCAGTGTTAGAGCTAAAATTAGCATGTTTAAAGTGATTTTCATGCTTCCAGGGGCTCGGGAAGTTAATTAAATACCATTTGGAGGCATTTAATGTTCCAGCAAAAACGGCTGATTTTCGACAAAAGAGATAACACCCCCCCATTACGTCATGCTTCAGAAATGTGGAAAATGGTCCGTTTTCAAATGTTTTATTTTTGAACGTCAGTTCACATTTGTAGGTGGATCATCAGTGTTAGAGCTAAAATTAGCATGTTTAAAGTGATTTTCATGCTTCCAGGGGCCCAAAACACAAGATTTATGGAATGGTTAAAAGTGCATGAAAATGGCCAATTTACTCACTCTGAGTTCTCAAAAAGGGTTTCTTCACCCCGGGAAGTTAATTAAATACCATTTGGAGGCATTTAATGTTCAAGCAAAAACGGCTGATTTTCGACAAAAGAGATAACACCCCCCCATTACGTCATGCTTCAGAAATGTGGAAAATGGTCCGTTTTCAAATGTTTTATTTTTGAACGTCAGTTCACATTTGTAGGTGGATCATCAGTGTTAGAGCTAAAATTAGCATGTTTAAAGTGATTTTCATGCTTCCAGGGGCTCGGGAAGTTAATTAAATACCATTTGGAGGCATTTAATGTTTGAGCAAAAACGGCTGATTTTCGACAAAAGAGATAACACCCCCCCATTACGTCATGCTTCAGAAATGTGGAAAATGGTCCGTTTTCAAATGTTTTATTTTTGAACGTCATTTCACATTTGTAGGTGGATCATCAGTGTTAGAGCTAAAATTAGCATGTTTAAAGTGATTTTCATGCTTCCAGGGGCTCGGGAAGTGAAATAAATACCATTTGGAGGCATTTAATGTTCGAGCAAAAACGGCTGATTTTCGACAAAAGAGATAACACCCCCCCATTACGTCATGCTTCAGAAATGTGGAAAATGGTCCGTTTTCAAATGTTTTATTTTTGAACGTCAGTTCACATTTGTAGGTGGATTATCAGTGTTAGAGCTAAAATTAGCATGTTTAAAGTGATTTTCATGCTTCCAGGGGCTCGGGAAGTTAATTAAATACCATTTGGAGGCATTTAATGTTCGAGCAAAAACGGCTGATTTTCGACAAAAGAGATAACACCCCCCCATTACGTCATGCTTCAGAAATGTGGAAAATGGTCCGTTTTCAAATGTTTTATTTTTGAACGTCAGTTCACATTTGTAGGTGGATCATCAGTGTTAGAGCTAAAATTAGCATGTTTAAAGTGATTTTCATGCTTCCAGGGGCCCAAAACACAAGATTTATGGAATGGTTAAAAGTGCATGAAAATGGCCGATTTACTCACTCTGAGTTCTCAAAAAGGGTTTCTTCACCCCGGGAAGTGAAATAAATACCATTTGGAGGCATTTAATGTTCAAGCAAAAACGGCTGATTTTCGACAAAAGAGATAACACCCCCCCATTACGTCATGCTTCAGAAATGTGGAAAATGGTCCGTTTTCAAATGTTTTATTTTTGAACGTCAGTTCACATTTGTATGTGGATCATCAGTGTTAGAGCTAAAATTAGCATGTTTAAAGTGATTTTCATGCTTCCAGGGGCTCGGGAAGTTAATTAAATACCATTTGGAGGCATTTAATGTTCGAGCAAAAACGGCTGATTTTCGACAAAAGAGATAACACCCCCCCATTACGTCATGCTTCAGAAATGTGAAAAATGGTCCGTTTTCAAATGTTTTATTTTTGAACGTCAGTTCACATTTGTAGGTGGATCATCAGTGTTAGAGCTAAAATTAGCATGTTTAAAGTGATTTTCATGCTTCCAGGGGCCCAAAACACAAGATTTATGGAATGGTTAAAAGTGCATGAAAATGGCCAATTTACTCACTCTGAGTTCTCAAAAAGGGTTTCTTCACCCCGGGAAGTTAATTAAATACCATTTGGAGGCATTTAATGTTCGAGCAAAAACGGCTGATTTTCGACAAAAGAGATAACACCCCCCCATTACGTCATGCTTCAGAAATGTGGAAAATGGTCCGTTTTCAAATGTTTTATTTTTGAACGTCAGTTCACATTTGTAGGTGGATCATCAGTGTTAGAGCTAAAATTAGCATGTTTAAAGTGATTTTCATGCTTACAGGGGCCCAAAACACAAGATTTATGGAATGGTTAAAAGTGCATGAAAATGGCCAATTTACTCACTCTGAGTTCTCAAAAAGGGTTTCTTCACCCCAGAAAGTTAATTAAATACCATTTGGAGGCATTTAATGTTCGAGCAAAAACGGCTGATTTTCGACAAAAGAGATAACACCCCCCCATTACGTCATGCTTCAGAAATGTGGAAAATGGTCCGTTTTCAAATGTTTTATTTTTGAACGTCAGTTCACATTTGTAGGTGGATCATCAGTGTTAGAGCTAAAATTAGCATGTTTAAAGTGATTTTCATGCTTCCAGGGGCCCAAAACACAAGATTTATGGAATGGTTAAAAGTGCATGAAAATGGCCAATTTACTCACTCTGAGTTCTCAAAAAGGGTTTCTTCACCCCGGGAAGTGAAATAAATACCATTTGGAGGCATTTAATGTTTGAGCAAAAACGGCTGATTTTCGACAAAAGAGATAACACCCCTCCTTTACGTCATGCTTCAGAAATGTGGAAAATGGTCCGTTTTCAAATGTTTTATTTTTGAACGTCAGTTCACATTTGTAGGTGGATCATCAGTGTTAGAGCTAAAATTAGCATGTTTAAAGTGATTTTCATGCTTCCAGGGGCTCGGGAAGTTAATTAAATACCATTTGGAGGCATTTAATGTTCCAGCAAAAACGGCTGATTTTCGACAAAAGAGATAACACCCCCCCATTACGTCATGCTTCAGAAATGTGGAAAATGGTCCGTTTTCAAATGTTTTATTTTTGAACGTCAGTTCACATTTGTAGGTGGATCATCAGTGTTAGAGCTAAAATTAGCATGTTTAAAGTGATTTTCATGCTTCCAGGGGCCCAAAACACAAGATTTATGGAATGGTTAAAAGTGCATGAAAATGGCCAATTTACTCACTCTGAGTTCTCAAAAAGGGTTTCTTCACCCCGGGAAGTTAATTAAATACCATTTGGAGGCATTTAATGTTGAAGCAAAAACGGCTGATTTTCGACAAAAGAGATAACACCCCCCCATTACGTCATGCTTCAGAAATGTGGAAAATGGTCCGTTTTCAAATGTTTTATTTTTGAACGTCAGTTCACATTTGTAGGTGGATCATCAGTGTTAGAGCCAAAATTAGCATGTTTAAAGTGATTTTCATGCTTCCAGGGGCTCGGGAAGTTAATTAAATACCATTTGGAGGCATTTAATGTTCCAGCAAAAACGGCTGATTTTCGACAAAAGAGATAACACCCCCCCATTACGTCATGCTTCAGAAATGTGGAAAATGGTCCGTTTTCAAATGTTTTATTTTTGAACGTCAGTTCACATTTGTAGGTGGATCATCAGTGTTAGAGCTAAAATTAGCATGTTTAAAGTGATTTTCATGCTTCCAGGGGCCCAAAACACAAGATTTATGGAATGGTTAAAAGTGCATGAAAATGGCCAATTTACTCACTCTGAGTTCTCAAAAAGGGTTTCTTCACCCCGGGAAGTTAATTAAATACCATTTGGAGGCATTTAATGTTCGAGCAAAAACGGCTGATTTTCGACAAAAGAGATAACACCCCCCCATTACGTCATGCTTCAGAAATGTGGAAAATGGTCCGTTTTCAAATGTTTTATTTTTGAACGTCAGTTCACATTTGTAGGTGGATCATCAGTGTTAGAGCTAAAATTAGCATGTTTAAAGTGATTTTCATGCTTCCAGGGGCCCAAAACACAAGATTTATGGAATGGTTAAAAGTGCATGAAAATGGCCGATTTACTCACTCTGAGTTCTCAAAAAGGGTTTCTTCACCCCGGGAAGTGAAATAAATACCATTTGGAGGCATTTAATGTTCAAGCAAAAACGGCTGATTTTCGACAAAAGAGATAACACCCCCCCATTACGTCATGCTTCAGAAATGTGGAAAATGGTCCGTTTTCAAATGTTTTATTTTTGAACGTCAGTTCACATTTGTATGTGGATCATCAGTGTTAGAGCTAAAATTAGCATGTTTAAAGTGATTTTCATGCTTCCAGGGGCTCGGGAAGTTAATTAAATACCATTTGGAGGCATTTAATGTTCGAGCAAAAACGGCTGATTTTCGACAAAAGAGATAACACCCCCCCATTACGTCATGCTTCAGAAATGTGGAAAATGGTCCGTTTTCAAATGTTTTATTTTTGAACGTCAGTTCACATTTGTAGGTGGATCATCAGTGTTAGAGCTAAAATTAGCATGTTTAAAGTGATTTTCATGCTTCCAGGGGCCCAAAACACAAGATTTATGGAATGGTTAAAAGTGCATGAAAATGGCCAATTTACTCACTCTGAGTTCTCAAAAAGGGTTTCTTCACCCCGGGAAGTTAATTAAATACCATTTGGAGGCATTTAATGTTCGAGCAAAAACGGCTGATTTTCGACAAAAGAGATAACACCCCCCCATTACGTCATGCTTCAGAAATGTGGAAAATGGTCCGTTTTCAAATGTTTTATTTTTGAACGTCAGTTCACATTTGTAGGTGGATCATCAGTGTTAGAGCTAAAATTAGCATGTTTAAAGTGATTTTCATGCTTACAGGGGCCCAAAACACAAGATTTATGGAATGGTTAAAAGTGCATGAAAATGGCCAATTTACTCACTCTGAGTTCTCAAAAAGGGTTTCTTCACCCCAGAAAGTTAATTAAATACCATTTGGAGGCATTTAATGTTCGAGCAAAAACGGCTGATTTTCGACAAAAGAGATAACACCCCCCCATTACGCCATGCTTCAGAAATGTGGAAAATGGTCCGTTTTCAAATGTTTTATTTTTGAACGTCAGTTCACATTTGTAGGTGGATCATCAGTGTTAGAGCTAAAATTAGCATGTTTAAAGTGATTTTCATGCTTCCAGGGGCCCAAAACACAAGATTTATGGAATGGTTAAAAGTGCATGAAAATGGCCAATTTACTCACTCTGAGTTCTCAAAAAGGGTTTCTTCACCCCGGGAAGTGAAATAAATACCATTTGGAGGCATTTAATGTTTGAGCAAAAACGGCTGATTTTCGACAAAAGAGATAACACCCCTCCTTTACGTCATGCTTCAGAAATGTGGAAAATGGTCCGTTTTCAAATGTTTTATTTTTGAACGTCAGTTCACATTTGTAGGTGGATCATCAGTGTTAGAGCTAAAATTAGCATGTTTAAAGTGATTTTCATGCTTCCAGGGGCTCGGGAAGTTAATTAAATACCATTTGGAGGCATTTAATGTTCCAGCAAAAACGGCTGATTTTCGACAAAAGAGATAACACCCCCCCATTACGTCATGCTTCAGAAATGTGGAAAATGGTCCGTTTTCAAATGTTTTATTTTTGAACGTCAGTTCACATTTGTAGGTGGATCATCAGTGTTAGAGCTAAAATTAGCATGTTTAAAGTGATTTTCATGCTTCCAGGGGCCCAAAACACAAGATTTATGGAATGGTTAAAAGTGCATGAAAATGGCCAATTTACTCACTCTGAGTTCTCAAAAAGGGTTTCTTCACCCCGGGAAGTTAATTAAATACCATTTGGAGGCATTTAATGTTGAAGCAAAAACGGCTGATTTTCGACAAAAGAGATAACACCCCCCCATTACGTCATGCTTCAGAAATGTGGAAAATGGTCCGTTTTCAAATGTTTTATTTTTGAACGTCAGTTCACATTTGTAGGTGGATCATCAGTGTTAGAGCCAAAATTAGCATGTTTAAAGTGATTTTCATGCTTCCAGGGGCTCGGGAAGTTAATTAAATACCATTTGGAGGCATTTAATGTTCCAGCAAAAACGGCTGATTTTCGACAAAAGAGATAACACCCCCCCATTACGTCATGCTTCAGAAATGTGGAAAATGGTCCGTTTTCAAATGTTTTATTTTTGAACGTCAGTTCACATTTGTAGGTGGATCATCAGTGTTAGAGCTAAAATTAGCATGTTTAAAGTGATTTTCATGCTTCCAGGGGCCCAAAACACAAGATTTATGGAATGGTTAAAAGTGCATGAAAATGGCCAATTTACTCACTCTGAGTTCTCAAAAAGGGTTTCTTCACCCCGGGAAGTTAATTAAATACCATTTGGAGGCATTTAATGTTCGAGCAAAAACGGCTGATTTTCGACAAAAGAGATAACACCCCCCCATTACGTCATGCTTCAGAAATGTGGAAAATGGTCCGTTTTCAAATGTTTTATTTTTGAACGTCAGTTCACATTTGTAGGTGGATCATCAGTGTTAGAGCTAAAATTAGCATGTTTAAAGTGATTTTCATGCTTCCAGGGGCCCAAAACACAAGATTTATGGAATGGTTAAAAGTGCATGAAAATGGCCAATTTACTCACTCTGAGTTCTCAAAAAGGGTTTCTTCACCCCGGGAAGTGAAATAAATACCATTTGGAGGCATTTAATGTTCGAGCAAAAACGGCTGATTTTCGACAAAAGAGATAACACCCCTCCTTTACGTCATGCTTCAGAAATGTGGAAAATGGTCCGTTTTCAAATGTTTTATTTTTGAACGTCAGTTCACATTTGTAGGTGGATCATCAGTGTTAGAGCTAAAATTAGCATGTTTAAAGTGATTTTCATGCTTCCAGGGGCTCGGGAAGTGAATTAAATACCATTTGGAGGCATTTAATGTTCCAGCAAAAACGGCTGATTTTTGACAAAAGAGATAACACCCCCCCATTACGTCATGCTTCAGAAATGTGGAAAATGGTCCGTTTTCAAATGTTTTATTTTTGAACGTCAGTTCACATTTGTAGGTGGATCATCAGTGTTAGAGCTAAAATTAGCATGTTTAAAGTGATTTTCATGCTTCCAGGGGCCCAAAACACAAGATTTATGGAATGGTTAAAAGTGCATGAAAATGGCCAATTTACTCACTCTGAGTTCTCAAAAAGGGTTTCTTCACCCCGGGAAGTTAATTAAATACCATTTGGAGGCATTTAATGTTTGAGCAAAAACGGCTGATTTTCAACAAAAGAGATAACACCCCCCCATTACGTGATGCTTCAGAAATGTGGAAAATGGTCCGTTTTCAAATGTTTTATTTTTGAACGTCAGTTCACATTTGTAGGTGGATCATCAGTGTTAGAGCTAAAATTAGCATGTTTAAAGTGATTTTCATGCTTCCAGGGGCTCGGGAAGTTAATTAAATACCATTTGAAGGCATTTAATGTTCGAGCAAAAACGGCTGATTTTCGACAAAAGAGATAACACCCCCCCATTACGTCATGCTTCAGAAATGTGGAAAATGGTCCGTTTTCAAATGTTTTATTTTTGAACGTCAGTTCACATTTGTAGGTGGATCATCAGTGTTAGAGCTAAAATTAGCATGTTTAAAGTGATTTTCATGCTTCCAGGGGCTCAGGAAGTGAAATAAATACCATTTGGAGGCATTTAATGTTCGAGCAAAAACGGCTGATTTTCGACAAAAGAGATAACACCCCCCCATTACGTCATGCTTCAGAAATGTGGAAAATGGTCCGTTTTCAAATGTTTTATTTTTGAACGTCAGTTCACATTTGTAGGTGGATCATCAGTGTTAGAGCTAAAATTAGCATGTTTAAAGTGATTTTCATGCTTCCAGGGGCTCGGGAAGTGAAATAAATACCATTTGGAGGCATTTAATGTTCGAGCAAAAACGGCTGATTTTCGACAACAGAGATAACACCCCTCCATTACGTCATGCTTCAGAAATGTGGAAAATGGTCCGTTTTCAAATGTTTTATTTTTGAACGTCAGTTCACATTTGTAGGTGGATGATCAGTGTTAGAGCTAAAATTAGCATGTTTAAAGTGATTTTCATGCTTCCAGGGGCTCGGGAAGTTAATTAAATACCATTTGGAGGCATTTAATGTTCGAGCAAAAACGGCTGATTTTCGACAAAAGAGATAACACCCCCCCATTACGTCATGCTTCAGAAATGTGGAAAATGGTCCGTTTTCAAATGTTTTATTTTTGAACGTCAGTTCACATTTGTAGGTGGATCATCAGTGTTAGAGCTAAAATTAGCATGTTTAAAGTGATTTTCATGCTTCCAGGGGCTCGGGAAGTTAATTAAATACCATTTGGAGGCATTTAATGTTCGAGCAAAAACGGCTGATTTTCGACAAAAGAGATAACACCCCCCCATTACGTCATGCTTCAGAAATGTGGAAAATGGTCCGTTTTCAAATGTTTTATTTTTGAACGTCAGTTCACATTTGTAGGTGGATCATCAGTGTTAGAGCTAAAATTAGCATGTTTAAAGTGTTTTTCATGCTTCCAGGGGCTCGGGAAGTTAATTAAATACCATTTGGAGGCATTTAATGTTCCAGCAAAAACGGCTGATTTTCGACAAAAGAGATAACACCCACCCATTACGTCATGCTTCAGAAATGTGGAAAATGGTCCGTTTTCAAATGTTTTATTTTTGAACGTCAGTTCACATTTGTAGGTGGATCATCAGTGTTAGAGCAAAAATTAGCATGTTTAAAGTGATTTTCATGCTTCCAGGGGCCCAAAACACAAGATTTATGGAATGGTTAAAAGTGCATGAAAATGGCCAATTTACTCACTCTGAGTTCTCAAAAAGGGTTTCTTCACCCCGGGAAGTTAATTAAATACCATTTGGAGGCATTTAATGTTCGAGCAAAAACGGCTGATTTTCGACAAAAGAGATAACACCCCCCCATTACGTCATGCTTCAGAAATGTGGAAAATGGTCCGTTTTCAAATGTTTTATTTTTGATTGTCAGTTCACATTTGTAGGTGGATCATCAGTGTTAGAGCTAAAATTAGCATGTTTAAAGTGATTTTCATGCTTCCAGGGGCTCGGGAAGTTAATTAAATACCATTTGGAGGCATTTAATGTTTGAGCAAAAACGGCTGATTTTCAACAAAAGAGATAACACCCCCCCATTACGTGATGCTTCAGAAATGTGGAAAATGGTCCGTTTTCAAATGTTTTATTTTTGAACGTCAGTTCACATTTGTAGGTGGATCATCAGTGTTAGAGCTAAAATTAGCATGTTTAAAGTGATTTTCATGCTTCCAGGGGCTCGGGAAGTTAATTAAATACCATTTGAAGGCATTTAATGTTCGAGCAAAAACGGCTGATTTTCGACAAAAGAGATAACACCCCCCCATTACGTCATGCTTCAGAAATGTGGAAAATGGTCCGTTTTCAAATGTTTTATTTTTGAACG
Source organism: Lissotriton vulgaris (assembly GCF_964263255.1). NCBI lineage: Eukaryota > Metazoa > Chordata > Amphibia > Caudata > Salamandridae > Lissotriton > Lissotriton vulgaris. The sequence continues at coordinate 51,457 of NW_028245405.1, forward strand.
TCAGTTCACATTTGTAGGTGGATCATCAGTGTTAGAGCTAAAATTAGCATGTTTAAAGTGATTTTCATGCTTCCAGGGGCTCAGGAAGTGAAATAAATACCATTTGGAGGCATTTAATGTTCGAGCAAAAACGGCTGATTTTCGACAAAAGAGATAACACCCCCCCATTACGTCATGCTTCAGAAATGTGGAAAATGGTCCGTTTTCAAATGTTTTATTTTTGAACGTCAGTTCACATTTGTAGGTGGATCATCAGTGTTAGAGCTAAAATTAGCATGTTTAAAGTGATTTTCATGCTTCCAGGGGCTCGGGAAGTGAAATAAATACCATTTGGAGGCATTTAATGTTCGAGCAAAAACGGCTGATTTTCGACAACAGAGATAACACCCCTCCATTACGTCATGCTTCAGAAATGTGGAAAATGGTCCGTTTTCAAATGTTTTATTTTTGAACGTCAGTTCACATTTGTAGGTGGATGATCAGTGTTAGAGCTAAAATTAGCATGTTTAAAGTGATTTTCATGCTTCCAGGGGCTCGGGAAGTTAATTAAATACCATTTGGAGGCATTTAATGTTCGAGCAAAAACGGCTGATTTTCGACAAAAGAGATAACACCCCCCCATTACGTCATGCTTCAGAAATGTGGAAAATGGTCCGTTTTCAAATGTTTTATTTTTGAACGTCAGTTCACATTTGTAGGTGGATCATCAGTGTTAGAGCTAAAATTAGCATGTTTAAAGTGATTTTCATGCTTCCAGGGGCTCGGGAAGTTAATTAAATACCATTTGGAGGCATTTAATGTTCGAGCAAAAACGGCTGATTTTCGACAAAAGAGATAACACCCCCCCATTACGTCATGCTTCAGAAATGTGGAAAATGGTCCGTTTTCAAATGTTTTATTTTTGAACGTCAGTTCACATTTGTAGGTGGATCATCAGTGTTAGAGCTAAAATTAGCATGTTTAAAGTGTTTTTCATGCTTCCAGGGGCTCGGGAAGTTAATTAAATACCATTTGGAGGCATTTAATGTTCCAGCAAAAACGGCTGATTTTCGACAAAAGAGATAACACCCACCCATTACGTCATGCTTCAGAAATGTGGAAAATGGTCCGTTTTCAAATGTTTTATTTTTGAACGTCAGTTCACATTTGTAGGTGGATCATCAGTGTTAGAGCAAAAATTAGCATGTTTAAAGTGATTTTCATGCTTCCAGGGGCCCAAAACACAAGATTTATGGAATGGTTAAAAGTGCATGAAAATGGCCAATTTACTCACTCTGAGTTCTCAAAAAGGGTTTCTTCACCCCGGGAAGTTAATTAAATACCATTTGGAGGCATTTAATGTTCGAGCAAAAACGGCTGATTTTCGACAAAAGAGATAACACCCCCCCATTACGTCATGCTTCAGAAATGTGGAAAATGGTCCGTTTTCAAATGTTTTATTTTTGATTGTCAGTTCACATTTGTAGGTGGATCATCAGTGTTAGAGCTAAAATTAGCATGTTTAAAGTGATTTTCATGCTTCCAGGGGCTCGGGAAGTTAATTAAATACCATTTGGAGGCATTTAATGTTCGAGCAAAAACGGCTGATTTTCGACAAAAGAGATAACACCCCCCCCATTACGTCATGCTTCAGAAATGTGGAAAATGGTCCGTTTTCAAATGTTTTATTTTTGAACGTCAGTTCACATTTGTAGGTGGATCATCAGTGTTAGAGCTAAAATTAGCATGTTTAAAGTGATTTTCATGCTTCCAGGGGCCCAAAACACAAGATTTATGGAATGGTTAAAAGTGCATGAAAATGGCCAATTTACTCACTCTGAGTTCTCAAAAAGGGTTTCTTCACCCCGGGAAGTTAATTAAATACCATTTGGAGGCATTTAATGTTCGAGCAAAAACAGCTGATTTTCGACAAAAGAGATAACACCCCCCCATTACGTCATGCTTCAGAAATGTGGAAAATGGTCCGTTTTCAAATGTTTTATTTTTGAACGTCAGTTCACATTTGTAGGTGGATCATCAGTGTTAGAGCTAAAATTAGCATGTTTAAAGTGATTTTCATGCTTCCAGGGGCTCGGGAAGGTAATTAAATACCATTTGGAGGCATTTAATGTTCGAGCAAAAACGGCTGATTTTCGACAAAAGAGATAACACCCCCCCATTACGTCATGCTTCAGAAATGTGGAAAATGGTCCGTTTTCAAATGTTTTATTTTTGAACGTCAGTTCACATTTGTAGGTGGATCATCAGTGTTAGAGCTAAAATTAGCATGTTTAAAGTGATTTTCATGCTTCCAGGGGCTCGGGAAGTGAAATAAATACCATTTGGAGGCATTTAATGTTCGAGCAAAAACGGCTGATTTTCGACAAAAGAGAAAAGAGATAACACCCCCCCATTACGTCATGCTTCAGAAATGTGGAAAATGGTCCGTTTTCAAATGTTTTATTTTTGAACGTCAGTTCACATTTGTAGGTGGATCATCAGTGTTAGAGCTAAAATTAGCATGTTTAAAGTGATTTTCATGCTTCCAGGGGCTCGGGAAGTGAAATAAATACCATTTGGAGGCATTTAATATTCGAGCAAAAACGGCTGATTTTCGACAAAAGAGAAAACACCCCCCCATTACGTCATGCTTCAGAAATGTGGAAAATGGTCCGTTTTCAAATGTTTTATTTTTGAACGTCAGTTCACATTTGTAGGTGGATCATCAGTGTTAGAGCTAAAATTAGCATGTTTAAAGTGATTTTCATGCTTCCAGGGGCTCGGGAAGTTAATTAAATACCATTTGGAGGCATTTAATGTTCGAGCAAAAACGGCTGATTTTCGACAAAAGAGATAACACCCCCCCCATTACGTCATGCTTCAGAAATGTGGAAAATGGTCCGTTTTCAAATGTTTTATTTTTGAACGTCAGTTCACATTTGTAGGTGGATCATCAGTGTTAGAGCTAAAATTAGCATGTTTAAAGTGATTTTCATGCTTCCAGGGGCTCGGGAAGTTAATTGAATACCATTTGGAGGCATTTAATGTTCGAGCAAAAACGGCTGATTTTCGACAAAAGAGATAACACCCCCCCATTACATCATGCTTCAGAAATGTGGAAAATGGTCCGCTTTCAAATGTTTTATTTTTGAACGTCAGTTCACATTTGTAGGTGGATCATCAGTGTTAGAGCTAAAATTAGCATGTTTAAAGTGATTTTCATGCTTCCAGGGGCTCGGGAAGTTAATTAAATACCATTTGGAGGCATTTAATGTTCCAGCAAAAACGGCTGATTTTCGACAAAAGAGATAACACCCACCCATTACGTCATGCTTCAGAAATGTGGAAAATGGTCCGTTTTCAAATGTTTTATTTTTGAACGTCAGTTCACATTTGTAGGTGGATCATCAGTGTTAGAGCTAAAATTAGCATGTTTAAAGTGATTTTCATGCTTCCAGGGGCCCAAAACACAAGATTTATGGAATGGTTAAAAGTGCATGAAAATGGCCAATTTACTCACTCTGAGTTCTCAAAAAGGGTTTCTTCACCCCGGGAACTTAATTAAATACCATTTGGAGGCATTTAATGTTCGAGCAAAAAAGGCTGATTTTCGACAAAATAGATAACACCCCCCATTACGTCATGCTTCAGAAATGTGGAAAATGGTCCGTTTTCAAATGTTTTATTTTTGAACGTCAGTTCACATTTGTAGGTGGATCATCAGTGTTAGAGCTAAAATTAGCATGTTTAAAGTGATTTTCATGCTTCCAGGGGCTCGGGAAGTTAAATAAATACCATTTGAAGGCATTTATTGTTCGAGCAAAAACGGCTGATTTTCGACAAAAGAGATAACACCCCCCATTACGTCATGCTTCAGAAATGTGGAAAATGGTCCGTTTTCAAATGTTTTATTTTTGAACGTCAGTTCACATTTGTAGGTGGATCATCAGTGTTAGAGCTAAAATTAGCATGTTTAAAGTGATTTTCATGCTTCCAGGGGCCCAAAACACAAGATTTATGGAATGGTTAAAAGTGCATGAAAATGGACAATTTACTCACTCTGAGTTCTCAAAAAGGGTTTCTTCACCCCGGGAAGTTAATTAAATACCATTTGGAGGCATTTAATGTTCGAGCAAAAACGGCTGACTTTCGACAAAAGAGATAACACCCCCCCATTACGTCATGCTTCAGAAATGTGGAAAATGGTCCGTTTTCAAATGTTTTATTTTTGAACGTCAGTTCACATTTGTAGGTGGATCATCAGTGTTAGAGCTAAAATTAGCATGTTTAAAGTGATTTTCATGCTTCCAGGGGCTCGGGAAGTTAATTAAATACCATTTGGAGGCATTTAATGTTCGAGCAAAAACGGCTGATTTTCGACAAAAGAGATAACACCCCCCCATTACGTCATGCTTCAGAAATGTGGAAAATGGTCCGTTTTCAAATGTTTTATTTTTGAACTTCAGTTCACATTTGTAGGTGGATCATCAGTGTTAGAGCTAAAATTAGCATGTTTAAAGTGATTTTCATGCTTCCAGGGGTTCGGGAAGTGAAATAAATACCATTTGAAGGCATTTAATGTTCGAGCAAAAACGGTTGATTTTCGACAAAAGAGATAACACCCCCCCAATACGTCATGCTTCAGAAATGTGGAAAATGGTCCGTTTTCAAATGTTTTATTTTTGAACGTCAGTTCACATTTGTAGGTGGATCATCAGTGTTAGAGCTAAAATTAGCATGTTTAAAGTGATTTTCATGCTTCCAGGGGCTCGGGAAGTGAAATAAATACCATTTGGAGGCATTTAATGTTCGAGCTAAAACGGCTGATTTTCGACAAAAGAGAAAACACCCCCCCATTACGTCATGCTTCAGAAATGTGGAAAATGGTCCGTTTTCAAATGTTTTATTTTTGAACGTCAGTTCACATTTGTAGGTGGATCATCAGTGTTAGAGCTAAAATTAGCATGTTTAAAGTGATTTTCATGCTTCCAGGGGCTCGGGAAGTTAATTAAATACCATTTGGAGGCATTTAATGTTCGAGCAAAAACGGCTGATTTTCGAAAAAAAGAGATAACACCCCCCCATTACGTCATGCTTCAGAAATGTGGAAAATGGTCCGTTTTCAAATGTTTTATTTTTGAACGTCAGTTCACATTTGTAGGTGGATCATCAGTGTTAGAGCTAAAATTAGCATGTTTAAAGTGATTTTCATGCTTCCAGGGGCTCGGGAAGTTAATTAAATACCATTTGGAGGCATTTAATGTTCGAGCAAAAACGGCTGATTTTCGACAAAAGAGATAACACCCCCCCATTACGTCATGCTTCAGAAATGTGGAAAATGGTCCGTTTTCAAATGTTTTATTTTTGAACGTCAGTTCACATTTGTAGGTGGATCATCAGTGTTAGAGCTAAAATTAGCATGTTTAAAGTGATTTTCATGCTTCCAGGGGCTCGGGAAGTTAATTAAATACCATTTGGAGGCATTTAATGTTCTAGCAAAAACGGCTGATTTTCGACAAAAGAGATAACACCCCCCCATTACGTCATGCTTCAGAAATGTGGAAAATGGTCCGTTTTCAAATGTTTTATTTTTGAACGTCAGTTCACATTTGTAGGTGGATCATCAGTGTTAGAGCTAAAATTAGCATGTTTAAAGTGATTTTCATGCTTCCAGGGGCTCGGGAAGTTAATTAAATACCATTTGGAGGCATTTAATGTTTCAGCAAAAACGGCTGATTTTCGACAAAAGAGATAACACCCCCATTACGTCATGCTTCAGAAATGTGGAAAATGGTCCGTTTTCAAATGTTTTATTTTTGAACGTCAGTTCACATTTGTAGGTGGATCATCAGTGTTAGAGCTAAAATTAGCATGTTTAAAGTGATTTTCATGCTTCCAGGGGCCCAAAACACAAGATTTATGGAATGGTTAAAAGTGCATGAAAATGGCCAATTTACTCACTCTGAGTTCTCAAAAAGGGTTTCTTCACCCCGGGAAGTTAATTAAATGCCATTTGGAGGCATTTAATGTTCGAGCAAAAATGGCTGATTTTCGACAAAAGAGATAACACCCCCCCATTACGTCATGCTTCAGAAATGTGGAAAATGGTCCGTTTTCAAATGTTTTATTTTTGAACGTCAGTTGACATTTGTAGGTGGATCATCAGTGTTAGAGCTAAAATTAGCATGTTTAAAGTGATTTTCATGCTTCCAGGGGCTCGGGAAGTGAAATAAATACCATTTGGAGGCATTTAATGTTCGAGCAAAAACGGCTGATTTTCGACAAAAGAGATAACACCCCCCCATTACGTCATGCTTCAGAAATGTGGAAAATGGTCCGTTTTCAAATGTTTTATTTTTGAACATCAGTTCACATTTGTAGGTGGATCATCGGTGTTAGAGCTAAAATTAGCATGTTTAAAGTGATTTTCATGCTTCCAGGGGCCCAAAACACAAGATTTATGGAATGGTTAAAAGTGCATGAAAATGGCCAATTTACTCACTCTGAGTTCTCAAAAAGGGTTTCTTCACCCCGGGAAGTTAATTAAATACCATTTGGAGGCATTTAATGTTCGAGCAAAAACGGCTGATTTTCGACAAAAGAGATAACACCCCCCCATTACGTCATGCTTCAGAAATGTGGAAAATGGTCCGTTTTCAAATGTTTTATTTTTGATTGTCAGTTCACATTTGTAGGTGGATCATCAGTGTTAGAGCTAAAATTAGCATGTTTAAAGTGATTTTCATGCTTCCAGGGGCTCGGGAAGTTAATTAAATACCATTTGGAGGCATTTAATGTTCGAGCAAAAACGGCTGATTTTCGACAAAAGAGATAACACCCCCCCCCATTACGTCATGCTTCAGAAATGTGGAAAATGGTCCGTTTTCAAATGTTTTATTTTTGAACGTCAGTTCACATTTGTAGGTGGATCATCAGTGTTAGAGCTAAAATTAGCATGTTTAAAGTGATTTTCATGCTTCCAGGGGCCCAAAACACAAGATTTATGGAATGGTTAAAAGTGCATGAAAATGGCCAATTTACTCACTCTGAGTTCTCAAAAAGGGTTTCTTCACCCCGGGAAGTTAATTAAATACCATTTGGAGGCATTTAATGTTCGAGCAAAAACGGCTGATTTTCGACAAAAGAGATAACACCCCCCCATTACGTCATGCTTCAGAAATGTGGAAAATGGTCCGTTTTCAAATGTTTTATTTTTGAACGTCAGTTCACATTTGTAGGTGGATCATCAGTGTTAGAGCTAAAATTAGCATGTTTAAAGTGATTGTCATGCTTCCAGGGGCTCGGGAAGTGAAATAAATACCATTTGGAGGCATTTAATGTTCGAGCAAAAACGGCTGATTTTCGACAAAAGAGATAACACCCCCCCATTACGTCATGCTTCAGAAATGTGGAAAATGGTCCGTTTTCAAATGTTTTATTTTTGAACGTCAGTTCACATTTGTAGGTGGATCATCAGTGTTAGAGCTAAAATTAGCATGTTTAAAGTGATTTTCATGCTTCCAGGGGCTCGGGAAGTGAAATAAATACCATTTGGAGGCATTTAATGTTCGAGCAAAAACGGCTGATTTTCGACAACAGAGATAACACCCCCCCATTACGTCATGCTTCAGAAATGTGGAAAATGGTCCGTTTTCAAATGTTTTATTTTTGAACGTCAGTTCACATTTGTAGGTGGATGATCAGTGTTAGAGCTAAAATTAGCATGTTTAAAGTGATTTTCATGCTTCCAGGGGCTCGGGAAGTTAATTAAATACCATTTGGAGGCATTTAATGTTCGAGCAAAAACGGCTGATTTTCGACAAAAGAGATAACACCCCCCCATTACGTCATGCTTCAGAAATGTGGAAAATGGTCCGTTTTCAAATGTTTTATTTTTGAACGTCAGTTCACATTTGTAGGTGGATCATCAGTGTTAGAGCTAAAATTAGCATGTTTAAAGTGATTTTCATACTTCCAGGGGCTCGGGAAGTTAATTAAATACCATTTGGAGGCATTTAATGTTCGAGCAAAAACGGCTGATTTTCGACAAAAGAGATAACACCCCCCCATTACGTCATGCTTCAGAAATGTGGAAAATGGTCCGTTTTCAAATGTTTTATTTTTGAACGTCAGTTCACATTTGTAGGTGGATCATCAGTGTTAGAGCTAAAATTAGCATGTTTAAAGTGTTTTTCATGCTTCCAGGGGCTCGGGAAGTTAATTAAATACCATTTGGAGGCATTTAATGTTCCAGCAAAAACGGCTGATTTTCGACAAAAGAGATAACACCCACCCATTACGTCATGCTTCAGAAATGTGGAAAATGGTCCGTTTTCAAATGTTTTATTTTTGAACGTCAGTTCACATGTAGGTGGATCATCAGTGTTAGAGCTAAAATTAGCATGTTTAAAGTGATTTTCATGCTTCCAGGGGCCCAAAACACAAGATTTATGGAATGGTTAAAAGTGCATGAAAATGGCCAATTTACTCACTCTGAGTTCTCAAAAAGGGTTTCTTCACCCCGGGAAGTTAATTAAATACCATTTGGAGGCATTTAATGTTCGAGCAAAAACGGCTGATTTTCGACAAAAGAGATAACACCCCCCCATTACGTCATGCTTCAGAAATGTGGAAAATGGTCCGTTTTCAAATGTTTTATTTTTGATTGTCAGTTCACATTTGTAGGTGGATCATCAGTGTTAGAGCTAAAATTAGCATGTTTAAAGTGATTTTCATGCTTCCAGGGGCTCGGGAAGTTAATTAAATACCATTTGGAGGCATTTAATGTTCGAGCAAAAACGGCTGATTTTCGACAAAAGAGATAACACCCCCCCCATTACGTCATGCTTCAGAAATGTGGAAAATGGTCCGTTTTCAAATGTTTTATTTTTGAACGTCAGTTCACATTTGTAGGTGGATCATCAGTGTTAGAGCTAAAATTAGCATGTTTAAAGTGATTTTCATGCTTCCAGGGGCCCAAAACACAAGATTTATGGAATGGTTAAAAGTGCATGAAAATGGCCAATTTACTCACTCTGAGTTCTCAAAAAGGGTTTCTTCACCCCGGGAAGTTAATTAAATACCATTTGGAGGCATTTAATGTTCGAGCAAAAACGGCTGATTTTCGACAAAAGAGATAACACCCCCCCATTACGTCATGCTTCAGAAATGTGGAAAATGGTCCGTTTTCAAATGTTTTATTTTTGAACGTCAGTTCACATTTGTAGGTGGATCATCAGTGTTAGAGCTAAAATTAGCATGTTTAAAGTGATTTTCATGCTTCCAGGGGCTCGGGAAGTTAATTAAATATCATTTGGAGGCATTTAATGTTCGAGCAAAAACGGCTGATTTTCGACAAAAGAGATAACACCCCCCCATTACGTCATGCTTCAGAAATGTGGAAAATGGTCCGTTTTCAAATGTTTTATTTTTGAACGTCAGTTCACATTTGTAGGTGGATCATCAGTGTTAGAGCTAAAATTAGCATGTTTAAAGTGATTTTCATGCTTCCAGGGGCTCGGGAAGTGAAATAAATACCATTTGGAGGCATTTAATGTTCGAGCAAAAACGGCTGATTTTCGACAAAAGAGATAACACCCCCCCATTACGTCATGCTTCAGAAATGTGGAAAATGGTCCGTTTTCAAATGTTTTATTTTTGAACGTCAGTTCACATTTGTAGGTGGATCATCAGTGTTAGAGCTAAAATTAGCATGTTTAAAGTGATTTTCATGCTTCCAGGGGCTCGGGAAGTGAAATAAATACCATTTGGAGGCATTTAATATTCGAGCAAAAACGGCTGATTTTCGACAAAAGAGAAAACACCCCCCCATTACGTCATGCTTCAGAAATGTGGAAAATGGTCCGTTTTCAAATGTTTTATTTTTGAACGTCAGTTCACATTTGTAGGTGGATCATCAGTGTTAGAGCTAAAATTAGCATGTTTAAAGTGATTTTCATGCTTCCAGGGGCTCGGGAAGTTAATTAAATACCATTTGGAGGCATTTAATGTTCGAGCAAAAACGGCTGATTTTCGACAAAAGAGATAACACCCCCCCATTACGTCATGCTTCAGAAATGTGGAAAATGGTCCGTTTTCAAATGTTTTATTTTTGAACGTCAGTTCACATTTGTAGGTGGATCATCAGTGTTAGAGCTAAAATTAGCATGTTTAAAGTGATTTTCATGCTTCCAGGGGCTCGGGAAGTTAATTGAATACCATTTGGAGGCATTTAATGTTCGAGCAAAAACGGCTGATTTTCGACAAAAGAGATAACACCCCCCCATTACGTCATGCTTCAGAAATGTGGAAAATGGTCCGCTTTCAAATGTTTTATTTTTGAACGTCAGTTCACATTTGTAAGTGGATCATCAGTGTTAGAGCTAAAATTAGCATGTTTAAAGTGATTTTCATGCTTCCAGGGGCTCGGGAAGTTAATTAAATACCATTTGGAGGCATTTAATGTTCCAGCAAAAACGGCTGATTTTTGACAAAAGAGATAACACCCACCCATTACGTCATGCTTCAGAAATGTGGAAAATGGTCCGTTTTCAAATGTTTTATTTTTGAACGTCAGTTCACATTTGTAGGTGGATCATGAGTGTTAGAGCTAAAATTAGCATGTTTAAAGTGATTTTCATGCTTCCAGGGGCCCAAAACACAAGATTTATGGAATGGTTAAAAGTGCATGAAAATGGCCAATTTACTCACTCTGAGTTCTCAAAAAGGGTTTCTTCACCCCGGGAACTTAATTAAATACCATTTGGAGGCATTTAATGTTCGAGCAAAAAAGGCTGATTTTCGACAAAAGAGATAACACCCCCCCATTACGTCATGCTTCAGAAATGTGGAAAATGGTCCGTTTTCAAATGTTTTATTTTTGAACGTCAGTTCACATTTGTAGGTGGATCATCAGTGTTAGAGCTAAAATTAGCATGTTTAAAGTGATTTTCATGCTTCCGAGGGCCCAAAACACAAGATTTATGGAATGGTTAAAAGTGCATGAAAATGGACAATTTACTCACTCTGAGTTCTCAAAAAGGGTTTCTTCACCCCGGGAAGTTAATTAAATACCATTTGGAGGCATTTAATGTTCGAGCAAAAACGGCTGATTTTCGACAAAAGAGATAACACCCCCCCATTACGTCATGCTTCAGAAATGTGGAAAATGGTCCGTTTTCAAATGTTTTATTTTTGAACGTCAGTTCACATTTGTAGGTGGATCATCAGTGTTAGAGCTAAAATTAGCATGTTTAAAGTGATTTTCATGCTTCCAGGGGCTCGGGAAGTTAATTAAATACCATTTGGAGGCATTTAATGTTCGAGCAAAAACGGCTGATTTTCGACAAAAGAGATAACACCCCCCCATTACGTCATGCTTCAGAAATGTGGAAAATGGTCCGTTTTCAAATGTTTTATTTTTGAACGTCAGTTCACATTTGTAGGTGGATCATCAGTGTTAGAGCTAAAATTAGCATGTTTAAAGTGATTTTCATACTTCCAGGGGCTCGGGAAGTGAAATAAATACCATTTGAAGGCATTTAATGTTCGAGCAAAAACGGTTGATTTTCGACAAAAGAGATAACACCCCCCCATTACGTCATGCTTCAGAAATGTGGAAAATGGTCCGTTTTCAAATGTTTTATTTTTGAACGTCAGTTCACATTTGTAGGTGGATCATCAGTGTTAGAGCTAAAATTAGCATGTTTAAAGTGATTTTCATGCTTCCAGGGGCTCGGGAAGTGAAATAAATACCATTTGGAGGCATTTAATGTTCGAGCTAAAACGGCTGATTTTCGACAAAAGAGAAAACACCCCCCCATTACGTCATGCTTCAGAAATGTGGAAAATGGTCCGTTTTCAAATGTTTTATTTTTGAACGTCAGTTCACATTTGTAGGTGGATCATCAGTGTTAGAGCTAAAATTAGCATGTTTAAAGTGATTTTCATGCTTCCAGGGGCTCGGGAAGTTAATTAAATACCATTTGGAGGCATTTAATGTTCTAGCAAAAACGGCTGATTTTCGACAAAAGAGATAACACCCCCCCATTACGTCATGCTTCAGAAATGTGGAAAATTGTCCGTTTTCAAATGTTTTATTTTTGAACGTCAGTTCACATTTGTAGGTGGATCATCAGTGTTAGAGCTAAAATTAGCATGTTTAAAGTGATTTTCATGCTTCCATGGGCTCGGGAAGTTAATTAAATACCATTTGGAGGCATTTAATGTTCGAGCAAAAACGGCTGATTTTCGACAAAAGAGATAACACCCCCCCATTACGTCATGCTTCAGAAATGTGGAAAATGGTCCGTTTTCAAATGTTTTATTTTTGAACGTCAGTTCACATTTGTAGGTGGATCATCAGTGTTAGAGCTAAAATTAGCATGTTTAAAGTGATTTTCATGCTTCCAGGGGCTCGGGAAGTTAATTAAATACCATTTGGAGGCATTTAATGTTTCAGCAAAAACGGCTGATTTTCGACAAAAGAGATAACACCCCCATTACGTCATGCTTCAGAAATGTGGAAAATGGTCCGTTTTCAAATGTTTTATTTTTGAACGTCAGTTCACATTTGTAGGTGGATCATCAGTGTTAGAGCTAAAATTAGCATGTTTAAAGTGATTTTCATGCTTCCAGGGGCCCAAAACACAAGATTTATGGAATGGTTAAAAGTGCATGAAAATGGCCAATTTACTCACTCTGAGTTCTCAAAAAGGGTTTCTTCACCCCGGGAAGTTAATTAAATACCATTTGGAGGCATTTAATGTTCGAGCAAAAACGGCTGATTTTCGACAAAAGAGATAACACCCCCCCATTACGTCATGCTTCAGAAATGTGGAAAATGGTCATTTTTCAAATGTTTTATTTTTGAACGTCAGTTCACATTTGTAGGTGGATCATCAGTGTTAGAGCTAAAATTAGCATGTTTAAAGTGATTTTCATGCTTCCAGGGGCTCGGGAAGTTAATTAAATACCATTTGGAGGCATTTAATGTTCGAGCAAAAACGGCTGATTTTCGACAAAAGAGATAACACCCCCCCATTACGTCATGCTTCAGAAATGTGGAAAATGGTCATTTTTCAAATGTTTTATTTTTGAACGTCAGTTCACATTTGTAGGTGGATCATCAGTGTTAGAGCTAAAATTAGCATGTTTAAAGTGATTTTCATGCTTCCAGGGGCTCGGGAAGTGAAATAAATACCATTTGGAGGCATTTAATGTTCGAGCAAAAACGGCTGATTTTCGACAAAAGAGATAACACCCCCCCATTACGTCATGCTTCAGAAATGTGGAAAATGGTCCGTTTTCAAATGTTTTATTTTTGAACGTCAGTTCACATTTGTAGGTGGATCATCAGTGTTAGAGCTAAAATTAGCATGTTTAAAGTGATTTTCATGCTTCCAGGGGCCCAAAACACAAGATTTATGGAATGGTTAAAAGTGCATGAAAATGGCCAATTTACTCACTCTGAGTTCTCAAAAAGGGTTTCTTCACCCCGGGAAGTTAATTAAATACCATTTGGAGGCATTTAATGTTCGAGCAAAAACGGCTGATTTTCGACAAAAGAGATAACACCCCCCCATTACGTCATGCTTCAGAAATGTGGAAAATGGTCCGTTTTCAAATGTGTTATTTTTGAACGTCAGTTCACATTTGTAGGTGGATCATCAGCGTTAGAGCTAAAATTAGCATGTTTAAAGTGATTTTCATGCTTCCAGGGGCTCGGGAAGTTAATTAAATACCATTTGGAGGCATTTAATGTTCGAGCAAAAACGGCTGATTTTCGACAAAAGAGATAACACCCCCCCATTACGTCATGCTTCAGAAATGTGGAAAATGGTCCGTTTTCAAATGTTTTATTTTTGAACGTCAGTTCACATTTGTAGGAGGATCATCAGTGTTAGAGCTAAAATTAGCATGTTTAAAGTGATTTTCATGCTTCCAGGGGCTCGGGAAGTGAAATAAATACCATTTGGAGGCATTTAATGTTCGAGCAAAAACGGCTGATTTTCGACAAAAGAGATAACACCCCCCCATTACGTCATGCTTCAGAAATGTGGAAAATGGTCCGTTTTCAAATGTTTTATTTTTGAACGTCAGTTCACATTTGTAGGTGGATCATCAGTGTTAGAGCTAAAATTAGCATGTTTAAAGTGATTTTCATGCTTCCAGGGGCTCGGGAAGTGAAATAAATACCATTTGCAGGCATTTAATGTTCGAGCAAAAACGGCTGATTTTCGACAAAAGAGAAAACACCCCCCCATTACGTCATGCTTCAGAAATGTGGAAAATGGTCCGTTTTCAAATGTTTTATTTTTGAACGTCAGTTCACATTTGTAGGTGGATCATCAGTGTTAGAGCTAAAATTAGCATGTTTAAAGTGATTTTCATGCTTCCAGGGGCTCGGGAAGTTAATTAAATACCATTTGGAGGCATTTAATGTTCGAGCAAAAACGGCTGATTTTCGACAAAAGAGATAACACCCCCCCATTACGTCATGCTTCAGAAATGTGGAAAATGGTCCGTTTTCAAATGTTTTATTTTTGAACGTCAGTTCACATTTGTAGGTGGATCATTAGTGTTAGAGCTAAAATTAGCATGTTTAAAGTGATTTTCATGCTTCCAGGGGCTCGGGAAGTTAATTAAATACCATTTGGAGGCATTTAATGTTCGAGCAAAAACGGCTGATTTTCGACAAAAGAGATAACACCCCCCCATTACGTCATGCTTCAGAAATGTAGAAAATGGTCCGTTTTCAAATGTTTTATTTTTGAACGTCAGTTCACATTTGTAGGTGGATCATCAGTGTTAGAGCTAAAATTAGCATGTTTAAAGTGATTTTCATGCTTCCAGGGGCTCGGGAAGTTAATTAAATACCATTTGGAGGCATTTAATGTTCCAGCAAAAACGGCAGATTTTCGACAAAAGAGATAACACCCACCCATTACGTCATGCTTCAGAAATGTGGAAAATGGTCCGTTTTCAAATGTTTTATTTTTGAACGTCAGTTCACATTTGTAGGTGGATCATCAGTGTTAGAGCTAAAATTAGCATGTTTAAAGTGATTTTCATGCTTCCAGGGGCCCAAAACACAAGATTTATGGAATGATTAAAAGTGCATGAAAATGGCCAATTTACTCACTCTGAGTTCTCAAAAAGGGTTTCTTCACCCCGGGAACTTAATTAAATACCATTTGGAGGCATTTAATGTTCGAGCAAAAAAGGCTGATTTTCGACAAAAGAGATAACACCCCCCCATTACGTCATGCTTCAGAAATGTGGAAAATGGTCCGTTTTCAAATGTTTTATTTTTGAACGTCAGTTCACATTTGTAGGTGGATCATCAGTGTTAGAGCTAAAATTAGCATGTTTACAGTGATTTTCATGCTTCCAGGGGCTCGGGAAGTTAATTAAATACCATTTGAAGGCATTTATTGTTCGAGCAAAAACGGCTGATTTTCGACAAAAGAGATAACAACCCCCATTACGTCATGCTTCAGAAATGTGGAAAATGGTCCGTTTTCAAATGTTTTATTTTTGAACGTCAGTTCACATTTGTAGGTGGATCATCAGTGTTAGAGCTAAAATTAGCATGTTTAAAGTGATTTTCATGCTTCCAGGGGCCCAAAACACAAGATTTATGGAATGGTTAAAAGTGCATGAAAAGGGCCAATTTACTCACTCTGAGTTCTCAAGGGTTTCTTCACCCCGGGAAGTTAATTAAATACCATTTGGAGGCATTTAATGTTCGAGCAAAAACGGCTGATTTTCGACAAAAGAGATAACACCCCCCCATTACGTCATGCTTCAGAAATGTGGAAAATGGTCCGTTTTCAAATGTTTTATTTTTGAACGTCAGTTCACATTTGTAGGTGGATCATCAGTGTTAGAGCTAAAATTAGCATGTTTAAAGTGATTTTCATGCTTCCAGGGGCTCGGGAAGTTAATTAAATACCATTTGGAGGCATTTAATGTTCGAGCAAAAACGGCTGATTTTCGACAAAAGAGATAACACCCCCCCATTACGTCATGCTTCAGAAATGTGGAAAATGGTCCGTTTTCAAATGTTTTATTTTTGAACTTCAGTTCACATTTGTAGGTGGATCATCAGTGTTAGAGCTAAAATTAGCATGTTTAAAGTGATTTTCATGCTTCCAGGGGCTCGGGAAGTGAAATAAATACCATTTGGAGGCATTTAATGTTCGAGCAAAAACAGCTGATTTTCGACAAAAGAGATAACACCCCCCCATTACGTCATGCTTCAGAAATGTGGAAAATGGTCCGTTTTCAAATGTTTTATTTTTGAACGTCAGTTCACATTTGTAGGTGGATCATCAGTGTTAGAGCTAAAATTAGCATGTTTAAAGTGATTTTCATGCTTCCAGGGGCTCGGGAAGTGAAATAAATACCATTTGGAGGCATTTAATGTTCGAGCTAAAACGGCTGATTTTCGACAAAAGAGAAAACACCCCCCCATTACGTCATGCTTCAGAAATGTGGAAAATGGTCCGTTTTCAAATGTTTTATTTTTGAACGTCAGTTCACATTTGTAGGTGGATCATCAGTGTTAGAGCTAAAATTAGCATGTTTAAAGTGATTTTCATGCTTCCAGGGGCTCGGGAAGTTAATTAAATACCATTTGGAGGCATTTAATGTTCGAGCAAAAACGGCTGATTTTCGACAAAAGAGATAACACCCCCCCATTACGTCATGCTTCAGAAATGTGGAAAATGGTCCGTTTTCAAATGTTTTATTTTTGAACGTCAGTTCACATTTGTAGGTGGATCATCAGTGTTAGAGCTAAAATTAGCATGTTTAAAGTGATTTTCATGCTTCCAGGGGCTCGGGAAGTTAATTAAATACCATTTGGAGGCATTTAATGTTCGAGCAAAAACGGCTGATTTTCGACAAAAGAGATAACACCCCCCCTATTACGTCATGCTTCAGAAATGTGGAAAATGGTCCGTTTTCAAATGTTTTATTTTTGAACGTCAGTTCAAATTTGTAGGTGGATCATCAGTGTTAGAGCTAAAATTAGCATGTTTAAAGTGATTTTCATGCTTCCAGGGGCTCGGGAAGTTAATTAAATACCATTTGGAGGCATTTAATGTTCCAGCAAAAACGGCTGATTTTCGACAAAAGAGATAACACCCACCCATTACGTCATGCTTCAGAAATGTGGAAAATGGTCCGTTTTCAAATGTTTGATTTTTGAACGTCAGTTCACATTTGTAGGTGGATCATCAGTGTTAGAGCTAAAATTAGCATGTTTAAAGTGATTTTCATGCTTCCAGGGGCCCAAAACACAAGATTTATGGAATGGTTAAAAGTGCATGAAAATGGCCAATTTACTCACTCTAAGTTCTCAAAAAGGGTTTCTTCACCCCGGGAAGTTAATTAAATACCATTTGGAGGCATTTAATGTTCGAGCAAAAAAGGATGATTTTCGACAAAAGAGATAACACCCCCCCATTACGTCATGCTTCAGAAATGTGGAAAATGGTCCGTTTTCAAATGTTTTATTTTTGAACGTCAGTTCACATTTGTAGGTGGATCATCAGTGTTAGAGCTAAAATTAGCATGTTTAAAGTGATTTTCATGCTTCCAGGGGCTCGGGAAGTTAATTAAATACCATTTGAAGGCATTTATTGTTCGAGCAAAAACGGCTGATTTTCGACAAAAGAGATAACACCCCCCATTACGTCATGCTTCAGAAATGTGGAAAATGGTCCGTTTTCAAATGTTTTATTTTTGAACGTCAGTTCACATTTGTAGGTGGATCATCAGTGTTAGAGCTAAAATTAGCATGTTTAAAGTGATTTTCATGCTTCCAGGGGCCCAAAACACAAGATTTATGGAATGGTTAAAAGTGCATGAAAATGGCCAATTTACTCACTCTGAGTTCTCAAAAAGGGTTTCTTCACCCCGGGAAGTTAATTAAATACCATTTGGAGGCATTTAATGTTCGAGCAAAAACGGCTGATTTTCGACAAAAGAGATAACACCCCCCCATTACGTCATGCTTCAGAAATGTGGAAAATGGTCCGTTTTCAAATGTTTTATTTTTGAACGTCAGTTCAATTTTGTAGGTGGATCATCAGTGTTAGAGCTAAAATTAGCATGTTTAAAGTGATTTTCATGCTTCCAGGGGCTCGGGAAGTTAATTAAATACCATTTGGAGGCATTTAATGTTTCAGCAAAAACGGCTGATTTTCGACAAAAGAGATAACACCCCCATTACGTCATGCTTCAGAAATGTGGAAAATGGTCCGTTTTCAAATGTTTTATTTTTGAACGTCAGTTCACATTTGTAGGTGGATCATCAGTGTTAGAGCTAAAATTAGCATGTTTAAAGTGATTTTCATGCTTCCAGGGGCCCAAAACACAAGATTTATGGAATGGTTAAAAGTGCATGAAAATGGCCAATTTACTCACTCTGAGTTCTCAAAAAGGGTTTCTTCACCCCGGGAAGTTAATTAAATACCATTTGGAGGCATTTAATGTTCGAGCAAAAACGGCTGATTTTCGACAAAAGAGATAACACCCCCCATTACGTCATGCTTCAGAAATGTGGAAAATGGTCCGTTTTCAAATGTTTTATTTTTGAACGTCAGTTCACATTTGTAGGTGGATCATCAGTGTTAGAGCTAAAATTAGCATGTTTAAAGTGATTTTCATGCTTCCAGGGGCTCGGGAAGTGAAATAAATACCATTTGGAGGCATTTAATGTTCGAGCAAAAACGGCTGATTTTCGACAAAAGAGATAACACCCCCCCATTACGTCATGCTTCAGAAATGTGGAAAATGGTCCGTTTTCAAATGTTTTATTTTTGAATGTCAGTTCACATTTGTAGGTGGATCATCAGTGTTAGAGCTAAAATTAGCATGTTTAAAGTGATTTTCATGCTTCCAGGGGCTCGGGAAGTTAATTAAATACCATTTGGAGGCATTTAATGTTCGAGCAAAAACGGCTGATTTTCAACAAAAGAGATAACACCCCCCCATTACGTCATGCTTCAGAAATGTGGAAAATGGTCCGTTTTCAAATGTTTTATTTTTGAACGTCAGTTCACATTTGTAGGTGGATCATCAGTGTTAGAGCTAAAATTAGCCTGTTTAAAGTGATTTTCATGCTTCCAGGGGCCCAAAACACAAGATTTATGGAATGGTTAAAAGTGCATGAAAATGGCCAATTTACTCACTCTGAGTTCTCAAAAAGGGTTTCTTCACCCCGGGAAGTTAATTAAATACCATTTGGAGGCATTTAATGTTCGAGCAAAAACAGCTGATTTTCGACAAAAGAGATAACACCCCCCCATTACGTCATGCTTCAGAAATGTGGAAAATGGTCCGTTTTCAAATGTTTTATTTTTGAACGTCAGTTCACATTTGTAGGTGGATCATCAGTGTTAGAGCTAAACTTAGCATGTTTAAAGTGATTTTCATGCTTCCAGGGGCTCGGGAAGTTAATTAAATACCATTTGGAGGCATTTAATGTTCGAGCAAAAACGGCTGATTTTCGACAAAAGAGATAACACCCCCCCATTACGTCATGCTTCAGAAATGTGGAAAATGGTCCGTTTTCAAATGTTTTATTTTTGAACGTCAGTTCACATTTGTAGGTGGATCATCAGTGTTAGAGCTAAAATTAGCATGTTTAAAGTGATTTTCATGCTTCCAGGGGCTCGGGAAGTTAATTAAATACCATTTGAAGGCATTTATTGTTCGAGCAAAAACGGCTGATTTTCGACAAAAGAGATAACACCCCCCATTACGTCATGCTTCAGAAATGTGGAAAATGGTCCGTTTTCAAATGTTTTATTTTTGAACGTCAGTTCACATTTGTAGGTGGATCATCAGTGTTAGAGCTAAAATTAGCATGTTTAAAGTGATTTTCATGCTTCCAGGGGCCCAAAACACAAGATTTATGGAATGGTTAAAAGTGCATGAAAATGGACAATTTACTCACTCTGAGTTCTCAAAAAGGGTTTCTTCACCCCGGGAAGTTAATTAAATACCATTTGGAGGCATTTAATGTTCGAGCAAAAACGGCTGATTTTCGACAAAAGAGATAACACCCCCCCATTACGTCATGCTTCAGAAATGTGGAAAATGGTCCGTTTTCAAATGTTTTATTTTTGAACGTCAGTTCACATTTGTAGGTGGATCATCAGTGTTAGAGCTAAAATTAGCATGTTTAAAGTGATTTTCATGCTTCCAGGGGCTCGGGAAGTTAATTAAATACCATTTGGAGGCATTTAATGTTCGAGCAAAAACGGCTGATTTTCGACAAAAGAGATAACACCCCCCCATTACGTCATGCTTCAGAAATGTGGAAAATGGTCCGTTTTCAAATGTTTTATTTTTGAACGTCAGTTCACATTTGTAGGTGGATCGTCAGTGTTAGAGCTAAAATTAGCATGTTTAAAGTGATTTTCATGCTTCCAGGGGCTCGGGAAGTGAAATAAATACCATTTGAAGGCATTTAATGTTCGAGCAAAAACGGTTGATTTTCGACAAAAGAGATAACACCCCCCCATTACGTCATGCTTCAGAAATGTGGAAAATGGTCCGTTTTCAAATGTTTTATTTTTGAACGTCAGTTCACATTTGTAGGTGGATCATCAGTGTTAGAGCTAAAATTAGCATGTTTAAAGTGATTTTCATGCTTCCAGGGGCTCGGGAAGTGAAATAAATACCATTTGGAGGCATTTAATGTTCGAGCTAAAACGGCTGATTTTCGACAAAAGAGAAAACACCCCCCCATTACGTCATGCTTCAGAAATGTGGAAAATGGTCCGTTTTCAAATGTTTTATTTTTGAACGTCAGTTCACATTTGTAGGTGGATCATCAGTGTTAGAGCTAAAATTAGCATGTTTAAAGTGATTTTCATGCTTCCAGGGGCTCGGGAAGTTAATTAAATACCATTTGGAGGCATTTAATGTTCGAGCAAAAACGGCTGATTTTCGACAAAAGAGATAACACCCCCCCATTACGTCATGCTTCAGAAATGTGGAAAATGGTCCGTTTTCAAATGTTTTATTTTTGAACGTCAGTTCACATTTGTAGGTGGATCATCAGTGTTAGAGCTAAAATTAGCATGTTTAAAGTGATTTTCATGCTTGCAGGGGCTCGGGAAGTGAAATAAATACCATTTGGAGGCATTTAATGTTCCAGCAAAAACGGCTGATTTTCGACAAAAGAGATAACACCCCCCCATTACGTCATGCTTCAGAAATGTGGAAAATGGTCCGTTTTCAAATGTTTTATTTTTGAACGTCAGTTCACATTTGTAGGTGGATCATCAGTGTTAGAGCTAAAATTAGCATGTTTAAAGTGATTTTCATGCTTCCAGGGGCTCGGGAAGTTAATTAAATACCATTTGGAGGCATTTAATGTTCGAGCAAAAACGGCTGATTTTCGACAAAAGAGATAACACCCCCCCATTACGTCATGCTTCAGAAATGTGGAAAATGGTCCGTTTTCAAATGTTTTATTTTTGAACGTCAGTTCACATTTGTAGGTGGATCATCAGTGTTAGAGCTAAAATTAGCATGTTTAAAGTGATTTTCATGCTTCCATGGGCTCGGGAAGTTAATTAAATACCATTTGGAGGCATTTAATGTTCGAGCAAAAACGGCTGATTTTCGACAAAAGAGATAACACCCCCCCATTACGTCATGCTTCAGAAATGTGGAAAATGGTCCGTTTTCAAATGTTTTATTTTTGAACGTCAGTTCACATTTGTAGGTGGATCATCAGTGTTAGAGCTAAAATTAGCATGTTTAAAGTGATTTTCATGCTTCCAGGGGCTCGGGAAGTTAATTAAATACCATTTGGAGGCATTTAATGTTTCAGCAAAAACGGCTGATTTTCGACAAAAGAGATAACACCCCCATTACGTCATGCTTCAGAAATGTGGAAAATGGTCCGTTTTCAAATGTTTTATTTTTGAACGTCAGTTCACATTTGTAGGTGGATCATCAGTGTTAGAGCTAAAATTAGCATGTTTAAAGTGATTTTCATGCTTCCAGGGGCCCAAAACACAAGATTTATGGAATGGTTAAAAGTGCATGAAAATGGCCAATTTACTCACTCTGAGTTCTCAAAAAGGGTTTCTTCACCCCGGGAAGTTAATTAAATACCATTTGGAGGCATTTAATGTTCGAGCAAAAACGGCTGATTTTCGACAAAAGAGATAACACCCCCCCATTACGTCATGCTTCAGAAATGTGGAAAATGGTCCGTTTTCAAATGTTTTATTTTTGAACGTCAGTTGACATTTGTAGGTGGATCATCAGTGTTAGAGCTAAAATTAGCATGTTTAAAGTGATTTTCATGCTTCCAGGGGCTCGGGAAGTGAAATAAATACCATTTGGAGGCATTTAATGTTCGAGCAAAAACGGCTGATTTTCGACAAAAGAGATAACACCCCCCTATTACGTCTTGCTTCAGAAATGTGGAAAATGGTCTGTTTTCAAATGTTTTATTTTTGAACATCAGTTCACATTTGTAG
This sequence comes from Lissotriton vulgaris, assembly GCF_964263255.1. NCBI lineage: Eukaryota > Metazoa > Chordata > Amphibia > Caudata > Salamandridae > Lissotriton > Lissotriton vulgaris. The sequence continues at coordinate 73,953 of NW_028245405.1, forward strand.
GCGGATCATCGGTGTTAGAGCTAAAATTAGCATGTTTAAAGTGATTTTCATGCTTCCAGGGGCTCGGGAAGTTAATTAAATACCATTTGGAGGCATTTAATGTTCGAGCAAAAACGGCTGATTTTCGACAAAAGAGATAAGACCCCCCCATTACGTCATGCTTCAGAAATGTGGAAAATGGTCCGTTTTCAAATGTTTTATTTTTGAACGTCAGTTCACATTTGTAGGTGGATCATCAGTGTTAGAGCTAAAATTAGCATGTTTAAAGTGTTTTTCATGCTTCCAGGGGCTCGGGAAGTTAATTAAATACCATTTGGAGGCATTTAATGTTCCAGCAAAAACGGCTGATTTTCGACAAAAGAGATAACACCCACCCATTACGTCATGCTTCAGAAATGTGGAAAATGGTCCGTTTTCAAATGTTTTATTTTTGAACGTCAGTTCACATTTGTAGGTGGATCATCAGTGTTAGAGCTAAAATTAGCATGTTTAAAGTGATTTTCATGCTTCCAGGGGCCCAAAACACAAGATTTATGGAATGGTTAAAAGTGCATGAAAATGGCCAATTTACTCACTCTGAGTTCTCAAAAAGGGTTTCTTCACCCCGGGAAGTTAATTAAATACCATTTGGAGGCATTTAATGTTCGAGCAAAAACGGCTGATTTTCGACAAAAGAGATAACACCCCCCCATTACGTCATGCTTCAGAAATGTGGAAAATGGTCCGTTTTCAAATGTTTTATTTTTGAACGTCAGTTCACATTTGTAGGTGGATCATCAGTGTTAGAGCTAAAATTAGCATGTTTAAAGTGATTTTCATGCTTCCAGGGGCTCGGGAAGTTAATTAAATACCATTTGGAGGCATTTAATGTTCGAGCAAAAACGGCTGATTTTCGACAAAAGAGATAACACCCCCCCCCCATTACGTCATGCTTAAGAAATGTGGAAAATGGTCCGTTTTCAAATGTTTTATTTTTGAACGTCAGTTCACATTTGTAGGTGGATCATCAGTGTTAGAGCTAAAATTAGCATGTTTAAAGTGATTTTCATGCTTCCAGGGGCCCAAAACACAAGATTTATGGAATGGTTAAAAGTGCATGAAAATGGCCAATTTACTCACTCTGAGTTCTCAAAAAGGGTTTCTTCACCCCGGGAAGTTAATTAAATACCATTTGGAGGCATTTAATGTTCGAGCAAAAACGGCTGATTTTCGACAAAAGAGATAACACCCCCCCATTACGTCATGCTTCAGAAATGTGGAAAATGGTCCGTTTTCAAATGTTTTATTTTTGAACGTCAGTTCACATTTGTAGGTGGATCATCAGCGTTAGAGCTAAAATTAGCATGTTTAAAGTGATTTTCATGCTTCCAGGGGCTCGGGAAGTTAATTAAATACCATTTGGAGGCATTTAATGTTCGAGCAAAAACGGCTGATTTTCGACAAAAGAGATAACACCCCCCCATTACGTCATGCTTCAGAAATGTGGAAAATGGTCCGTTTTCAAATGTTTTATTTTTGAACGTCAGTTCACATTTGTAGGTGGATCATCAGTGTTAGAGCTAAAATTAGCATGTTTAAAGTGATTTTCATGCTTCCAGGGGCTCGGGAAGTGAAATAAATGCCATTTGGAGGCATTTAATGTTCGAGCAAAAACGGCTGATTTTCGACAAAAGAGATAACACCCCCCCCATTACGTCATGCTTCAGAAATGTGGAAAATGGTCCGTTTTCAAATGTTTTATTTTTGAACGTCAGTTCACATTTGTAGGTGGATCATCAGTGTTAGAGCTAAAATTAGCATGTTTAAAGTGATTTTCATGCTTCCAGGGGCTCGGGAAGTGAAATAAATACCATTTGGAGGCATTTAATGTTCGAGCAAAAACGGCTGATTTTCGACAAAAGAGAAAACACCCCCCCATTACGTCATGCTTCAGAAATGTGGAAAATGGTCCGTTTTCAAATGTTTTATTTTTGAACGTCAGTTCACATTTGTAGGTGGATCATCAGTGTTAGAGCTAAAATTAGCATGTTTAAAGTGATTTTCATGCTTCCAGGGGCTCGGGAAGTTAATTAAATACCATTTGGAGGCATTTAATGTTCGAGCAAAAACGGCTGATTTTCGACAAAAGAGATAACACCCCCCCATTACGTCATGCTTCAGAAATGTGGAAAATGGTCCGTTTTCAAATGTTTTATTTTTGAACGTCAGTTCACATTTGTAGGTGGATCATTAGTGTTAGAGCTAAAATTAGCATGTTTAAAGTGATTTTCATGCTTCCAGGGGCTCGGGAAGTTAATTAAATACCATTTGGAGGCATTTAATGTTCGAGCAAAAACGGCTGATTTTCGACAAAAGAGATAACACCCCCCCATTACGTCATGCTTCAGAAATGTGGAAAATGGTCCGTTTTCAAATGTTTTATTTTTGAACGTCAGTTCACATTTGTAGGTGGATCATCAGTGTTAGAGCTAAAATTAGCATGTTTAAAGTGATTTTCATGCTTCCAGGGGCTCGGGAAGTTAATTAAATACCATTTGGAGGCATTTAATGTTCCAGCAAAAACAGCAGATTTTCGACAAAAGAGATAACACCCACCCATTACGTCATGCTTCAGAAATGTGGAAAATGGTCCGTTTTCAAATGTTTTATTTTTGAACGTCAGTTCACATTTGTAGGTGGATCATCAGTGTTAGAGCTAAAATTAGCATGTTTAAAGTGATTTTCATGCTTCCAGGGGCCCAAAACACAAGATTTATGGAATGGTTAAAAGTGCATGAAAATGGCCAATTTACTCACTCTGAGTTCTCAAAAAGGGTTTCTTCACCCCGGGAACTTAATTAAATACCATTTGGAGGCATTTAATGTTCGAGCAAAAAAGGCTGATTTTCGACAAAAGAGATAACACCCCCCCATTACGTCATGCTTCAGAAATGTGGAAAATGGTCCGTTTTCAAATGTTTTATTTTTGAACGTCAGTTCACATTTGTAGGTGGATCATCAGTGTTAGAGCTAAAATTAGCATGTTTAAAGTGATTTTCATGCTTCCAGGGGCTCGGGAAGTTAATTAAATACCATTTGAAGGCATTTATTGTTCGAGCAAAAACGGCTGATTTTCGACAAAAGAGATAACACCCCCCATTACGTCATGCTTCAGAAATGTGGAAAATGGTCCGTTTTCAAATGTTTTATTTTTGAACGTCAGTTCACATTTGTAGGTGGATCATCAGTGTTAGAGCTAAAATTAGCATGTTTAAAGTGATTTTCATGCTTCCAGGGGCCCAAAACACAAGATTTATGGAATGGTTAAAAGTGCATGAAAATGGCCAATTTACTCACTCTGAGTTCTCAAAAAGGGTTTCTTCACCCCGGGAAGTTAATTAAATACCATTTGGAGGCATTTAATGTTCGAGCAAAAACGGCTGATTTTCGACAAAAGAGATAACACCCCCCCATTACGTCATGCTTCAGAAATGTGGAAAATGGTCCGTTTTCAAATGTTTTATTTTTGAACGTCAGTTCACATTTGTAGGTGGATCATCAGTGTTAGAGCTAAAATTAGCATGTTTAAAGTGATTTTCATGCTTCCAGGGGCTCGGGAAGTTAATTAAATACCATTTGGAGGCATTTAATGTTCGAGCAAAAACGGCTGATTTTCGACAAAAGAGATAACACCCCCCCATTACGTCATGCTTCAGAAATGTGGAAAATGGTCCGTTTTCAAATGTTTTATTTTTGAACGTCAGTTCACATTTGTAGGTGGATCATCAGTGTTAGAGCTAAAATTAGCATGTTTAAAGTGATTTTCATGCTTCCAGGGGCTCGGGAAGTGAAATAAATACCATTTGGAGGCATTTAATGTTCGAGCAAAAACGGCTGATTTTCGACAAAAGAGATAACACCCCCCCATTACGTCATGCTTCAGAAATGTGGAAAATGGTCCGTTTTCAAATGTTTTATTTTTGAACGTCAGTTCACATTTGTAGGTGGATCATCAGTGTTAGAGCTAAAATTAGCATGTTTAAAGTGATTTTCATGCTTCCAGGGGCTCGGGAAGTGAAATAAATACCATTTGGAGGCATTTAATGTTCGAGCTAAAACGGCTGATTTTCGACAAAAGAGAAAACACCCCCCCATTACGTCATGCTTCAGAAATGTGGAAAATGGTCCATTTTCAAATGTTTTATTTTTGAACGTCAGTTCACATTTGTAGGTGGATCATCAGTGTTAGAGCTAAAATTAGCATGTTTAAAGTGATTTTCATGCTTCCAGGGGCTCGGGAAGTTAATTAAATACCATTTGGAGGCATTTAATGTTCGAGCAAAAACGGCTGATTTTCGACAAAAGAGATAACACCCCCCCATTACGTCATGCTTCAGAAATGTGGAAAATGGTCCGTTTTCAAATGTTTTATTTTTGAACGTCAGTTCACATTTGTAGGTGGATCATCAGTGTTAGAGCTAAAATTAGCATGTTTAAAGTGATTTTCATGCTTCCAGGGGCTCGGGAAGTTAATTAAATACCATTTGGAGGCATTTAATGTTCGAGCAAAAACGGCTGATTTTCGACAAAAGAGATAACACCCCACCTATTACGTCATGCTTCAGAAATGTGGAAAATGGTCCGTTTTCAAATGTTTTATTTTTGAACGTCAGTTCACATTTGTAGGTGGATCATCAGTGTTAGAGCTAAAATTAGCATGTTTAAAGTGATTTTCATGCTTCCAGGGGCTCGGGAAGTTAATTAAATACCATTTGGAGGCATTTAATGTTCCAGCAAAAACGGCTGATTTTCGACAAAAGAGATAACACCCACCCATTACGTCATGCTTCAGAAATGTGGAAAATGGTCCGTTTTCAAATGTTTGATTTTTGAACGTCAGTTCACATTTGTAGGTGGATCATCAGTGTTAGAGCTAAAATTAGCATGTTTAAAGTGATTTTCATGCTTCCAGGGGCCCAAAACACAAGATTTATGGAATGGTTAAAAGTGCATGAAAATGGCCAATTTACTCACTCTGAGTTCTCAAAAAGGGTTTCTTCACCCCGGGAAGTTAATTAAATACCATTTGGAGGCATTTAATGTTCGAGCAAAAAAGGCTGATTTTCGACAAAAGAGATAACCCCCCCCCATTACGTCATGCTTCAGAAATGTGGAAAATGGTCCGTTTTCAAATGTTTTATTTTTGAACGTCAGTTCACATTTGTAGGTGGATCATCAGTGTTAGAGCTAAAATTAGCATGTTTAAAGTGATTTTCATGCTTCCAGGGGCTCGGGAAGTTAATTAAATACCACTTGAAGGCATTTATTGTTCGAGCAAAAACGGCTGATTTTCGACAAAAGAGATAACACCCCCCATTACGTCATGCTTCAGAAATGTGGAAAATGGTCGGTTTTCAAATGTTTTATTTTTGAACGTCAGTTCACATTTGTAGGTGGATCATCAGTGTTAGAGCTAAAATTAGCATGTTTAAAGTGATTTTCATGCTTCCAGGGGCCCAAAACACAAGATTTATGGAATGGTTAAAAGTGCATGAAAATGGCCAATTTACTCACTCTGAGTTCTCAAAAAGGGTTTCTTCACCCCGGGAAGTTAATTAAATACCATTTGGAGGCATTTAATGTTCGAGCAAAAACGGCTGATTTTCGACAAAAGAGATAACACCCCCCCATTACGTCATGCTTCAGAAATGTGGAAAATGGTCAGTTTTCAAATGTTTTATTTTTGAACGTCAGTTCACATTTGTAGGTGGATCATCAGTGTTAGAGCTAAAATTAGCATGTTTAAAGTGATTTTCATGCTTCCAGGGGCTCGGGAAGTTAATTAAATACCATTTGGAGGCATTTAATGTTCGAGCAAAAACGGCTGATTTTCGACAAAAGAGATAACACCCCCCCATTACGTCATGCTTCAGAAATGTGGAAAATGGTCCGTTTTCAAATGTTTTATTTTTGAACGTCAGTTCACATTTGTAGGTGGATCATCAGTGTTAGAGCTAAAATTAGCATGTTTAAAGTGATTTTCATGCTTGCAGGGGCTCGGGAAGTGAAATAAATACCATTTGGAGGCATTTAATGTTCCAGCAAAAACGGCTGATTTTCGACAAAAGAGATAACACCCCCCCATTACGTCATGCTTCAGAAATGTGGAAAATGGTCCGTTTTCAAATGTTTTATTTTTGAACGTCAGTTCACATTTGTAGGTGGATCATCAGTGTTAGAGCTAAAATTAGCATGTTTAAAGTGATTTTCATGCTTCCAGGGGCTCGGGAAGTTAATTAAATACCATTTGGAGGCATTTAATGTTCGAGCAAAAACGGCTGATTTTCGACAAAAGAGATAACACCCCCCCATTACGTCATGCTTCAGAAATGTGGAAAATGGTCCGTTTTCAAATGTTTTATTTTTGAACGTCAGTTCACATTTGTAGGTGGATCATCAGTGTTAGAGCTAAAATTAGCATGTTTAAAGTGATTTTCATGCTTCCATGGGCTCGGGAAGTTAATTAAATACCATTTGGAGGCATTTAATGTTCGAGCAAAAACGGCTGATTTTCGACAAAAGAGATAACACCCCCCCATTACGTCATGCTTCAGAAATGTGGAAAATGGTCCGTTTTCAAATGTTTTATTTTTGAACGTCAGTTCACATTTGTAGGTGGATCATCAGTGTTAGAGCTAAAATTAGCATGTTTAAAGTGATTTTCATGCTTCCAGGGGCTCGGGAAGTGAAATAAATACCATTTGGAGGCATTTAATGTTTCAGCAAAAACGGCTGATTTTCGACAAAAGAGATAACACCCCCATTACGTCATGCTTCAGAAATGTGGAAAATGGTCCGTTTTCAAATGTTTTATTTTTGAACGTCAGTTCACATTTGTAGGTGGACCATCAGTGTTAGAGCTAAAATTAGCATGTTTAAAGTGATTTTCATGCTTCCAGGGGCCCAAAACACAAGATTTATGGAATGGTTAAAAGTGCATGAAAATGGCCAATTTACTCACTCTGAGTTCTCAAAAAGGGTTTCTTCACCCCGGGAAGTTAATTAAATACCATTTGGAGGCATTTAATGTTCGAGCAAAAACGGCTGATTTTCGACAAAAGAGATAACACCCCCCCATTACGTCATGCTTCAGAAATGTGGAAAATGGTCCGTTTTCAAATGTTTTATTTTTGAATGTCAGTTCACATTTGTAGGTGGATCATCAGTGTTAGAGCTAAAATTAGCATGTTTAAAGTGATTTTCATGCTTCCAGGGGCTCGGGAAGTTAATTAAATACCATTTGGAGGCATTTAATGTTCGAGCAAAAACGGCTGATTTTCAACAAAAGAGATAACACCCCCCCATTACGTCATGCTTCAGAAATGTGGAAAATGGTCCATTTTCAAATGTTTTATTTTTGAACGTCAGTTCACATTTGTAGGTGGATCATCAGTGTTAGAGCTAAAATTAGCCTGTTTAAAGTGATTTTCATGCTTCCAGGGGCCCAAAACACAAGATTTATGGAATGGTTAAAAGTGCATGAAAATGGCCAATTTACTCACTCTGAGTTCTCAAAAAGGGTTTCTTCACCCCGGGAAGTTAATTAAATACCATTTGGAGGCATTTAATGTTCGAGCAAAAACGGCTGATTTTCGACAAAAGAGATAACACCCCCCCATTACGTCATGCTTCAGAAATGTGGAAAATGGTCCGTTTTCAAATGTTTTATTTTTGAACGTCAGTTCACATTTGTAGGTGGATCATCAGTGTTAGAGCTAAACTTAGCATGTTTAAAGTGATTTTCATGCTTCCAGGGGCTCGGGAAGTTAATTAAATACCATTTGGAGGCATTTAATGTTCGAGCAAAAACGGCTGATTTTCGACAAAAGAGATAACACCCCCCCATTACGTCATGCTTCAGAAATGTGGAAAATGGTCCGTTTTCAAATGTTTTATTTTTGAACGTCAGTTCACATTTGTAGGTGGATCATCAGTGTTAGAGCTAAAATTAGCATGTTTAAAGTGATTTTCATGCTTCCAGGGGCTCGGGAAGTGAAATAAATACCATTTGGAGGCATTTAATGTTCCAGCAAAAACGGCTGATTTTCGACAAAAGAGATAACACCCCCCCATTACGTCATGCTTCAGAAATGTGGAAAATAGTCCGTTTTCAAATGTTTTATTTTTGAACGTCAGTTCACATTTGTAGGTGGATCATCAGTGTTAGAGCTAAAATTAGCATGTTTAAAGTGATTTTCATGCTTCCAGGGGCTCGGGAACTTAATTAAATACCATTTGGAGGCATTTAATGTTCGAGCAAAAACGGCTGATTTTCGACAAAAGAGATAACACCCCCCCATTACGTCATGCTTCAGAAATGTGGAAAATGGTCAGTTTTCAAATGTTTTATTTTTGAACGTCAGTTCACATTTGTAGGTGGATCATCAGTGTTAGAGCTAAAATTAGCATGTTTAAAGTGATTTTCATGCTTCCAGGGGCTCGGGAAGTTAATTAAATACCATTTGGAGGCATTTAATGTTCGAGCAAAAACGGCTGTTTTCGACAAAAGAGATAACACCCCCCCATTACGTCATGCTTCAGAAATGTGGAAAATGGTCCGTTTTCAAATGTTTTATTTTTGAACGTCAGTTCACATTTGTAGGTGGATCATCAGTGTTAGAGCTAAAATTAGCATGTTTAAAGTGATTTTCATGCTTCCAGGGGCCCAAAACACAAGATTTATGGAATGGTTAAAAGTGCATGAAAATGGCCAATTTACTCACTCTGAGTACTCAAAAAGGGTTTCTTCACCCCGGGAAGTTAATTAAATACCATTTGGAGGCATTTAATGTTCCAGCAAAAACTGCTGATTTTCGACAAAAGAGATAACACCCCCCCATTACGTCATGCTTCAGAAATGTGGAAAATGGTCCGTTTTCAAATGCTTTATTTTTGAACGTCAGTTCACATTTGTAGGTGGATCATCAGTGTTAGAGCTAAAATTAGCATGTTTAAAGTGATTTTCATGCTTCCAGGGGCTCGGGAAGTTAATTAAATACCATTTGGAGGCATTTAATGTTCGAGCAAAAACGGCTGATTTTCGACAAAAGAGATATAACCCCCCCATTACGTCATGCTTCAGAAATGTGGAAAATGGTCCGTTTTCAAATGTTTTATTTTTGAACGTCAGTTCACATTTGTAGGTGGATCATCAGTGTTAGAGCTAAAATTAGCATGTTTAAAGTGATTTTCATGCTTCCTGGGGCCCAAAACACAAGATTTATGGAATGGTTAAAAGTGCATCAAAATTTCCAATTTACTCACTCTGAATTCTCAAAAAGGGTTTCTTCACCCCGGGAAGTTAATTAAATACCATTTGGAGGCATTTAATGTACGAGCAAAAACGGCTGATTTTCGACAAAAGAGATAACACCCCCCCATTACGTCATGCTTCAGAAATGTGGAAAATGGTCCTTTTTCAAATGTTTTATTTTTGAACGTCAGTTCACATTTGTAGGTGGATCATCAGTGTTAGAGCTAAAATTAGCATGTTTAAAGTGATTTTCATGCTTCCAGGGGCTCGGGAAGTTAATTAAATACCATTTGGAGGCATTTAATGTTCGAGCAAAAACGGCTGATTTTCGACAAAAGAGATAACACCCCCCCATTACGTCATGCTTCAGAAATGTGGAAAATGGTCCGTTTTCAAATGTTTTATTTTTGAACGTCAGTTCACATTTGTAGGTGGATCATCAGTGTTAGAGCTAAAATTAGCATGTTGAAAGTGATTTTCATGCTTCCAGGGGCTCGGGAAGTTAATTAAATACCATTTGGAGGCATTTAATGTTCGAGCAAAAACGGCTGATTTTCGACAAAAGAGATAACACCCCCCCATTACGTCATGCTTCAGAAATGTGGAAAATGGTCCGTTTTCAATTTTTTTTATTTTTGAACGTCAGTTCACATTTGTAGGTGGATCATCAGTGTTAGAGCTAAAATTAGCATGTTTAAAGTGATTTTCATGCTTCCAGGGGCTCGGGAAGTTAATTAAATACCATTTGGAGGCATTTAATGTTCGAGCAAAAACGGCTGATTTTCGACAAAAGAGATAACACCCCCCCATTACGTCATGATTCAGAAATGTGGAAAATGGTCCGTTTTCAAATGTTTTATTTTTGAACGTCAGTTCACATTTGTAGGTGGATCATCAGTGTTAGAGCTAAAATTAGCATGTTTAAAGTGATTTTCATGCTTCCAGGGGCTCGGGAAGTTAATTAAATACCATTTGGAGGCATTTAATGTTCGAGCAAAAACGGCTGATTTTCGACAAAAGAGATAACACCCCCCCATTACGTCATGCTTCAGAAATGTGGAAAACGGTCCGTTTTCAAATGTTTTATTTTTGAACGTCAGTTCACATTTGTAGGTGGCTCATCAGTGTTAGAGCTAAAATTAGCATGTTTAAAGTGATTTTCATGCTTCCAGGGGCTCGGGAAGTTAATTAAATACCATTTGGAGGCATTTAATGTTCGAGCAAAAACGGCTGATTTTCGACAAAAGAGATAACACCCCCCCCATTACGTCATGCTTCAGAAATGTGGAAAATGGTCCGTTTTCAAATGTTTTATTTTTGAAAGTCAGTTCACATTTGTAGGTGGATCATCAGTGTTAGAGCTAAAATTAGCATGTTTAAAGTGATTTTCATGCTTCCAGGGGCTCGGGAAGTGAAATAAATACCATTTGGAGGCATTTAATGTTCCAGCAAAAACGGCTGATTTTCGACAAAAGAGATAACACCCCCCATTACGTCATGCTTCAGAAATGTGGAAAATGGTCCGTTTTCAAATGTTTTATTTTTGAACGTCAGTTCACATTTGTAGGTGGATCATCAGTGTTAGAGCTAAAATTAGCATGTTTAAAGTGATTTTCATGCTTCCAGGGGCTCGGGAAGTTAATTAAATACCATTTGGAGGCATTTAATGTTCGAGCAAAAACGGCTGATTTTCGACAAAAGAGATAACACCCCCCCATTACGTCATGCTTCAGAAATGTGGAAAATGGTCCGTTTTCAAATGTTTTATTTTTGAACGTCAGTTCACATTTGTAGGTGGATCATCAGTGTTAGAGCTAAAATTAGCATGTTTAAAGTGATTTTCATGCTTCCATGGGCTCGGGAAGTTAATTAAATACCATTTGGAGGCATTTAATGTTCGAGCAAAAACGGCTGATTTTCGACAAAAGAGATAACACCCCCCCATTACGTCATGCTTCAGAAATGTGGAAAATGGTCCGTTTTCAAATGTTTTATTTTTGAACGTCAGTTCACATTTGTAGGTGGATCATCAGTGTTAGAGCTAAAATTAGCATGTTTAAAGTGATTTTCATGCTTCCAGGGGCTCGGGAAGTTAATTAAATACCATTTGGAGGCATTTAATGTTTCAGCAAAAACGGCTGATTTTCGACAAAAGAGATAACACCCCCATTACGTCATGCTTCAGAAATGTGGAAAATGGTCCGTTTTCAAATGTTTTATTTTTGAACGTCAGTTCACATTTGTAGGTGGATCATCAGTGTTAGAGCTAAAATTAGCATGTTTAAAGTGATTTTCATGCTTCCAGGGGCCCAAAACACAAGATTTATGGAATGGTTAAAAGTGCATGAAAATGGCCAATTTACTCACTCTGAGTTCTCAAAAAGGGTTTCTTCACCCCGGGAAGTTAATTAAATACCATTTGGAGGCATTTAATGTTCGAGCAAAAACGGCTGATTTTCGACAAAAGAGATAACACCCCCCAATTACGTCATGCTTCAGAAATGTGGAAAATGGTCCGTTTTCAAATGTTTTATTTTTGAACGTCAGTTGACATTTGTAGGTGGATCATCAGTGTTAGAGCTAAAATTAGCATGTTTAAAGTGATTTTCATGCTTCCAGGGGCTCGGGAAGTGAAATAAATACCATTTGGAGGCATTTAATGTTCGAGCAAAAACGGCTGATTTTCGACAAAAGAGATAACACCCCCCTATTACGTCATGCTTCAGAAATGTGGAAAATGGTCCGTTTTCAAATGTTTTATTTTTGAACATCAGTTCACATTTGTAGGTGGATCATCGGTGTTAGAGCTAAAATTAGCATGTTTAAAGTGATTTTCATGCTTCCAGGGGCTCGGGAAGTTAATTAAATACCATTTGGAGGCATTTAATGTTCGAGCAAAAACGGCTGATTTTCGACAAAAGAGATAACACCCCCCCCATTACGTCATGCTTCAGAAATGTGGAAAATGGTCCGTTTTCAAATGTTTTATTTTTGAACGTCAGTTCACATTTGTAGGTGGATCATCAGTGTTAGAGCTAAAATTAGCATGTTTAAAGTGTTTTTCATGCTTCCAGGGGCTCGGGAAGTTAATTAAATACCATTTGGAGGCATTTAATATTCCAGCAAAAACGGCTGATTTTCGACAAAAGAGATAACACCCACCCATTACGTCATGCTTCAGAAATGTGGAAAATGGTCCGTTTTCAAATGTTTTATTTTTGAACGTCAGTTCACATTTGTAGGTGGATCATCAGTGTTAGAGCTAAAATTAGCATGTTTAAAGTGATTTTCATGCTTCCAGTGGCCCAAAACACAAGATTTATGGAATGGTTAAAAGTGCATGAAAATGGCCAATTTACTCACTCTGAGTTCTCAAAAAGGGTTTCTTCACCCCGGGAAGTTAATTAAATACCATTTGGAGGCATTTAATGTTCGAGCAAAAACGGCTGATTTTCGACAAAAGAGATAACACCCCCCCATTACGTCATGCTTCAGAAATGTGGAAAATGGTCCGTTTTCAAATGTTTTATTTTTGAACGTCAGTTCACATTTGTAGGTGGATCATCAGTGTTAGAGCTAAAATTAGCATGTTTAAAGTGATTTTCATGCTTCCAGGGGCTCGGGAAGTTAATTAAATACCATTTGGAGGCATTTAATGTTCGAGCAAAAACGGCTGATTTTCGACAAAAGAGATAACACCCCCCCCATTACGTCATGCTTAAGAAATGTGGAAAATGGTCCGTTTTCAAATGTTTTATTTTTGAACGTCAGTTCACATTTGTAGGTGGATCATCAGTGTTAGAGCTAAAATTAGCATGTTTAAAGTGATTTTCATGCTTCCAGGGGCCCAAAACACAAGATTTATGGAATGGTTAAAAGTGCATGAAAATGGCCAATTTACTCACTCTGAGTTCTCAAAAAGGGTTTCTTCACCCCGGGAAGTTAATTAAATACCATTTGGAGGCATTTAATGTTCGAGCAAAAACGGCTGATTTTCGACAAAAGAGATAACACCCCCCCATTACGTCATGCTTCAGAAATGTGGAAAATGGTCCGTTTTCAAATGTTTTATTTTTGAACGTCAGTTCACATTTGTAGGTGGATCATCAGCGTTAGAGCTAAAATTAGCATGTTTAAAGTGATTTTCATGCTTCCAGGGGCTCGGGAAGTTAATTAAATACCATTTGGAGGCATTTAATGTTCGAGCAAAAACGGCTGATTTTCGACAAAAGAGATAACACCCCCCCATTACGTCATGCTTCAGAAATGTGGAAAATGGTCCGTTTTCAAATGTTTTATTTTTGAACGTCAGTTCACATTTGTAGGTGGATCATCAGTGTTAGAGCTAAAATTAGCATGTTTAAAGTGATTTTCATGCTTCCAGGGGCTCGGGAAGTGAAATAAATGCCATTTGGAGGCATTTAATGTTCGAGCAAAAACGGCTGATTTTCGACAAAAGAGATAACACCCCCCCATTACGTCATGCTTCAGAAATGTGGAAAATGGTCCGTTTTCAAATGTTTTATTTTTGAACGTCAGTTCACATTTGTAGGTGGATCATCAGTGTTAGAGCTAAAATTAGCATGTTTAAAGTGATTTTCATGCTTCCAGGGGCTCGGGAAGTGAAATAAATACCATTTGGAGGCATTTAATGTTCGAGCAAAAACGGCTGATTTTCGACAAAAGAGAAAACACCCCCCCATTACGTCATGCTTCAGAAATGTGGAAAATGGTCCGTTTTCAAATGTTTTATTTTTGAACGTCAGTTCACATTTGTAGGTGGATCATCAGTGTTAGAGCTAAAATTAGCATGTTTAAAGTGATTTTCATGCTTCCAGGGGCTCGGGAAGTTAATTAAATACCATTTGGAGGCATTTAATGTTCGAGCAAAAACGGCTGATTTTCGACAAAAGAGATAACACCCCCCCATTACGTCATGCTTCAGAAATGTGGAAAATGGTCCGTTTTCAAATGTTTTATTTTTGAACGTCAGTTCACATTTGTAGGTGGATCATTAGTGTTAGAGCTAAAATTAGCATGTTTAAAGTGATTTTCATGCTTCCAGGGGCTCGGGAAGTTAATTAAATACCATTTGGAGGCATTTAATGTTCGAGCAAAAACGGCTGATTTTCGACAAAAGAGATAACACCCCCCCATTACGTCATGCTTCAGAAATGTGGAAAATGGTCCGTTTTCAAATGTTTTATTTTTGAACGTCAGTTCACATTTGTAGGTGGATCATCAGTGTTAGAGCTAAAATTAGCATGTTTAAAGTGATTTTCATGCTTCCAGGGGCTCGGGAAGTTAATTAAATACCATTTGGAGGCATTTAATGTTCCAGCAAAAACGGCAGATTTTCGTGAAAAGAGATAACACCCACCCATTACGTCATGCTTCAGAAATGTGGAAAATGGTCCGTTTTCAAATGTTTTATTTTTGAACGTCAGTTCACATTTGTAGGTGGATCATCAGTGTTAGAGCTAAAATTAGCATGTTTAAAGTGATTTTCATGCTTCCAGGGGCCCAAAACACAAGATTTATGGAATGGTTAAAAGTGCATGAAAATGGCCAATTTACTCACTCTGAGTTCTCAAAAAGGGTTTCTTCACCCCGGGAACTTAATTAAATACCATTTGGAGGCATTTAATGTCCGAGCAAAAAAGGCTGATTTTCGACAAAAGAGATAACACCCCCCCATTACGTCATGCTTCAGAAATGTGGAAAATGGTCCGTTTTCAAATGTTTTATTTTTGAACGTCAGTTCACATTTGTAGGTGGATCATCAGTGTTAGAGCTAAAATTAGCATGTTTAAAGTGATTTTCATGCTTCCAGGGGCTCGGGAAGTTAATTAAATACCATTTGAAGGCATTTATTGTTCGAGCAAAAACGGCTGATTTTCGACAAAAGAGATAACACCCCCCATTACGTCATGCTTCAGAAATGTGGAAAATGGTCCGTTTTCAAATGTTTTATTTTTGAACGTCAGTTCACATTTGTAGGTGGATCATCAGTGTTAGAGCTAAAATTAGCATGTTTAAAGTGATTTTCATGCTTCCAGGGGCCCAAAACACAAGATTTATGGAATGGTTAAAAGTGCATGAAAATGGCCAATTTACTCACTCTGAGTTCTCAAAAAGGGTTTCTTCACCCCGGGAAGTTAATTAAATACCATTTGGAGGCATTTAATGTTCGAGCAAAAACGGCTGATTTTCGACAAAAGAGATAACACCCCCCCATTACGTCATGCTTCAGAAATGTGGAAAATGGTCCGTTTTCAAATGTTTTATTTTTGAACGTCAGTTCACATTTGTAGGTGGATCATCAGTGTTAGAGCTAAAATTAGCATGTTTAAAGTGATTTTCATGCTTCCAGGGGCTCGGGAAGTTAATTAAATACCATTTGGAGGCATTTAATGTTCGAGCAAAAACGGCTGATTTTCGACAAAAGAGATAACACCCCCCCATTACGTCATGCTTCAGAAATGTGGAAAATGGTCCGTTTTCAAATGTTTTATTTTTGAACGTCAGTTCACATTTGTAGGTGGATCATCAGTGTTAGAGCTAAAATTAGCATGTTTAAAGTGATTTTCATGCTTCCAGGGGCTCGGGAAGTGAAATAAATACCATTTGGAGGCATTTAATGTTCGAGCAAAAACGGCTGATTTTCGACAAAAGAGATAACACCCCCCCATTACGTCATGCTTCAGAAATGTGGAAAATGGTCCGTTTTCAAATGTTTTATTTTTGAACGTCAGTTCACATTTGTAGGTGGATCATCAGTGTTAGAGCTAAAATTAGCATGTTTAAAGTGATTTTCATGCTTCCAGGGGCTCGGGAAGTGAAATAAATACCATTTGGAGGCATTTAATGTTCGAGCTAAAACGGCTGATTTTCGACAAAAGAGAAAACACCCCCCCATTACGTCATGCTTCAGAAATGTGGAAAATGGTCCGTTTTCAAATGTTTTATTTTTGAACGTCAGTTCACATTTGTAGGTGGATCATCAGTGTTAGAGCTAAAATTAGCATGTTTAAAGTGATTTTCATGCTTCCAGGGGCTCGGGAAGTTAATTAAATACCATTTGGAGGCATTTAATGTTCGAGCAAAAACGGCTGATTTTCGACAAAAGAGATAACACCCCACCATTACGTCATGCTTCAGAAATGTGGAAAATGGTCCGTTTTCAAATGTTTTATTTTTGAACGTCAGTTCACATTTGTAGGTGGATCATCAGTGTTAGAGCTAAAATTAGCATGTTTAAAGTGATTTTCATGCTTCCAGGGGCTCGGGAAGTTAATTAAATACCATTTGGAGGCATTTAATGTTCGAGCAAAAACGGCTGATTTTCGACAAAAGAGATAACACCCCACCTATTACGTCATGCTTCAGAAATGTGGAAAATGGTCCGTTTTCAAATGTTTTATTTTTGAACGTCAGTTCACATTTGTAGGTGGATCATCAGTGTTAGAGCTAAAATTAGCATGTTTAAAGTGATTTTCATGCTTCCAGGGGCTCGGGAAGTTAATTAAATACCATTTGGAGGCATTTAATGTTCCAGCAAAAACGGCTGATTTTCGACAAAAGAGATAACACCCACCCATTACGTCATGCTTCAGAAATGTGGAAAATGGTCCGTTTTCAAATGTTTGATTTTTGAACGTCAGTTCACATTTGTAGGTGGATCATCAGTGTTAGAGCTAAAATTAGCATGTTTAAAGTGATTTTCATGCTTCCAGGGGCCCAAAACACAAGATTTATGGAATGGTTAAAAGTGCATGAAAATGGCCAATTTACTCACTCTGAGTTCTCAAAAAGGGTTTCTTCACCCCGGGAAGTTAATTAAATACCATTTGGAGGCATTTAATGTTCGAGCAAAAAAGGCTGATTTTCGACAAAAGAGATAACACCCCCCCATTACGTCATGCTTCAGAAATGTGGAAAATGGTCCGTTTTCAAATGTTTTATTTTTGAACGTCAGTTCACATTTGTAGGTGGATCATCAGTGTTAGAGCTAAAATTAGCATGTTTAAAGTGATTTTCATGCTTCCAGGGGCTCGGGAAGTTAATTAAATACCACTTGAAGGCATTTATTGTTCGAGCAAAAACGGCTGATTTTCGACAAAAGAGATAACACCCCCCATTACGTCATGCTTCAGAAATGTGGAAAATGGTCCGTTTTCAAATGTTTTATTTTTGAACGTCAGTTCACATTTGTAGGTGGATCATCAGTGTTAGAGCTAAAATTAGCATGTTTAAAGTGATTTTCATGCTTCCAGGGGCCCAAAACACAAGATTTATGGAATGGTTAAAAGTGCATGAAAATGGCCAATTTACTCACTCTGAGTTCTCAAAAAGGGTTTCTTCACCCCGGGAAGTTAATTAAATACCATTTGGAGGCATTTAATGTTCGAGCAAAAACGGCTGATTTTCGACAAAAGAGATAACACCCCCCCATTACGTCATGCTTCAGAAATGTGGAAAATGGTCAGTTTTCAAATGTTTTATTTTTGAACGTCAGTTCACATTTGGAGGTGGATCATCAGTGTTAGAGCTAAAATTAGCATGTTTAAAGTGATTTTCATGCTTCCAGGGGCTCGGGAAGTTAATTAAATACCATTTGGAGGCATTTAATGTTCGAGCAAAAACGGCTGATTTTCGACAAAAGAGATAACACCCCCCCATTACGTCATGCTTCAGAAATGTGGAAAATGGTCCGTTTTCAAATGTTTTATTTTTGAACGTCAGTTCACATTTGTAGGTGGATCATCAGTGTTAGAGCTAAAATTAGCATGTTTAAAGTGATTTTCATGCTTGCAGGGGCTCGGGAAGTGAAATAAATACCATTTGGAGGCATTTAATGTTCCAGCAAAAACGGCTGATTTTCGACAAAAGAGATAACACCCCCCCCATTACGTCATGCTTCAGAAATGTGGAAAATGGTCCGTTTTCAAATGTTTTATTTTTGAACGTCAGTTCACATTTGTAGGTGGATCATCAGTGTTAGAGCTAAAATTAGCATGTTTAAAGTGATTTTCATGCTTCCAGGGGCTCGGGAAGTTAATTAAATACCATTTGGAGGCATTTAATGTTCGAGCAAAAACGGCTGATTTTCGACAAAAGAGATAACACCCCCCCATTACGTCATGCTTCAGAAATGTGGAAAATGGTCCGTTTTCAAATGTTTTATTTTTGAACGTCAGTTCACATTTGTAGGTGGATCATCAGTGTTAGAGCTAAAATTAGCATGTTTAAAGTGATTTTCATGCTTCCATGGGCTCGGGAAGTTAATTAAATACCATTTGGAGGCATTTAATGTTCGAGCAAAAACGGCTGATTTTCGACAAAAGAGATAACACCCCCCCATTACGTCATGCTTCAGAAATGTGGAAAATGGTCCGTTTTCAAATGCTTTATTTTTGAACGTCAGTTCACATTTGTAGGTGGATCATCAGTGTTAGAGCTAAAATTAGCATGTTTAAAGTGATTTTCATGCTTCCAGGGGCTCGGGAAGTTAATTAAATACCATTTGGAGGCATTTAATGTTCGAGCAAAAACGGCTGATTTTCGACAAAAGAGATATAACCCCCCCATTACGTCATGCTTCAGAAATGTGGAAAATGGTCCGTTTTCAAATGTTTTATTTTTGAACGTCAGTTCACATTTGTAGGTGGATCATCAGTGTTAGAGCTAAAATTAGCATGTTTAAAGTGATTTTCATGCTTCCTGGGGCCCAAAACACAAGATTTATGGAATGGTTAAAAGTGCATCAAAATTTCCAATTTACTCACTCTGAATTCTCAAAAAGGGTTTCTTCACCCCGGGAAGTTAATTAAATACCATTTGGAGGCATTTAATGTACAAGCAAAAACGGCTGATTTTCGACAAAAGAGATAACACCCCCCCATTACGTCATGCTTCAGAAATGTGGAAAATGGTCCTTTTTCAAATGTTTTATTTTTGAACGTCAGTTCACATTTGTAGGTGGATCATCAGTGTTAGAGCTAAAATTAGCATGTTTAAAGTGATTTTCATGCTTCCAGGGGCTCGGGAAGTTAATTAAATACCATTTGGAGGCATTTAATGTTCGAGCAAAAACGGCTGATTTTCGACAAAAGAGATAACACCCCCCCATTACGTCATGCTTCAGAAATGTGGAAAATGGTCCGTTTTCAAATGTTTTATTTTTGAACGTCAGTTCACATTTGTAGGTGGATCATCAGTGTTAGAGCTAAAATTAGCATGTTGAAAGTGATTTTCATGCTTCCAGGGGCTCGGGAAGTTAATTAAATACCATTTGGAGGCATTTAATGTTCGAGCAAAAACGGCTGATTTTCGACAAAAGAGATAACACCCCCCCATTACGTCATGCTTCAGAAATGTGGAAAATGGTCCGTTTTCAATTTTTTTTATTTTTGAACGTCAGTTCACATTTGTAGGTGGATCATCAGTGTTAGAGCTAAAATTAGCATGTTTAAAGTGATTTTCATGCTTCCAGGGGCTCGGGAAGTTAATTAAATACCATTTGGAGGCATTTAATGTTCGAGCAAAAATGGCTGATTTTCGACAAAAGAGATAACACCCCCCCATTACGTCATGATTCAGAAATGTGGAAAATGGTCCGTTTTCAAATGTTTTATTTTTGAACGTCAGTTCACATTTGTAGGTGGATCATCAGTGTTAGAGCTAAAATTAGCATGTTTAAAGTGATTTTCATGCTTCCAGGGGCTCGGGAAGTTAATTAAATACCATTTGGAGGCATTTAATGTTCGAGCAAAAACGGCTGATTTTCGACAAAAGAGATAACACCCCCCCATTACGTCATGCTTCAGAAATGTGGAAAACGGTCCGTTTTCAAATGTTTTATTTTTGAACGTCAGTTCACATTTGTAGGTGGCTCATCAGTGTTAGAGCTAAAATTAGCATGTTTAAAGTGATTTTCATGCTTCCAGGGGCTCGGGAAGTTAATTAAATACCATTTGGAGGCATTTAATGTTCGAGCAAAAACGGCTGATTTTCGACAAAAGAGATAACACCCCCCCATTACGTCATGCTTCAGAAATGTGGAAAATGGTCCGTTTTCAAATGTTTTATTTTTGAACGTCAGTTCACATTTGTAGGTGGATCATCAGTGTTAGAGCTAAAATTAGCATGTTTAAAGTGATTTTCATGCTTCCAGGGGCTCGGGAAGTTAATTAAATACCATTTGGAGGCATTTAATGTTCGAGCAAAAATGGCTGATTTTCGACAAAAGAGATAACACCCCCCCATTACGTCATGCTTCAGAAATGTGGAAAATGGTCCGTTTTCAAATGTTTTATTTTTGAACGTCAGTTCACATTTGTAGGTGGATCATCAGTGTTAGAGCTAAAATTAGCATGTTTAAAGTGATTTTCATGCTTCCAGGGGCTCGGGAAGTTAATTAAATACCATTTGGAGGCATTTAATGTTCGAGCAAAAACGGCTGATTTTCGACAAAAGAGATAACACCCCCCCATTACGACATGCTTCAGAAATGTGGAAAATGGTCCGTTTTCAAATGTTTTATTTTTGAACGTCAGTTCACATTTGAAGGTGGATCATCAGTGTTAGAGCTAAAATTAGCATGTTTAAAGTGATTTTCATGCTTCCAGGGGCCCAAAACACAAGATTTATGGAATGGTTAAAAGTGCATGAAAATGGCCAATTTACTCACTCTGAGTTCTCAAAAAGGGTTTCTTCACCCCGGGAAGTTAATTAAATACCATTTGGAGGCATTTAATGTTCGAGCAAAAACGGCTGATTTTCGACAAAAGAGATAACACCCCCCCATTACGTCATGATTCAAAAATGTGGAAAATGGTCCGTTTTCAAATGTTTTATTTTTGAACGTCAGTTCACATTTGTAGGTGGATCATCAGTGTTAGAGCTAAAATTAGCATGTTTAAAGTGATTTTCATGCTTCCAGGGGCCCAAAACACAAGATTTATGGAATGGTTAAAAGTGCATGAAAATGGCCAATTTACTCACTCTGAGTTCTCAAAAAGGGTTTCTTCACCCCGGGAAGTTAATTAAATACCATTTGGAGGCATTTAATGTTCGAGCAAAAACGGCTGATTTTCGACAAAAGAGATAACACCCCCCCATTACGTCATGCTTCAGAAATGTGGAAAATGGTCCGTTTTCAAATGTTTTATTTTTGAACGTCAGTTCACATTTGTAGGTGGATCATCAGTGTTAGAGCTAAAATTAGCATGTTTAAAGTGATTTTCATGCTTCCAGGGGCTCGGGAAGTGAAATAAATACCATTTGGAGGCATTTAATGTTCGAGCAAAAACGGCTGATTTTCGACAAAAGAGATAACACCCCCCCATTACGTCATGCTTCAGAAATGTGGAAAATGGTCCGTTTTCAAATGTTTTATTTTTGAACGTCAGTTCACATTTGTAGGTGGATCATCAGTGTTAGAGCTAAAATTAGCATGTTTAAAGTGATTTTCATGCTTCCAGGGGCTCGGGAAGTTAATTAAATACCATTTGGAGGCATTTAATGTTCGAGCAAAAACGGCTGATTTTCGACAAAAGAGATAACACCCCCCCATTACGTCATGCTTCAGAAATGTGGAAAATGGTCCGTTTTCAAATGTTTTATTTTTGAACGTCAGTTCACATTTGTAGGTGGATCATCAGTGTTAGAGCTAAAATTAGCATGTTTAAAGTGATTTTCATGCTTCCAGGGGCTCGGGAAGTGAAATAAATACCATTTGGAGGCATTTAATGTTCCAGCAAAAACGGCTGATTTTCGACAAAAGAGATAACACCCCCCCATTGCGTCATGCTTCAGAAATGTGGAAAATGGTCCGTTTTCAAATGTTTTATTTTTGAACGTCAGTTCACATTTGTAGGTGGATCATCAGTGTTAGAGCTAAAATTAGCATGTTTAAAGTGATTTTCATGCTTCCAGGGGCTCGGGAAGTTAATTAAATACCATTTGGAGGCATTTAATGTTTGAGCAAAAACGGCTGATTTTCGACAAAAGAGATAACACCCCCCCATTACGTCATGCTTCAGAAATGTGGAAAATGGTCCGTTTTCAAATGTTTTATTTTTGAACGTCAGTTCACATTTGTAGGTGGATCATCAGTGTTAGAGCTAAAATTAGCATGTTTAAAATGATTTTCATGCTTCCAGGGGCTCGGGAAGTTAATTAAATACCATTTGGAGGCATTTAATGTTCGAGCAAAAACGGCTGATTTTCGACAAAAGAGATAACACCCCCCCATTACGTCATGCTTCAGAAATGTGGAAAATGGTCTGTTTTCAAATGTTTTATTTTTTAACGTCAGTTCACATTTGTAGGTGGATCATCAGTGTTAGAGCTAAAATTAGCATGTTTAAAGTGATTTTCATGCTTCCAGGGGCTCGGGAAGTTAATTAAATACCATTTGGAGGCATTTAATGTTCGAGCAAAAACGGCTGATTTTTGACAAAAGAGATAACACCCCCCCATTACGTCATGCTTCAGAAATGTGGAAAATGGTCCGTTTTCAAATGTTTTATTTTTGAACGTCAGTTCACATTTGTAGGTGGATCATCAGTGTTAGAGCTAAAATTAGCATGTTTAAAGTGATTTTCATGCTTCCAGGGGCCCAAAACACAAGATTTATGGAATGGTTAAAAGTGCATGAAAATGGCCAATTTACTCACTCTGAGTTCTCAAAAAGGGTTTCTTCACCCCGGGAAGTGAAATAAATACCATTTGGAGGCATTTAATGTTCGAGCAAAAACGGCTGATTTTCGACAAAAGAGATAACACCCCCCCATTACGTCATGCTTCAGAAATGTGGAAAATGGTCCGTTTTCAAATGTTTTATTTTTGAACGTCAGTTCACATTTGTAGGTGGATCATCAGTGTTAGAGCTAAAATTAGCATGTTTAAAGTGATTTTCATGCTTCCAGGGGCCCAAAACACAAGATTTATGGAATGGTTAAAAGTGCATGAAAATGGCCAATTTACTCACTCTGAGTTCTCAAAAAGGGTTTCTTCACCCCGGGAAGTTAATTAAATACCATTTGGAGGCATTTAATGTTCCAGCAAAAACGGCTGATTTTCGACAAAAGAGATAACACCCCCCCCATTACGTCATGCTTCAGAAATGTGGAAAATGGTCCGTTTTCAAATGTTTTATTTTTGAACGTCAGTTCACATTTGTAGGTGGATCATCAGTGTTAGAGCTAAAATTAGCATGTTTAAAGTGATTTTCATGCTTCCAGGGGCTCGGGAAGTTAATTAAATACCATTTGGAGGCATTTAATGTTCGAGCAAAAATGGCTGATTTTCGACAAAAGAGATAACACCCCCCCATTACGTCATGCTTCAGAAATGTGGAAAATGGTCAGTTTTCAAATGTTTTATTTTTGAACGTCAGTTCACATTTGTAGGTGGTCCATCAGTGTTAGAGCTAAAATTAGCATGTTTAAAGTGATTTTCATGCTTCCAGGGGCTCGGGAAGTGAAATAAATACCATTTGGAGGCATTTAATGTTCGAGCAAAAACGGCTGATTTTCGACAAAAGAGATAACACCCCCCCATTACGTCATGCTTCAGAAATGTGGAAAATGGTCCGTTTTCAAATGTTTTATTTTTGAACGTCAGTTCACATTTGTAGGTGGATCATCAGTGTTAGAGCTAAAATTAGCATGTTTAAAGTGATTTTCATGCTTCCAGGGGCCCAAAACACAAGATTTATGGAATGGTTAAAAGTGCATGAAAATGGCCAATTTACTCACTCTGAGTTCTCAAAAAGGGTTTCTTCACCCCGGGAAGTGAAATAAATACCATTTGGAGGCATTTAATGTTCGAGCAAAAACGGCTGATTTTCGACAAAAGAGATAACACCCCCCCATTACGTCATGCTTCAGAAATGTGGAAAATGGTCCGTTTTCAAATGTTTTATTTTTGAACGTCAGTTCACATTTGTAGGTGGATCATCAGTGTTAGAGCTAAAATTAGCATGTTTAAAGTGATTCTCATGCTTCCAGGGGCCCAAAACACAAGATTTATGGAATGGTTAAAAGTGCATGAAAATTGCCAATTTACTCACTCTGAGTTCTCAAAAAGGGTTTCTTCACCCCGGGAAGTTAATTAAATACCATTTGGAGGCATTTAATGTTCGAGCAAAAACGGCTGATTTTCGACAAAAGAGATAACACCCCCCCATTACGTCATACTTCAGAAATGTGGAAAATGGTCCGTTTTCAAATGTTTTATTTTTGAACGTCAGTTCACATTTGTAGGTGGATCATCAGTGTTAGAGCTAAAATTAGCATGTTTAAAGTGATTTTCATGCTTCCAGGGGCTCGGGAAGTGAAATAAATACCATTTGGAGGCATTTAATGTTCGAGCAAAAACGGCTGATTTTCGACAAAAGAGATAACACCCCCCCATTACGTCATGCTTCAGAAATGTGGAAAATGGTCCGTTTTCAAATGTTTTATTTTTGAACTTCAGTTCACATTTGTAGGTGGATCATCAGTGTTAGAGCTAAAATTAGCATGTTTAAAGTGATTTTCATGCTTCCAGGGGCTCGGGAAGTTAATTAAATACCATTTGGAGGCATTTAATGTTCGAGCAAAAACGGCTGATTTTCGACAAAAGAGATAACACCCCCCCATTACGTCATGCTTCAGAAATGTGGAAAATGGTCCGTTTTCAAATGTTTTATTTTTGAACGTCAGTTCACATTTGTAGGTGGATCATCAGTGTTAGAGCTAAAATTAGCATGTTTAAAGTGATTTTCATGCTTCCAGGGGCTCGGGAAGTGAAATAAATACCATTTGGAGGCATTTAATGTTCGAGCAAAAACGGCTGATTTTCGACAAAAGAGATAACACCCCCCCATTACGTCATGCTTCAGAAATGTGGAAAATGGTCCGTTTTCAAATGTTTTATTTTTGAACGTCAGTTCACATTTGTAGGTGGATCATCAGTGTTAGAGCTAAAATTAGCATGTTTAAAGTGATTTTCATGCTTCCAGGGGCCAAAAACACAAGATTTATGGAATGGTTAAAAGTGCATGAAAATGGCCAATTTACTCACTCTGAGTTCTCAAAAAGGGTTTCTTCACCCCGGGAAGTGAAATAAATACCATTTGGAGGCATTTAATGTTCGAGCAAAAACAGCTGATTTTCGACAAAAGAGATAACACCCCCCCATTACGTCATGCTTCAGAAATGTGGAAAATGGTCCGTTTTCAAATGTTTTATTTTTGAACGTCAGTTCACATTTGTAGGTGGATCATCAGTGTTAGAGCTAAAATTAGCATGTTTAAAGTGATTTTCATGCTTCCAGGGGCCCAAAACACAAGATTTATGGAATGGTTAAAAGTGCATGAAAATTGCCAATTTACTCACTCTGAGTTCTCAAAAAGGGTTTCTTCACCCCGGGAAGTTAATTAAATACCATTTGGAGGCATTTAATGTTCGAGCAAAAACGGCTGATTTTCCACAAAAGAGATAACACCCCCCCATTACGTCATGCTTCAGAAATGTGGAAAATGGTCCGTTTTCAAATGTTTTATTTTTGAACGTCAGTTCACATTTGTAGGTGGATCATCAGTGTTAGAGCTAAAATTAGCATGTTTAAAGTGATTTTCATGCTTCCAGGGGCTCGGGAAGTGAAATAAATACCATTTGGAGGCATTTAATGTTCGAGCAAAAACGGCTGATTTTCGACAAAAGAGATAACACCCCCCCATTACGTCATGCTTCAGAAATGTGGAAAATGGTCCGTTTTCAAATGTTTTATTTTTGAACGTCAGTTCACATTTGTAGGTGGATCATCAGTGTTAGAGCTAAAATTAGCATGTTTAAAGTGATTTTCATGCTTCCATGGGCTCGGGAAGTTAATTAAATACCATTTGGAGGCATTTAATGTTCGAGCAAAAACGGCTGATTTTCGACAAAAGAGATAACACCCCCCCATTACGTCATGCTTCAGAAATGTGGAAAATGGTCCGTTTTCAAATGCTTTATTTTTGAACGTCAGTTCACATTTGTAGGTGGATCATCAGTGTTAGAGCTAAAATTAGCATGTTTAAAGTGATTTTCATGCTTCCAGGGGCTCGGGAAGTTAATTAAATACCATTTGGAGGCATTTAATGTTCGAGCAAAAACGGCTGATTTTCGACAAAAGAGATATAACCCCCCCATTACGTCATGCTTCAGAAATGTGGAAAATGGTCCGTTTTCAAATGTTTTATTTTTGAACGTCAGTTCACATTTGTAGGTGGATCATCAGTGTTAGAGCTAAAATTAGCATGTTTAAAGTGATTTTCATGCTTCCTGGGGCCCAAAACACAAGATTTATGGAATGGTTAAAAGTGCATCAAAATTTCCAATTTACTCACTCTGAATTCTCAAAAAGGGTTTCTTCACCCCGGGAAGTTAATTAAATACCATTTGGAGGCATTTAATGTACAAGCAAAAACGGCTGATTTTCGACAAAAGAGATAACACCCCCCCATTACGTCATGCTTCAGAAATGTGGAAAATGGTCCTTTTTCAAATGTTTTATTTTTGAACGTCAGTTCACATTTGTAGGTGGATCATCAGTGTTAGAGCTAAAATTAGCATGTTTAAAGTGATTTTCATGCTTCCAGGGGCTCGGGAAGTTAATTAAATACCATTTGGAGGCATTTAATGTTCGAGCAAAAACGGCTGATTTTCGACAAAAGAGATAACACCCCCCCATTACGTCATGCTTCAGAAATGTGGAAAATGGTCCGTTTTCAAATGTTTTATTTTTGAACGTCAGTTCACATTTGTAGGTGGATCATCAGTGTTAGAGCTAAAATTAGCATGTTGAAAGTGATTTTCATGCTTCCAGGGGCTCGGGAAGTTAATTAAATACCATTTGGAGGCATTTAATGTTCGAGCAAAAACGGCTGATTTTCGACAAAAGAGATAACACCCCCCCATTACGTCATGCTTCAGAAATGTGGAAAATGG
Organism: Lissotriton vulgaris; assembly: GCF_964263255.1. Taxonomy (NCBI): domain Eukaryota; kingdom Metazoa; phylum Chordata; class Amphibia; order Caudata; family Salamandridae; genus Lissotriton; species Lissotriton vulgaris. The sequence continues at coordinate 101,229 of NW_028245405.1, forward strand.
TCCGTTTTCAATTTTTTTTATTTTTGAACGTCAGTTCACATTTGTAGGTGGATCATCAGTGTTAGAGCTAAAATTAGCATGTTTAAAGTGATTTTCATGCTTCCAGGGGCTCGGGAAGTTAATTAAATACCATTTGGAGGCATTTAATGTTCGAGCAAAAATGGCTGATTTTCGACAAAAGAGATAACACCCCCCCATTACGTCATGATTCAGAAATGTGGAAAATGGTCCGTTTTCAAATGTTTTATTTTTGAACGTCAGTTCACATTTGTAGGTGGATCATCAGTGTTAGAGCTAAAATTAGCATGTTTAAAGTGATTTTCATGCTTCCAGGGGCTCGGGAAGTTAATTAAATACCATTTGGAGGCATTTAATGTTCGAGCAAAAACGGCTGATTTTCGACAAAAGAGATAACACCCCCCCATTACGTCATGCTTCAGAAATGTGGAAAACGGTCCGTTTTCAAATGTTTTATTTTTGAACGTCAGTTCACATTTGTAGGTGGCTCATCAGTGTTAGAGCTAAAATTAGCATGTTTAAAGTGATTTTCATGCTTCCAGGGGCTCGGGAAGTTAATTAAATACCATTTGGAGGCATTTAATGTTCGAGCAAAAACGGCTGATTTTCGACAAAAGAGATAACACCCCCCCATTACGTCATGCTTCAGAAATGTGGAAAATGGTCCGTTTTCAAATGTTTTATTTTTGAACGTCAGTTCACATTTGTAGGTGGATCATCAGTGTTAGAGCTAAAATTAGCATGTTTAAAGTGATTTTCATGCTTCCAGGGGCTCGGGAAGTTAATTAAATACCATTTGGAGGCATTTAATGTTCGAGCAAAAATGGCTGATTTTCGACAAAAGAGATAACACCCCCCCATTACGTCATGCTTCAGAAATGTGGAAAATGGTCCGTTTTCAAATGTTTTATTTTTGAACGTCAGTTCACATTTGTAGGTGGATCATCAGTGTTAGAGCTAAAATTAGCATGTTTAAAGTGATTTTCATGCTTCCAGGGGCTCGGGAAGTTAATTAAATACCATTTGGAGGCATTTAATGTTCGAGCAAAAACGGCTGATTTTCGACAAAAGAGATAACACCCCCCCATTACGACATGCTTCAGAAATGTGGAAAATGGTCCGTTTTCAAATGTTTTATTTTTGAACGTCAGTTCACATTTGAAGGTGGATCATCAGTGTTAGAGCTAAAATTAGCATGTTTAAAGTGATTTTCATGCTTCCAGGGGCCCAAAACACAAGATTTATGGAATGGTTAAAAGTGCATGAAAATGGCCAATTTACTCACTCTGAGTTCTCAAAAAGGGTTTCTTCACCCCGGGAAGTTAATTAAATACCATTTGGAGGCATTTAATGTTCGAGCAAAAACGGCTGATTTTCGACAAAAGAGATAACACCCCCCCATTACGTCATGATTCAAAAATGTGGAAAATGGTCCGTTTTCAAATGTTTTATTTTTGAACGTCAGTTCACATTTGTAGGTGGATCATCAGTGTTAGAGCTAAAATTAGCATGTTTAAAGTGATTTTCATGCTTCCAGGGGCCCAAAACACAAGATTTATGGAATGGTTAAAAGTGCATGAAAATGGCCAATTTACTCACTCTGAGTTCTCAAAAAGGGTTTCTTCACCCCGGGAAGTTAATTAAATACCATTTGGAGGCATTTAATGTTCGAGCAAAAACGGCTGATTTTCGACAAAAGAGATAACACCCCCCCATTACGTCATGCTTCAGAAATGTGGAAAATGGTCCGTTTTCAAATGTTTTATTTTTGAACGTCAGTTCACATTTGTAGGTGGATCATCAGTGTTAGAGCTAAAATTAGCATGTTTAAAGTGATTTTCATGCTTCCAGGGGCTCGGGAAGTGAAATAAATACCATTTGGAGGCATTTAATGTTCGAGCAAAAACGGCTGATTTTCGACAAAAGAGATAACACCCCCCCATTACGTCATGCTTCAGAAATGTGGAAAATGGTCCGTTTTCAAATGTTTTATTTTTGAACGTCAGTTCACATTTGTAGGTGGATCATCAGTGTTAGAGCTAAAATTAGCATGTTTAAAGTGATTTTCATGCTTCCAGGGGCTCGGGAAGTTAATTAAATACCATTTGGAGGCATTTAATGTTCGAGCAAAAACGGCTGATTTTCGACAAAAGAGATAACACCCCCCCATTACGTCATGCTTCAGAAATGTGGAAAATGGTCCGTTTTCAAATGTTTTATTTTTGAACGTCAGTTCACATTTGTAGGTGGATCATCAGTGTTAGAGCTAAAATTAGCATGTTTAAAGTGATTTTCATGCTTCCAGGGGCTCGGGAAGTGAAATAAATACCATTTGGAGGCATTTAATGTTCCAGCAAAAACGGCTGATTTTCGACAAAAGAGATAACACCCCCCCATTGCGTCATGCTTCAGAAATGTGGAAAATGGTCCGTTTTCAAATGTTTTATTTTTGAACGTCAGTTCACATTTGTAGGTGGATCATCAGTGTTAGAGCTAAAATTAGCATGTTTAAAGTGATTTTCATGCTTCCAGGGGCTCGGGAAGTTAATTAAATACCATTTGGAGGCATTTAATGTTTGAGCAAAAACGGCTGATTTTCGACAAAAGAGATAACACCCCCCCATTACGTCATGCTTCAGAAATGTGGAAAATGGTCCGTTTTCAAATGTTTTATTTTTGAACGTCAGTTCACATTTGTAGGTGGATCATCAGTGTTAGAGCTAAAATTAGCATGTTTAAAATGATTTTCATGCTTCCAGGGGCTCGGGAAGTTAATTAAATACCATTTGGAGGCATTTAATGTTCGAGCAAAAACGGCTGATTTTCGACAAAAGAGATAACACCCCCCCATTACGTCATGCTTCAGAAATGTGGAAAATGGTCTGTTTTCAAATGTTTTATTTTTTAACGTCAGTTCACATTTGTAGGTGGATCATCAGTGTTAGAGCTAAAATTAGCATGTTTAAAGTGATTTTCATGCTTCCAGGGGCTCGGGAAGTTAATTAAATACCATTTGGAGGCATTTAATGTTCGAGCAAAAACGGCTGATTTTTGACAAAAGAGATAACACCCCCCCATTACGTCATGCTTCAGAAATGTGGAAAATGGTCCGTTTTCAAATGTTTTATTTTTGAACGTCAGTTCACATTTGTAGGTGGATCATCAGTGTTAGAGCTAAAATTAGCATGTTTAAAGTGATTTTCATGCTTCCAGGGGCCCAAAACACAAGATTTATGGAATGGTTAAAAGTGCATGAAAATGGCCAATTTACTCACTCTGAGTTCTCAAAAAGGGTTTCTTCACCCCGGGAAGTGAAATAAATACCATTTGGAGGCATTTAATGTTCGAGCAAAAACGGCTGATTTTCGACAAAAGAGATAACACCCCCCCATTACGTCATGCTTCAGAAATGTGGAAAATGGTCCGTTTTCAAATGTTTTATTTTTGAACGTCAGTTCACATTTGTAGGTGGATCATCAGTGTTAGAGCTAAAATTAGCATGTTTAAAGTGATTTTCATGCTTCCAGGGGCCCAAAACACAAGATTTATGGAATGGTTAAAAGTGCATGAAAATGGCCAATTTACTCACTCTGAGTTCTCAAAAAGGGTTTCTTCACCCCGGGAAGTTAATTAAATACCATTTGGAGGCATTTAATGTTCCAGCAAAAACGGCTGATTTTCGACAAAAGAGATAACACCCCCCCCATTACGTCATGCTTCAGAAATGTGGAAAATGGTCCGTTTTCAAATGTTTTATTTTTGAACGTCAGTTCACATTTGTAGGTGGATCATCAGTGTTAGAGCTAAAATTAGCATGTTTAAAGTGATTTTCATGCTTCCAGGGGCTCGGGAAGTTAATTAAATACCATTTGGAGGCATTTAATGTTCGAGCAAAAATGGCTGATTTTCGACAAAAGAGATAACACCCCCCCATTACGTCATGCTTCAGAAATGTGGAAAATGGTCAGTTTTCAAATGTTTTATTTTTGAACGTCAGTTCACATTTGTAGGTGGTCCATCAGTGTTAGAGCTAAAATTAGCATGTTTAAAGTGATTTTCATGCTTCCAGGGGCTCGGGAAGTGAAATAAATACCATTTGGAGGCATTTAATGTTCGAGCAAAAACGGCTGATTTTCGACAAAAGAGATAACACCCCCCCATTACGTCATGCTTCAGAAATGTGGAAAATGGTCCGTTTTCAAATGTTTTATTTTTGAACGTCAGTTCACATTTGTAGGTGGATCATCAGTGTTAGAGCTAAAATTAGCATGTTTAAAGTGATTTTCATGCTTCCAGGGGCTCGGGAAGTTAATTAAATACCATTTGAAGGCATTTATTGTTCGAGCAAAAACGGCTGATTTTCGACAAAAGAGATAACACCCCCCATTACGTCATGCTTCAGAAATGTGGAAAATGGTCCGTTTTCAAATGTTTTATTTTTGAACGTCAGTTCACATTTGTAGGTGGATCATCAGTGTTAGAGCTAAAATTAGCATGTTTAAAGTGATTTTCATGCTTCCAGGGGCCCAAAACACAAGATTTATGGAATGGTTAAAAGTGCATGAAAATGGCCAATTTACTCACTCTGAGTTCTCAAAAAGGGTTTCTTCACCCCGGGAAGTTAATTAAATACCATTTGGAGGCATTTAATGTTCGAGCAAAAACGGCTGATTTTCGACAAAAGAGATAACACCCCCCCATTACGTCATGCTTCAGAAATGTGGAAAATGGTCCGTTTTCAAATGTTTTATTTTTGAACGTCAGTTCACATTTGTAGGTGGATCATCAGTGTTAGAGCTAAAATTAGCATGTTTAAAGTGATTTTCATGCTTCCAGGGGCTCGGGAAGTTAATTAAATACCATTTGGAGGCATTTAATGTTCGAGCAAAAACGGCTGATTTTCGACAAAAGAGATAACACCCCCCCATTACGTCATGCTTCAGAAATGTGGAAAATGGTCCGTTTTCAAATGTTTTATTTTTGAACGTCAGTTCACATTTGTAGGTGGATCATCAGTGTTAGAGCTAAAATTAGCATGTTTAAAGTGATTTTCATGCTTCCAGGGGCTCGGGAAGTGAAATAAATACCATTTGGAGGCATTTAATGTTCGAGCAAAAACGGCTGATTTTCGACAAAAGAGATAACACCCCCCCATTACGTCATGCTTCAGAAATGTGGAAAATGGTCCGTTTTCAAATGTTTTATTTTTGAACGTCAGTTCACATTTGTAGGTGGATCATCAGTGTTAGAGCTAAAATTAGCATGTTTAAAGTGATTTTCATGCTTCCAGGGGCTCGGGAAGTGAAATAAATACCATTTGGAGGCATTTAATGTTCGAGCTAAAACGGCTGATTTTCGACAAAAGAGAAAACACCCCCCCATTACGTCATGCTTCAGAAATGTGGAAAATGGTCCGTTTTCAAATGTTTTATTTTTGAACGTCAGTTCACATTTGTAGGTGGATCATCAGTGTTAGAGCTAAAATTAGCATGTTTAAAGTGATTTTCATGCTTCCAGGGGCTCGGGAAGTTAATTAAATACCATTTGGAGGCATTTAATGTTCGAGCAAAAACGGCTGATTTTCGACAAAAGAGATAACACCCCACCATTACGTCATGCTTCAGAAATGTGGAAAATGGTCCGTTTTCAAATGTTTTATTTTTGAACGTCAGTTCACATTTGTAGGTGGATCATCAGTGTTAGAGCTAAAATTAGCATGTTTAAAGTGATTTTCATGCTTCCAGGGGCTCGGGAAGTTAATTAAATACCATTTGGAGGCATTTAATGTTCGAGCAAAAACGGCTGATTTTCGACAAAAGAGATAACACCCCACCTATTACGTCATGCTTCAGAAATGTGGAAAATGGTCCGTTTTCAAATGTTTTATTTTTGAACGTCAGTTCACATTTGTAGGTGGATCATCAGTGTTAGAGCTAAAATTAGCATGTTTAAAGTGATTTTCATGCTTCCAGGGGCTCGGGAAGTTAATTAAATACCATTTGGAGGCATTTAATGTTCCAGCAAAAACGGCTGATTTTCGACAAAAGAGATAACACCCACCCATTACGTCATGCTTCAGAAATGTGGAAAATGGTCCGTTTTCAAATGTTTGATTTTTGAACGTCAGTTCACATTTGTAGGTGGATCATCAGTGTTAGAGCTAAAATTAGCATGTTTAAAGTGATTTTCATGCTTCCAGGGGCCCAAAACACAAGATTTATGGAATGGTTAAAAGTGCATGAAAATGGCCAATTTACTCACTCTGAGTTCTCAAAAAGGGTTTCTTCACCCCGGGAAGTTAATTAAATACCATTTGGAGGCATTTAATGTTCGAGCAAAAAAGGCTGATTTTCGACAAAAGAGATAACACCCCCCCATTACGTCATGCTTCAGAAATGTGGAAAATGGTCCGTTTTCAAATGTTTTATTTTTGAACGTCAGTTCACATTTGTAGGTGGATCATCAGTGTTAGAGCTAAAATTAGCATGTTTAAAGTGATTTTCATGCTTCCAGGGGCTCGGGAAGTTAATTAAATACCACTTGAAGGCATTTATTGTTCGAGCAAAAACGGCTGATTTTCGACAAAAGAGATAACACCCCCCATTACGTCATGCTTCAGAAATGTGGAAAATGGTCCGTTTTCAAATGTTTTATTTTTGAACGTCAGTTCACATTTGTAGGTGGATCATCAGTGTTAGAGCTAAAATTAGCATGTTTAAAGTGATTTTCATGCTTCCAGGGGCCCAAAACACAAGATTTATGGAATGGTTAAAAGTGCATGAAAATGGCCAATTTACTCACTCTGAGTTCTCAAAAAGGGTTTCTTCACCCCGGGAAGTTAATTAAATACCATTTGGAGGCATTTAATGTTCGAGCAAAAACGGCTGATTTTCGACAAAAGAGATAACACCCCCCCATTACGTCATGCTTCAGAAATGTGGAAAATGGTCAGTTTTCAAATGTTTTATTTTTGAACGTCAGTTCACATTTGGAGGTGGATCATCAGTGTTAGAGCTAAAATTAGCATGTTTAAAGTGATTTTCATGCTTCCAGGGGCTCGGGAAGTTAATTAAATACCATTTGGAGGCATTTAATGTTCGAGCAAAAACGGCTGATTTTCGACAAAAGAGATAACACCCCCCCATTACGTCATGCTTCAGAAATGTGGAAAATGGTCCGTTTTCAAATGTTTTATTTTTGAACGTCAGTTCACATTTGTAGGTGGATCATCAGTGTTAGAGCTAAAATTAGCATGTTTAAAGTGATTTTCATGCTTGCAGGGGCTCGGGAAGTGAAATAAATACCATTTGGAGGCATTTAATGTTCCAGCAAAAACGGCTGATTTTCGACAAAAGAGATAACACCCCCCCCATTACGTCATGCTTCAGAAATGTGGAAAATGGTCCGTTTTCAAATGTTTTATTTTTGAACGTCAGTTCACATTTGTAGGTGGATCATCAGTGTTAGAGCTAAAATTAGCATGTTTAAAGTGATTTTCATGCTTCCAGGGGCTCGGGAAGTTAATTAAATACCATTTGGAGGCATTTAATGTTCGAGCAAAAACGGCTGATTTTCGACAAAAGAGATAACACCCCCCCATTACGTCATGCTTCAGAAATGTGGAAAATGGTCCGTTTTCAAATGTTTTATTTTTGAACGTCAGTTCACATTTGTAGGTGGATCATCAGTGTTAGAGCTAAAATTAGCATGTTTAAAGTGATTTTCATGCTTCCATGGGCTCGGGAAGTTAATTAAATACCATTTGGAGGCATTTAATGTTCGAGCAAAAACGGCTGATTTTCGACAAAAGAGATAACACCCCCCCATTACGTCATGCTTCAGAAATGTGGAAAATGGTCCGTTTTCAAATGCTTTATTTTTGAACGTCAGTTCACATTTGTAGGTGGATCATCAGTGTTAGAGCTAAAATTAGCATGTTTAAAGTGATTTTCATGCTTCCAGGGGCTCGGGAAGTTAATTAAATACCATTTGGAGGCATTTAATGTTCGAGCAAAAACGGCTGATTTTCGACAAAAGAGATATAACCCCCCCATTACGTCATGCTTCAGAAATGTGGAAAATGGTCCGTTTTCAAATGTTTTATTTTTGAACGTCAGTTCACATTTGTAGGTGGATCATCAGTGTTAGAGCTAAAATTAGCATGTTTAAAGTGATTTTCATGCTTCCTGGGGCCCAAAACACAAGATTTATGGAATGGTTAAAAGTGCATCAAAATTTCCAATTTACTCACTCTGAATTCTCAAAAAGGGTTTCTTCACCCCGGGAAGTTAATTAAATACCATTTGGAGGCATTTAATGTACAAGCAAAAACGGCTGATTTTCGACAAAAGAGATAACACCCCCCCATTACGTCATGCTTCAGAAATGTGGAAAATGGTCCTTTTTCAAATGTTTTATTTTTGAACGTCAGTTCACATTTGTAGGTGGATCATCAGTGTTAGAGCTAAAATTAGCATGTTTAAAGTGATTTTCATGCTTCCAGGGGCTCGGGAAGTTAATTAAATACCATTTGGAGGCATTTAATGTTCGAGCAAAAACGGCTGATTTTCGACAAAAGAGATAACACCCCCCCATTACGTCATGCTTCAGAAATGTGGAAAATGGTCCGTTTTCAAATGTTTTATTTTTGAACGTCAGTTCACATTTGTAGGTGGATCATCAGTGTTAGAGCTAAAATTAGCATGTTGAAAGTGATTTTCATGCTTCCAGGGGCTCGGGAAGTTAATTAAATACCATTTGGAGGCATTTAATGTTCGAGCAAAAACGGCTGATTTTCGACAAAAGAGATAACACCCCCCCATTACGTCATGCTTCAGAAATGTGGAAAATGGTCCGTTTTCAATTTTTTTTATTTTTGAACGTCAGTTCACATTTGTAGGTGGATCATCAGTGTTAGAGCTAAAATTAGCATGTTTAAAGTGATTTTCATGCTTCCAGGGGCTCGGGAAGTTAATTAAATACCATTTGGAGGCATTTAATGTTCGAGCAAAAATGGCTGATTTTCGACAAAAGAGATAACACCCCCCCATTACGTCATGATTCAGAAATGTGGAAAATGGTCCGTTTTCAAATGTTTTATTTTTGAACGTCAGTTCACATTTGTAGGTGGATCATCAGTGTTAGAGCTAAAATTAGCATGTTTAAAGTGATTTTCATGCTTCCAGGGGCTCGGGAAGTTAATTAAATACCATTTGGAGGCATTTAATGTTCGAGCAAAAACGGCTGATTTTCGACAAAAGAGATAACACCCCCCCATTACGTCATGCTTCAGAAATGTGGAAAACGGTCCGTTTTCAAATGTTTTATTTTTGAACGTCAGTTCACATTTGTAGGTGGATCATCAGTGTTAGAGCTAAAATTAGCATGTTTAAAGTGATTTTCATGCTTCCAGGGGCTCGGGAAGTTAATTAAATACCATTTGAAGGCATTTATTGTTCGAGCAAAAACGGCTGATTTTCGACAAAAGAGATAACACCCCCCATTACGTCATGCTTCAGAAATGTGGAAAATGGTCCGTTTTCAAATGTTTTATTTTTGAACGTCAGTTCACATTTGTAGGTGGATCATCAGTGTTAGAGCTAAAATTAGCATGTTTAAAGTGATTTTCATGCTTCCAGGGGCCCAAAACACAAGATTTATGGAATGGTTAAAAGTGCATGAAAATGGCCAATTTACTCACTCTGAGTTCTCAAAAAGGGTTTCTTCACCCCGGGAAGTTAATTAAATACCATTTGGAGGCATTTAATGTTCGAGCAAAAACGGCTGATTTTCGACAAAAGAGATAACACCCCCCCATTACGTCATGCTTCAGAAATGTGGAAAATGGTCCGTTTTCAAATGTTTTATTTTTGAACGTCAGTTCACATTTGTAGGTGGATCATCAGTGTTAGAGCTAAAATTAGCATGTTTAAAGTGATTTTCATGCTTCCAGGGGCTCGGGAAGTTAATTAAATACCATTTGGAGGCATTTAATGTTCGAGCAAAAACGGCTGATTTTCGACAAAAGAGATAACACCCCCCCATTACGTCATGCTTCAGAAATGTGGAAAATGGTCCGTTTTCAAATGTTTTATTTTTGAACGTCAGTTCACATTTGTAGGTGGATCATCAGTGTTAGAGCTAAAATTAGCATGTTTAAAGTGATTTTCATGCTTCCAGGGGCTCGGGAAGTGAAATAAATACCATTTGGAGGCATTTAATGTTCGAGCAAAAACGGCTGATTTTCGACAAAAGAGATAACACCCCCCCATTACGTCATGCTTCAGAAATGTGGAAAATGGTCCGTTTTCAAATGTTTTATTTTTGAACGTCAGTTCACATTTGTAGGTGGATCATCAGTGTTAGAGCTAAAATTAGCATGTTTAAAGTGATTTTCATGCTTCCAGGGGCTCGGGAAGTGAAATAAATACCATTTGGAGGCATTTAATGTTCGAGCTAAAACGGCTGATTTTCGACAAAAGAGAAAACACCCCCCCATTACGTCATGCTTCAGAAATGTGGAAAATGGTCCGTTTTCAAATGTTTTATTTTTGAACGTCAGTTCACATTTGTAGGTGGATCATCAGTGTTAGAGCTAAAATTAGCATGTTTAAAGTGATTTTCATGCTTCCAGGGGCTCGGGAAGTTAATTAAATACCATTTGGAGGCATTTAATGTTCGAGCAAAAACGGCTGATTTTCGACAAAAGAGATAACACCCCACCATTACGTCATGCTTCAGAAATGTGGAAAATGGTCCGTTTTCAAATGTTTTATTTTTGAACGTCAGTTCACATTTGTAGGTGGATCATCAGTGTTAGAGCTAAAATTAGCATGTTTAAAGTGATTTTCATGCTTCCAGGGGCTCGGGAAGTTAATTAAATACCATTTGGAGGCATTTAATGTTCGAGCAAAAACGGCTGATTTTCGACAAAAGAGATAACACCCCACCTATTACGTCATGCTTCAGAAATGTGGAAAATGGTCCGTTTTCAAATGTTTTATTTTTGAACGTCAGTTCACATTTGTAGGTGGATCATCAGTGTTAGAGCTAAAATTAGCATGTTTAAAGTGATTTTCATGCTTCCAGGGGCTCGGGAAGTTAATTAAATACCATTTGGAGGCATTTAATGTTCCAGCAAAAACGGCTGATTTTCGACAAAAGAGATAACACCCACCCATTACGTCATGCTTCAGAAATGTGGAAAATGGTCCGTTTTCAAATGTTTGATTTTTGAACGTCAGTTCACATTTGTAGGTGGATCATCAGTGTTAGAGCTAAAATTAGCATGTTTAAAGTGATTTTCATGCTTCCAGGGGCCCAAAACACAAGATTTATGGAATGGTTAAAAGTGCATGAAAATGGCCAATTTACTCACTCTGAGTTCTCAAAAAGGGTTTCTTCACCCCGGGAAGTTAATTAAATACCATTTGGAGGCATTTAATGTTCGAGCAAAAAAGGCTGATTTTCGACAAAAGAGATAACACCCCCCCATTACGTCATGCTTCAGAAATGTGGAAAATGGTCCGTTTTCAAATGTTTTATTTTTGAACGTCAGTTCACATTTGTAGGTGGATCATCAGTGTTAGAGCTAAAATTAGCATGTTTAAAGTGATTTTCATGCTTCCAGGGGCTCGGGAAGTTAATTAAATACCACTTGAAGGCATTTATTGTTCGAGCAAAAACGGCTGATTTTCGACAAAAGAGATAACACCCCCCATTACGTCATGCTTCAGAAATGTGGAAAATGGTCCGTTTTCAAATGTTTTATTTTTGAACGTCAGTTCACATTTGTAGGTGGATCATCAGTGTTAGAGCTAAAATTAGCATGTTTAAAGTGATTTTCATGCTTCCAGGGGCCCAAAACACAAGATTTATGGAATGGTTAAAAGTGCATGAAAATGGCCAATTTACTCACTCTGAGTTCTCAAAAAGGGTTTCTTCACCCCGGGAAGTTAATTAAATACCATTTGGAGGCATTTAATGTTCGAGCAAAAACGGCTGATTTTCGACAAAAGAGATAACACCCCCCCATTACATCATGCTTCAGAAATGTGGAAAATGGTCCGTTTTCAAATGTTTTATTTTTGAACGTCACTTCACATTTGTAGGTGGATCATCAGTGTTAGAGCTAAAATTAGCATGTTTAAAGTGATTTTCATGCTTCCAGGGGCTCGGGAAGTGAAATAAATACCATTTGGAGGCATTTAATGTTCGAGCAAAAACGGCTGATTTTCGACAAAAGAGATAACACCCCCCATTACGTCATGCTTCAGAAATGTGGAAATTCGGGTTAAAAACAATTAACTACGCAGACGACACCCAGCTCATTCTCTCCTGGGAAGGAGAAGACTCCATCTCTCTGTCCTCCTTCCATGAGTGCCTTAGAGAAATGGCTGGATGGCTCCATAGGAACTCTCTTCAATTTAACGCCTCCAAAACAGAGGTTCTGTTCTGTGCTGGCACCACTCTACCTCGCCAGTTCCCGAATGACTTCTGGCCTCCTGAGACAAGGGAGAAACCTAAACCTGTCTCCTCGGTCCGCAACCTTGGGGTCATGCTCAACAATAAACTGAGCATGGAAACCCAAGTGGCAAAAACAGTGGGGATCTGCACGGCTCTGCTACGCTCCCTGCGAAAAATTATGCCACTTCTCCCTGCACAAGCCCGGGCGTTGGTAGTCAGGTGTACGATTCTGAGTCGCCTGGACTACTGCAACGCCCTGCTTCTTGAGTCCCCTGTCACGTTACTGGACCGGCTGCAGCGAATTCAATCAGCCGCGGCCAAGCTGGCTCTTGGCTGGTCGAGAAGGTCTTCGGCCACAGCGGCACTGGCCGAACTGCACTGGCTACCCCTAAAGCAGCGGGTGGCTTTCAAGTCCCTTTGCATTGTATTCAGGGCTCTGCATGGACTCGGGCCCAGGCCCCTGCAGGCCCTGTTTCAGTGGTATATTCCCGCCAGAGATCTACGATCATCCTCGGCGTATCTGGTAAGGGTGCCCAGATAATATAAAGCCAGAACTGGGGGTAGATCCTTTAGGGTAGCAGCTGCTAAATTATGGAACAGCCTGCCCATTGACATACGCCAGACCCCTCAACTTCTTCCATTTAGGAAGCGCATCAAGACCTGGCTTTTCCCTTAGTCCTCCCCGCCTCTACATACCTCGGTCTCTTCCTCAGTAAAGTATTCTCCAGCGCCAGGAGGCCTGCAAGGTATCAGCTGCGCTATATAAATGATTAAAATAATAATAATAATGATAATAAAATGGTCCGTTTTCAAATGTTTTATTTTTGAACGTCAGTTCACATTTGTAGGTGGATCATCAGTGTTAGAGCTAAAATTAGCATGTTTAAAGTGATTTTCATGCTTCCAGGGGCTCGGGAAGTTAATTAAATACCATTTGGAGGCATTTAATGTTCGAGCAAAAATGGCTGATTTTCGACAAAAGAGATAACACCCCCCCATTACGTCATGCTTCAGAAATGTGGAAAATGGTCCGTTTTCAAATGTTTTATTTTTGAACGTCAGTTCACATTTGTAGGTGGATCATCAGTGTTAGAGCTAAAATTAGCATGTTTAAAGTGATTTTCATGCTTCCAGGGGCTCGGGAAGTTAATTAAATACCATTTGGAGGCATTTAATGTTCGAGCAAAAACGGCTGATTTTCGACAAAAGAGATAACACCCCCCCATTACGTCATGCTTCAGAAATGTGGAAAATGATCCGTTTCCAAAAGTTTTATTTTTGAACGTCAGTTCACATTTGTAGGTGGATCATCAGTGTTAGAGCTAAAATTAGCATGTTTAAAGTGATTTTCATGCTTCCAGGGGCTCGGGAAGTGAAATAAATACCATTTGGAGGCATTTAATGTTCGAGCAAAAACGGCTGATTTTCGACAAAAGAGATAACACCCCCCCATTACGTCATGCTTCAGAAATGTGGAAAATGGTCCGTTTTCAAATGTTTTATTTTTGAACGTCAGTTCACATTTGTAGGTGGATCATCAGTGTTAGAGCTAAAATTAGCATGTTTAAAGTGATTTTCATGCTTCCAGGGGCCCAAAACACAAGATTTATGGAATGGTTAAAAGTGCATGAAAATGGCCAATTTACTCACTCTGAGTTCTCAAAAAGGGTTTCTTCACCCCGGGAAGTGAAATAAATACCATTTGGAGGCATTTAATGTTCGAGCAAAAACGGCTGATTTTCGACAAAAGAGATAACACCCCCCCATTACGTCATGCTTCAGAAATGTGGAAAATGGTCCGTTTTCAAATGTTTTATTTTTGAACGTCAGTTCACATTTGTAGGTGGATCATCAGTGTTAGAGCTACAATTAGCATGTTTAAAGTGATTTTCATGCTTCCAGGGGCCCAAAACACAAGATTTATGGAATGGTTACAAGTGCATGAAAATTGCCAATTTACTCACTCTGAGTTCTCAAAAAGGGTTTCTTCACCCCGGGAAGTTAATTAAATACCATTTGGAGGCATTTAATGTTCGAGCAAAAACGGCTGATTTTCGACAAAAGAGATAACACCCCCCCATTACGTCATGCTTCAGAAATGTGGAAAATGGTCCGTTTTCAAATGTTTTATATTTGAACGTCAGTTCACATTTGTAGGTGGATCATCAGTGTTAGAGCTAAAATTAGCATGTTTAAAGTGATTTTCATGCTTCCAGGGGCTCGGGAAGTGAAATAAATACCATTTGGAGGCATTTAATGTTCGAGCAAAAACGGCGGATTTTCGACAAAAGAGATAACACCCCCCCATTACGTCATGCTTCAGAAATGTGGAAAATGGTCCATTTTCAAATGTTTTATTTTTGAACGTCAGTTCACATTTGTAGGTGGATCATCAGTGTTAGAGCTAAAATTAGCATGTTTAAAGTGATTTTCATGCTTCCAGGGGCTCGGGAAGTTAATTAAATACCATTTGGAGGCATTTAATGTTCGAGCAAAAACGGCTGATTTTCGACAAAAGAGATAACACCCCCCCCATTACGTCATGCTTCAGAAATGTGGAAAATGGTCCGTTTTCAAATGTTTCATTTTTGAACGTCAGTTCACATTTGTAGGTGGATCATCAGTGTTAGAGCTAAAATTAGCATGTTTAAAGTGATTTTCATGCTTCCAGGGGCTCGGGAAGATAATTAAATACCATTTGGAGGCATTTAATGTTCGAGCAAAAACGGCTGATTTTCGACAAAAGAGATAACACCCCCCATTACGTCATGCTTCAGAAATGTGGAAAATGGTCCGTTTTCAAATGTTTTATTTTTGAACGTCAGTTCACATTTGTAGGTGGATCATCAGTGTTAGAGCTAAAATTAGCATGTTTAAAGTGATTTTCATGCTTCCAGGGGCCCAAAACACAAGATTTATGGAATGGTTAAAAGTGCATGAAAATGGCCAATTTACTCACTCTGAGTTCTCAAAAAGGGTTTCTTCACCCCGGGAAGTTAATTAAATACCATTTGGAGGCATTTAATGTTCGAGCAAAAACGGCTGATTTTCGACTAGAGATAACACCCCCCCATTACGTCATGCTTCAGAAATGTGGAAAATGGTCCGTTTTCAAATGTTTTATTTTTGAACGTCAGTTCACATTTGTAGGTGGATCATCAGTGTTAGAGCTAAAATTAGCATGTTTAAAGTGATTTTCATGCTTCCAGGGGCCCAAAACACAAGATTTATGGAATGGTTAAAAGTGCATGAAAATGGCCAATTTACTCACTCTGAGTTCTCAAAAAGGGTTTCTTCACCCCGGGAAGTTAATTAAATACCATTTGGAGGCATTTAATGTTCCAGCAAAAACGGCTGATTTTCGACAAAAGAGATAACACCCCCCCCATTACGTCATGCTTCAGAAATGTGGAAAATGGTCCGTTTTCAAATGTTTTATTTTTTAACGTCAGTTCACATTTGTAGGTGGATCATCAGTGTTAGAGCTAAAATTAGCATGTTTCAAATGATTTTCATGCTTCCAGGGGCTCGGGAAGTTAATTAAATACCATTTGGAGGCATTTAATGTTCGAGCAAAAACGGCTGATTTTCGACAAAAGAGATAACACCCCCCCATTACGTCATGCTTCAGAAATGTGGAAAATGATCCGTTTTCAAATGTTTTATTTTTGAACGTCAGTTCACATTTGTAGGTGGATCATCAGTGTTAGAGCTAAAATTAGCATGTTTAAAGTGATTTTCATGCTTCCAGGGGCCCAAAACACAAGATTTATGGAATGGTTAAAAGTGCATGAAAATGGCCAATTTATTCACTCCGAGTTCTCAAAAAGGGTTTCTTCACCCCGGGAAGTTAATTAAATACCATTTGGAGGCATTTAATGTTCGAGCAAAAACGGCTGATTTTCGACAAAAGCGATAACACCCCCCCATTACGTCATGCTTCAGAAATGTGGAAAATGGTCCGTTTTCAAATGTTTTATTTTTGAACGTCAGTTCACATTTGTAGGTGGATCATCAGTGTTAGAGCTAAAATTAGCATGTTTAAAGTGATTTTCATGCTTCCAGGGGCTCGGGAAGTTAATTAAATACCATTTGGAGGCATTTAATGTTCGAGCAAAAACGGCTGATTTTCGACAAAAGAGATAACACCCCCCCATTACGTCATGCTTCAGAAATGTGGAAAATGGTCCGTTTTCAAATGTTTTATTTTTGAACGTCAGTTCACATTTGTAGGTGGATCATCAGTGTTAGAGCTAAAATTAGCATGTTTAAAGTGATTTTCATGCTTCCAAGGGCTCGGGAAGTGAAATAAATACCATTTGAAGGCATTTAATGTTCGAGCAAAAACGGCTGATTTTCGACAAAAGAGATAACACCCCCCATTACGTCATGCTTCAGAAATGTGGAAAATGGTCCGTTTTCAAATGTTTTATTTTTGAACCTCAGTTCACATTTGTAGGTGGATCATCAGTGTTAGAGCTAAAATTAGCATGTTTAAAGTGATTTTCATGCTTCCAGGGGCTCGGGAAGTTAATTAAATACCATTTGGAGGCATTTAATGTTCGAGCAAAAACGGCTGATTTTCGACAAAAGAGATAACACCCCCCCATTACGTCATGCTTCAGAAATGTGGAAAATGGTCCGTTTTCAAATGTTTTATTTTTGAACGTCAGTTCACATTTGTAGGTGGATCATCAGTGTTAGAGTTAAAATTAGCATGTTTAAAGTGATTTTCATGCTTCCAGGGGCCCAAAACACAAGATTTATGGAATGGTTAAAAATGCATGAAAATGGCCAATTTACTCACTCTGAGTTCTCAAAAAGGGTTTCTTCACCCCGGGAAGTTAATTAAATACCATTTGGAGGCATTTAATGTTCGAGCAAAAACAGCTGATTTTCGACAAAAGAGATAACACCCCCCCATTACGTCATGCTTCAGAAATGTGGAAAATGGTCCGTTTTCAAATGTTTTATTTTTGAACGTCAATTCACATTTGTAGGTGGATCATCAGTGTTAGAGCTAAAATTAGCATGTTTAAAGTGATTTTCATGCTTCCAGGGGCTCGGGAAGTGAAATAAATACCATTTGGAGGCATTTAATGTTCCAGCAAAAACGGCTGATTTTCGACAAAAGAGATAACACCCCCCCATTGCGTCATGCTTCAGAAATGTGGAAAATGGTCCGTTTTCAAATGTTTTATTTTTGAACGTCAGTTCACATTTGTAGGTGGATCATCAGTGTTAGAGCTAAAATTAGCATGTTTAAAGTGATTTTCATGCTTCCAGGGGCTCGGGAAGTTAATTAAATACCATTTGGAGGCATTTAATGTTCGAGCAAAAACGGCTGATTTTCGACAAAAGAGATAACACCCCCCCATTACGTCATGCTTCAGAAATGTGGAAAATGGTCCGTTTTCAAATGTTTTATTTTTGAACGTCAGTTCACATTTGTAGGTGGATCATCAGTGTTAGAGCTAAAATTAGCATGTTTAAAGTGATTTTCATGCTTCCAGGGGCCCAAAACACAAGATTTATGGAATGGTTAAAAGTGCATGAAAATGGCCAATTTACTCACTCTGAGTTCTCAAAAAGGGTTTCTTCACCCCGGGAAGTTAATTAAATACCATTTGGAGGCATTTAATGTTCGAGCAAAAACGGCTGATTTTCGACAAAAGAGATAACACCCCCCCATTACGTCATGCTTCAGAAATGTGGAAAATGGTCCGTTTTCAAATGTTTTATTTTTGAACGTCAGTTCACATTTGTAGGTGGATCATCAGTGTTAGAGCTAAAATTAGCATGTTTAACGTGATTTTCATGCTTCCAGGGGCTCGGGAAGTTAATTAAATACCATTTGGAGGCATTTAATGTTCGAGCAAAAACGGCTGATTTTCGACAAAAGAGATAACACCCCCCCATTACGTCATGCTTCAGAAATGTGGAAAATGGTCCGTTTTCAAATGTTTTATTTTTGAACGTCAGTTCACATTTGTAGGTGGATCATCAGTGTTAGAGTTAAAATTAGCATGTTTAAAGTGATTTTCATGCTTCCAGGGGCCCAAAACACAAGATTTATGGAATGGTTAAAAGTGCATGAAAATGGCCAATTTACTCACTCTGAGTTCTCAAAAAGGGTTTCTTCACCCCGGGAAGTTAATTAAATACCATTTGGAGGCATTTATTGTTCGAGCAAAAACGGCTGATTTTCGACAAAAGAGATAACACCCCCCCATTACGTCATGCTTCAGAAATGTGGAAAATGGTCCGTTTTCAAATGTTTTATTTTTGAACGTCAGTTCACATTTGTAGGTGGATCATCAGTGTTAGAGCTAAAATTAGCATGTTTAAAGTGATTTTCATGCTTCCAGGGGCTCGGGAAGTGAAATAAATACCATTTGGAGGCATTTAATGTTCGAGCAAAAACGGCTGATTTTCGACAAAAGAGATAACACCCCCCCATTACGTCATGCTTCAGAAATGTGGAAATTCGGGTTAAAAACAATTAACTACGCAGACGACACCCAGCTCATTCTCTCCTGGGAAGGAGAAGACTCCATCTCTCTGTCCTCCTTCCATGAGTGCCTTAGAGAAACGGCTGGATGGCTCCATAGGAACTCTCTTCAATTTAACGCCTCCAAAACAGAGGTTCTGTTCTGTGCTGGCACCACTCTACCTCGCCAGTTCCCGAATGACTTCTGGCCTCCTGAGACAAGGGAGAAACCTAAACCTGTCTCCTCGGTCCGCAACCATGGGGTCATGCTCAACAATAAACTGAGCATGGAAACCCAAGTGGCAAAAACAGTGGGGATCTGCACGGCTCTGCTACGCTCCCTGCGAAAAATTATGCCACTTCTCCCTGCACAAGCCCGGGCGTTGGTAGTCAGGTGTACGATTCTGAGTCGCCTGGACTACTGCAACGCCCTGCTTCTTGAGTCCCCTGTCACGTTACTGGACCGGCTGCAGCGAATTCAATCAGCTGCGGCCAAGCTGGCTCTTGGCTGGTCGAGAAGGTCTTCGGCCACAGCGGCACTGGCCGAACTGCACTGGCTACCCCTAAAGCAGCGGGTGGCTTTCAAGTCCCTTTGCATTGTATTCAGGGCTCTGCATGGACTCGGGCCCAGGCCCATGCAGGCCCTGTTTCAGTGGTATATTCCCGCCAGAGATCTACGATCATCCTCGGCGTATCTGGTAAGGGTGCCCAGATAATATAAAGCCAGAACTGGGGGTAGATCCTTTAGGGTAGCAGCTGCTAAATTATGGAACAGCCTGCCCATTGACATACGCCAGACCCCTCAACTTCTTCCATTTAGGAAGCGCATCAAGACCTGGCTTTTCCCTTAGTCCTCCCCGCCTCTACATACCTCGGTCTCTTCCTCAGTAAAGTATTCTCCATCGCCAGGAGGCCTGCAAGGTATCAGCTGCGCTATATAAATGATTAAAATAATAATAATAATAATAAAATGGTCCGTTTTCAAATGTTTTATTTTTGAACGTCAGTTCACATTTGTAGGTGGATCATCAGTGTTAGAGCTAAAATTAGCATGTTTAAAGTGATTTTCATGCTTCCAGGGGCTCGGGAAGTTAATTAAATACCATTTGGAGGCATTTAATGTTCGAGCAAAAATGGCTGATTTTCGACAAAAGAGATAACACCCCCCCATTACGTCATGCTTCAGAAATGTGGAAAATGGTCCGTTTTCAAATGTTTTATTTTTGAACGTCAGTTCACATTTGTAGGTGGATCATCAGTGTTAGAGCTAAAATTAGCATGTTTAAAGTGATTTTCATGCTTCCAGGGGCTCGGGAAGTTAATTAAATACCATTTGGAGGCATTTAATGTTCGAGCAAAAACGGCTGATTTTCGACAAAAGAGATAACACCCCCCCATTACGTCATGCTTCAGAAATGTGGAAAATGATCCGTTTTCAAATGTTTTATTTTTGAACGTCAGTTCACATTTGTAGGTGGATCATCAGTGTTAGAGCTAAAATTAGCATGTTTAAAGTGATTTTCATGCTTCCAGGGGCTCGGGAAGTGAAATAAATACCATTTGGAGGCATTTAATGTTCGAGCAAAAACGGCTGATTTTCGACAAAAGAGATAACACCCCCCCATTACGTCATGCTTCAGAAATGTGGGAAATGGTCCGTTTTCAAATGTTTTATTTTTGAACGTCAGTTCACATTTGTAGGTGGATCATCAGTGTTAGAGCTAAAATTAGCATGTTTAAAGTGATTTTCATGCTTCCAGGGGCCCAAAACACAAGATTTATGGAATGGTTAAAAGTGCATGAAAATGGCCAATTTACTCTCTCTGAGTTCTCAAAAAGGGTTTCTTCACCCCGGGAAGTGAAATAAATACCATTTGGAGGCATTTAATGTTCGAGCAAAAACGGCTGATTTTCGACAAAAGAGATAACACCCCCCCATTACGTCATGCTTCAGAAATGTGGAAAATGGTCCGTTTTCAAATGTTTTATTTTTGAACGTCAGTTCACATTTGTAGGTGGATCATCAGTGTTAGAGCTAAAATTAGCATGTTTAAAGTGATTTTCATGCTTCCAGGGGCCCAAACACAAGATTTATGGAATGGTTAAAAGTGCATGAAAATTGCCAATTTACTCACTCTGAGTTCTCAAAAAGGGTTTCTTCACCCCGGGAAGTTAATTAAATACCATTTGGAGGCATTTAATGTTCGAGCAAAAACGGCTGATTTTCGACAAAAGAGATAACACCCCCCCATTACGTCATGCTTCAGAAATGTGGAAAATGGTCCGTTTTCAAATGTTTTATATTTGAACGTCAGTTCACATTTGTAGGTGGATCATCAGTGTTAGAGCTAAAATTAGCATGTTTAAAGTGATTTTCATGCTTCCAGGGGCTCGGGAAGTGAAATAAATACCATTTGGAGGCATTTAATGTTCGAGCAAAAACGGCGGATTTTCGACAAAAGAGATAACACCCCCCCATTACGTCATGCTTCAGAAATGTGGAAAATGGTCCGTTTTCAAATATTTTATTTTTGAACGTCAGTTCACATTTGTAGGTGGATCATCAGTGTTAGAGCTAAAATTAGCATGTTTAAAGTGATTTTCATGCTTCCTGGGGCTCGGGAAGTTAATTAAATACCATTTGGAGGCATTTAATGTTCGAGCAAAAACGGCTGATTTTCGACAAAAGAGATAACACCCCCCCCATTACGTCATGCTTCAGAAATGTGGAAAATGGTCCGTTTTCAAATGTTTCATTTTTGAACGTCAGTTCACATTTGTAGGTGGATCATCAGTGTTAGAGCTAAAATTAGCATGTTTAAAGTGATTTTCATGCTTCCAGGGGCTCGGGAAGTTAATTAAATACCATTTGGAGGCATTTAATGTTCGAGCAAAAACGGCTGATTTTCGACAAAAGAGATAACACCCCCCCATTACGTCATGCTTCAGAAATGTGGAAAATGGTCCGTTTTCAAATGTTTTATTTTTGAACGTCAGTTCACATTTGTAGGTGGATCATCAGTGTTAGAGCTAAAATTAGCATGTTTAAAGTGATTTTTATGCTTCCAGGGGCCCAAAACACAAGATTTATGGAATGGTTAAAAGTGCATGAAAATGGCCAATTTACTCACTCTGAGTTCTCAAAAAGGGTTTCTTCACCCCGGGAAGTTAATTAAATACCATTTGGAGGCATTTAATGTTCGAGCAAAAACGGCTGATTTTCGACTAGAGATAACACCCCCCCATTACGTCATGCTTCAGAAATGTGGAAAATGGTCCGTTTTCAAATGTTTTATTTTTGAACGTCAGTTCACATTTGTAGGTGGATCATCAGTGTTAGAGCTAAAATTAGCATGTTTAAAGTGATTTTCATGCTTCCAGGGGCCCAAAACACAAAATTTATGGAATGGTTAAAAGTGCATGAAAATGGCCAATTTACTCACTCTGAGTTCTCAAAAAGGGTTTCTTCACCCCGGGAAGTTAATTAAATACCATTTGAAGGCATTTAATGTTCCAGCAAAAACGGCTGATTTTCGACAAAAGAGATAACACCCCCCCCATTACGTCATGCTTCAGAAATGTGGAAAATGGTCCGTTTTCAAATGTTTTATTTTTTAACGTCAGTTCACATTTGTAGGTGGATCATCAGTGTTAGAGCTAAAATTAGCATGTTTCAAATGATTTTCATGCTTCCAGGGGCTCGGGAAGTTAATTAAATACCATTTGGAGGCATTTAATGTTCGAGCAAAAACGGCTGATTTTCGACAAAAGAGATAACACCCCCCCATTACGTCATGCTTCAGAAATGTGGAAAATGATCCGTTTTCAAATGTTTTATTTTTGAACGTCAGTTCACATTTGTAGGTGGATCATCAGTGTTAGAGCTAAAATTAGCATGTTTAAAGTGATTTTCATGCTTCCAGGGGCCCAAAACACAAGATTTATGGAATGGTTAAAAGTGCATGAAAATGGCCAATTTACTCACTCTGAGTTCTCAAAAAGGGTTTCTTCACCCCGGGAAGTTAATTAAATACCATTTGGAGGCATTTAATGTTCGAGCAAAAACGGCTGATTTTCGACAAAAGAGATAACAACCCCCCATTACGTCATGCTTCAGAAATGTGGAAAATGGTCCGTTTTCAAATGTTTTATTTTTGAACGTCAGTTCACATTTGTAGGTGGATCATCAGTGTTAGAGCTAAAATTAGCATGTTTAAAGTGATTTTCATGCTTCCAGGGGCTCGGGAAGTGAAATAAATACCATTTGGAGGCATTTAATGTTCGAGCAAAAACGGCTGATTTTCGACAAAAGAGATAACACCCCCCCATTACGTCATGCTTCAGAAATGTGGAAATTCGGGTTAAAAACAATTAACTACGCAGACGACACCCAGCTCATTCTCTCCTGGGAAGGAGAAGACTCCATCTCTCTGTCCTCCTTCCATGAGTGCCTTAGAGAAACGGCTGGATGGCTCCATAGGAACTCTCTTCAATTTAATGCCTCCAAAACAGAGGTTCTGTTCTGTGCTGGCACCACTCTACCTCGCCAGTTCCCGAATGACTTCTGGCCTCCTGAGACAAGGGAGAAACCTAAACCTGTCTCCTTGGTCCGCAACCTTGGGGTCATGCTCAACAATAAACTGAGCATGGAAACCCAAGTGGCAAAAACAGTGGGGATCTGCACGGCTCTGCTACGCTCCCTGCGAAAAATTATGCCACTTCTCCCTGCACAAGCCCGGGCGTTGGTAGTCAGGTGTACGATTCTGAGTCGCCTGGACTACTGCAACGCCCTGCTTCTTGAGTCCCCTGTCACGTTACTGGACCGGCTGCAGCAAATTCAATCAGCCGCGGCCAAGCTGGCTCTTGGCTGGTCGAGAAGGTCTTCGGCCACAGCGGCACTGGCCGAACTGCACTGGCTACCCCTAAAGCAGCGGGTGGCTTTCAAGTCCCTTTGCATTGTATTCAGGGCTCTGCATGGACTCGGGCCCAGGCCCATGCAGGCCCTGTTTCAGTGGTATATTCCCGCCAGAGATCTACGATCATCCTCGGCGTATCTGGTAAGGGTGCCCAGATAATATAAAGCCAGAACTGGGGGTAGATCCTTTAGGGTAGCAGCTGCTAAATTATGGAACAGCCTGCCCATTGACATACGCCAGACCCCTCAACTTCTTCCATTTAGGAAGCGCATCAAGACCTGGCTTTTCCCTTAGTCCTCCCCGCCTCTACATACCTCGGTCTCTTCCTCAGTAAAGTATTCTCCAGCGCCAGGAGGCCTGCAAGGTATCAGCTGCGCTATATAAATGATTAAAATAATAATAATAATAATAAAATGGTCCGTTTTCAAATGTTTTATTTTTGAACGTCAGTTCACATTTGTAGGTGGATCATCAGTGTTAGAGCTAAAATTAGCATGTTTAAAGTGATTTTCATGCTTCCAGGGGCTCGGGAAGTTAATTCAATACCATTTGGAGGCATTTAATGTTCGAGCAAAAATGGCTGATTTTCGACAAAAGAGATAACACCCCCCATTACGTCATGCTTCAGAAATGTGGAAAATGGTCCGTTTTCAAATGTTTTATTTTTGAACGTCAGTTCACATTTGTAGGTGGATCATCAGTGTTAGAGCTAAAATTAGCATGTTTAAAGTGATTTTCATGCTTCCAGGGGCTCGGGAAGTTAATTAAATACCATTTGGAGGCATTTAATGTTCGAGCAAAAACGGCTGATTTTCGACAAAAGAGATAACACCCCCCCATTACGTCATGCTTCAGAAATGTGGAAAATGATCCGTTTTCAAATGTTTTATTTTTGAACGTCAGTTCACATTTGTAGGTGGATTATCAGTGTTAGAGCTAAAATTAGCATGTTTCAAATGATTTTCATGCTTCCAGGGGCTCGGGAAGTTAATTAAATACCATTTGGAGGCATTTAATGTTCGAGCAAAAACGGCTGATTTTCGACAAAAGAGATAACACCCCCCCATTACGTCATGCTTCAGAAATGTGGAAAATGATCCGTTTTCAAATGTTTTATTTTTGAACGTCAGTTCACATTTGTATGTGGATCATCAGTGTTAGAGCTAAAATTAGCATGTTTAAAGTGATTTTCATGCTTCCAGGGGCCCAAAACACAAGATTTATGGAATGGTTAAAAGTGCATGAAAATGGCCAATTTACTCACTCTGAGTTCTCAAAAAGGGTTTCTTCACCCCGGGAAGTTAATTAAATACCATTTGGAGGCATTTAATGTTCGAGCAAAAACGGCTGATTTTCGACAAAAGAGATAACACCCCCCCATTACGTCATGCTTCAGAAATGTGGAAAATGGTCCGTTTTCAAATGTTTTATTTTTGAACGTCAGTTCACATTTGTAGGTGGATCATCAGTGTTAGAGCTAAAATTAGCATGTTTAAAGTGATTTTCATGCTTCCAGGGGCTCGGGAAGTGAAATAAATACCATTTGGAGGCATTTAATGTTCGAGCAAAAACGGCTGATTTTCGACAAAAGAGATAACACCCCCCCATTACGTCATGCTTCAGAAATGTGGAAATTCGGGTTAAAAACAATTAACTACGCAGACGACACCCAGCTCATTCTCTCCTGGGAAGGAGAAGACTCCATCTCTCTGTCCTCCTTCCATGAGTGCCTTAGAGAAACGGCTGGATGGCTCCATAGGAACTCTCTTCAATTTAACGCCTCCAAAACAGAGGTTCTGTTCTGTGCTGGCACCACTCTACCTCGCCAGTTCCCGAATGACTTCTGGCCTCCTGAGACAAGGGAGAAACCTAAACCTGTCTCCTCGGTCCGCAACCTTGGGGTCATGCTCAACAATAAACTGAGCATGGAAACCCAAGTGGCAAAAACAGTGGGGATCTGCACGGCTCTGCTACGCTCCCTGCGAAAAATTATGCCACTTCTCCCTGCACAAGCCCGGGCGTTGGTAGTCAGGTGTACGATTCTGAGTCGCCTGGACTACTGCAACGCCCTGCTTCTTGAGTCCCCTGTCACGTTACTGGACCGGCTGCAGCGAATTCAATCAGCCGCGGCCAAGCTGGCTCTTGGCTGGTCGAGAAGGTCTTCGGCCACAGCGGCACTGGCCGAACTGCACTGGCTACCCCTAAAGCAGCGGGTGGCTTTCAAGTCCCTTTGCATTGTATTCAGGGCTCTGCATGGACTCGGGCCCAGGCCCATGCAGGCCCTGTTTCAGTGGTATATTCCCGCCAGAGATCTACGATCATCCTCGGCGTATCTGGTAAGGGTGCCCAGATAATATAAAGCCAGAACTGGGGGTAGATCCTTTAGGGTAGCAGCTGCTAAATTATGGAACAGCCTGCCCATTGACATACGCCAGACCCCTCAACTTCTTCCATTTAGGAAGCGCATCAAGACCTGGCTTTTCCCTTAGTCCTCCCCGCCTCTACATACCTCGGTCTCTTCCTCAGTAAAGTATTCTCCAGCGCCAGGAGGCCTGCAAGGTATCAGCTGCGCTATATAAATGATTAAAATAATAATAATAATAATAAAATGGTCCGTTTTCAAATGTTTTATTTTTGAACGTCAGTTCACATTTGTAGGTGGATCATCAGTGTTAGAGCTAAAATTAGCATGTTTAAAGTGATTTTCATGCTTCCAGGGGCTCGGGAAGTTACTTAAATACCATTTGGAGGCATTTAATGTTCGAGCAAAAATGGCTGATTTTCGACAAAAGAGATAACACCCCCCCATTACGTCATGCTTCAGAAATGTGGAAAATGGTCCGTTTTCAAATGTTTTATTTTTGAACGTCAGTTCACATTTGTAGGTGGATCATCAGTGTTAGAGCTAAAATTAGCATGTTTAAAGTGATTTTCATGCTTCCAGGGGCTCGGGAAGTTAATTAAATACCATTTGGAGGCATTTAATGTTCGAGCAAAAACGGCTGATTTTCGACAAAAGAGATAACACCCCCCCATTACGTCATGCTTCAGAAATGTGGAAAATGATCCGTTTTCAAATGTTTTATTTTTGAACGTCAGTTCACATTTGTAGGTGGATCATCAGTGTTAGAGCTAAAATTAGCATGTTTAAAGTGATTTTCATGCTTCCAGGGGCTCGGGAAGTGAAATAAATACCATTTGGAGGCATTTAATGTTCGAGCAAAAACGGCTGATTTTCGACAAAAGAGATAACACCCCCCCATTACGTCATGCTTCAGAAATGTGGAAAATGGTCCGTTTTCAAATGTTTTATTTTTGAACGTCAGTTCACATTTGTAGGTGGATCATCAGTGTTAGAGCTAAAATTAGCATGTTTAAAGTGATTTTCATGCTTCCAGGGGCCCAAAACACAAGATTTATGGAATGGTTAAAAGTGCATGAAAATGGCCAATTTACTCACTCTGAGTTCTCAAAAAGGGTTTCTTCACCCCGGGAAGTGAAATAAATACCATTTGGAGGCATTTAATGTTCGAGCAAAAACGGCTGATTTTCGACAAAAGAGATAACACCCCCCCATTACGTCATGCTTCAGAAATGTGGAAAATGGTCCGTTTTCAAATGTTTTATTTTTGAACGTCAGTTCACATTTGTAGGTGGATCATCAGTGTTAGAGCTAAAATTAGCATGTTTAAAGTGATTTTCATGCTTCCAGGGGCCTAAAACACAAGATTTATGGAATGGTTAAAAGTGCATGAAAATTGCCAATTTACTCACTCTGAGTTCTCAAAAAGGGTTTCTTCACCCCGGGAAGTTAATTAAATACCATTTGGAGGCATTTAATGTTCGAGCAAAAACGGCTGATTTTCGACAAAAGAGATAACACCCCCCCATTACGTCATGCTTCAGAAATGTGGAAAATGGTCCGTTTTCAAATGTTTTATATTTGAACGTCAGTTCACATTTGTAGGTGGATCATCAGTGTTAGAGCTAAAATTAGCATGTTTAAAGTGATTTTCATGCTTCCAGGGGCTCGGGAAGTGAAATAAATACCATTTGGAGGCATTTAATGTTCGAGCAAAAACGGCGGATTTTCGACAAAAGAGATAACACCCCCCCATTACGTCATGCTTCAGAAATGTGGAAAATGGTCAGTTTTCAAATGTTTTATTTTTGAACGTCAGTTCACATTTGTAGGTGGATCATCAGTGTTAGAGCTAAAATTAGCATGTTTAAAGTGATTTTCATGCTTCCAGGGGCTCGGGAAGTTAATTAAATACCATTTGGAGGCATTTAATGTTCGAGCAAAAACGGCTGATTTTCGACAAAAGAGATAACACCCCCCCCCATTACGTCATGCTTCAGAAATGTGGAAAATGGTCCGTTTTCAAATGTTTCATTTTTGAACGTCAGTTCACATTTGAAGGTGGATCATCAGTGTTAGAGCTAAAATTAGCATGTTTAAAGTGATTTTCATGCTTCCAGGGGCTCGGGAAGTTAATTAAATACCATTTGGAGGCATTTAATGTTCGAGCAAAAACGGCTGATTTTCGACAAAAGAGATAACACCCCCCCATTACGTCATGCTTCAGAAATGTGGAAAATGGTCCGTTTTCAAATGTTTTATTTTTGAACGTCAGTTCACATTTGTAGGTGGATCATCAGTGTTAGAGCTAAAATTAGCATGTTTAAAGTGATTTTCATGCTTCCAGGGGCCCAAAACACAAGATTTATGGAATGGTTAAAAGTGCATGAAAATGGCCAATTTACTCACTCTGAGTTCTCAAAAAGGGTTTCTTCACCCCGGGAAGTTAATTAAATACCATTTGGAGGCATTTAATGTTCGAGCAAAAACGGCTGATTTTCGACTAGAGATAACACCCCCCCATTACGTCATGCTTCAGAAATGTGGAAAATGGTCCGTTTTCAAATGTTTTATTTTTGAACGTCAGTTCACATTTGTAGGTGGATCATCAGTGTTAGAGCTAAAATTAGCATGTTTAAAGTGATTTTCATGCTTCCAGGGGCCCAAAACACAAGATTTATGGAATGGTTAAAAGTGCATGAAAATGGCCAACTTACTCACTCTGAGTTCTCAAAAAGGGTTTCTTCACCCCGGGAAGTTAATTAAATACCATTTGGAGGCATTTAATGTTCCAGCAAAAACGGCTGATTTTCGACAAAAGAGATAACACCCCCCCCATTACGTCATGCTTCAGAAATGTGGAAAATGGTCCGTTTTCAAATGTTTTATTTTTTAACGTCAGTTCACATTTGTAGGTGGATCATCAGTGTTAGAGCTAAAATTAGCATGTTTCAAATGATTTTCATGCTTCCAGGGGCTCGGGAAGTTAATTAAATACCATTTGGAGGCATTTAATGTTCGAGCAAAAACGGCTGATTTTCGACAAAAGAGATAACACCCCCCCATTACGTCATGCTTCAGAAATGTGGAAAATGATCCGTTTTCAAATGTTTTATTTTTGAACGTCAGTTCACATTTGTAGGTGGATCATCAGTGTTAGAGCTAAAATTAGCATGTTTAAAGTGATTTTCATGCTTCCAGGGGCCCAAAACACAAGATTTATGGAATGGTTAAAAGTGCATGAAAATGGCCAATTTACTCACTCTGAGTTCTCAAAAAGGGTTTCTTCACCCCGGGAAGTGAAATAAATACCATTTGGAGGCATTTAATGTTCGAGCAAAAACGGCTGATTTTCGACAAAAGAGATAACACCCCCCCATTACGTCATGCTTCAGAAATGTGGAAAATGGTCCGTTTTCAAATGTTTTATTTTTGAACGTCAGTTCACATTTGTAGGTGGATCATCAGTGTTAGAGCTAAAATTAGCATGTTTAAAGTGATTTTCATGCTTCCAAGGGCCCAAAACACAAGATTTATGGAATGGTTAAAAGTGCATGAAAATTGCCAATTTACTCACTCTGAGTTCTCAAAAAGGGTTTCTTCACCCCGGGAAGTTAATTAAATACCATTTGGAGGCATATAATGTTCGAGCAAAAACGGCTGATTTTCGACAAAAGAGATAACACCCCCCCATTACGTCATGCTTCAGAAATGTGGAAAATGGTCCGTTTTCAAATGTTTTATATTTGAACGTCAGTTCACATTTGTAGGTGGATCATCAGTGTTAGAGCTAAAATTAGCATGTTTAAAGTGATTTTCATGCTTCCAGGGGCTCGGGAAGTGAAATAAATACCATTTGGAGGCATTTAATGTTCGAGCAAAAACGGCGGATTTTCGACAAAAGAGATAACACCCCCCCCATTACGTCATGCTTCAGAAATGTGGAAAATGGTCCGTTTTCAAATGTTTTATTTTTGAACGTCAGTTCACATTTGTAGGTGGATCATCAGTGTTAGAGCTAAAATTAGCATGTTTAAAGTGATTTTCATGCTTCCAGGGGCTCGGGAAGTTAATTAAATACCATTTGGAGGCATTTAATGTTCGAGCAAAAACGGCTGATTTTCGACAAAAGAGATAACACCCCCCCATTACGTCATGCTTCAGAAATGTGGAAAATGGTCCGTTTTCAAATGTTTCATTTTTGAACGTCAGTTCACATTTGTAGGTGGATCATCAGTGTTAGAGCTAAAATTAGCATGTTTAAAGTGATTTTCATGCTTCCAGGGGCTCGGGAAGTTAATTAAATACCATTTGGAGGCATTTAATGTTCGAGCAAAAACGGCTGATTTTCGACAAAAGAGATAACACCCCCCCATTACGTCATGCTTCAGAAATGTGGAAAATGGTCCGTTTTCAAATGTTTTATTTTTGAACGTCAGTTCACATTTGTAGGTGGATCATCAGTGTTAGAGCTAAAATTAGCATGTTTAAAGTGATTTTCATGCTTCCAGGGGCCCAAAACACAAGATTTATGGAATGGTTAAAAGTGCATGAAAATGGCCAATTTACTCACTCTGAGTTCTCAAAAAGGGTTCCTTCACCCCGGGAAGTTAATTAAATACCATTTGGAGGCATTTAATGTTCGAGCAAAAACGGCTGATTTTCGACTAGAGATAACACCCCCCCATTACGTCATGCTTCAGAAATGTGGAAAATGGTCCGTTTTCAAATGTTTTATTTTTGAACGTCAGTTCACATTTGTAGGTGGATCATCAGTGTTAGAGCTAAAATTAGCATGTTTAAAGTGATTTTCATGCTTCCAGGGGCCCAAAACACAAGATTTATGGAATGGTTAAAAGTGCATGAAAATGGCCAATTTACTCACTCTGAGTTCTCAAAAAGGGTTTCTTCACCCCGGGAAGTTAATTAAATACCATTTGGAGGCATTTAATGTTCCAGCAAAAACGGCTGATTTTCGACAAAAGAGATAACACCCCCCCCATTACGTCATGCTTCAGAAATGTGGAAAATGGTCCGTTTTCAAATGTTTTATTTTTTAACGTCAGTTCACATTTGTAGGTGGATCATCAGTGTTAGAGCTAAAATTAGCATGTTTCAAATGATTTTCATGCTTCCAGGGGCTCGGGAAGTTAATTAAATACCATTTGGAGGCATTTAATGTTCGAGCAAAAACGGCTGATTTTCGACAAAAGAGATAACACCCCCCCATTACGTCATGCTTCAGAAATGTGGAAAATGATCCGTTTTCAAATGTTTTATTTTTGAACGTCAGTTCACATTTGTAGGTGGATCATCAGTGTTAGAGCTAAAATTAGCATGTTTAAAGTGATTTTCATGCTTCCAGGGGCCCAAAACACAAGATTTATGGAATGGTTAAAAGTGCATGAAAATGGCCAATTTATTCACTCTGAGTTCTCAAAAAGGGTTTCTTCACCCCGGGAAGTTAATTAAATACCATTTGGAGGCATTTAATGTTCGAGCAAAAACGGCTGATTTTCGACAAAAGAGATAACACCCCCCCATTACGTCATGCTTCAGAAATGTGGAAAATGGTCCGTTTTCAAATGTTTTATTTTTGAACGTCAGTTCACATTTGTAGGTGGATCATCAGTGTTAGAGCTAAAATTAGCATGTTTAAAGTGATTTTCATGCTTCCAGGGGCTCGGGAAGTTAATTAAATACCATTTGGAGGCATTTAATGTTCGAGCAAAAACGGCTGATTTT
This sequence comes from Lissotriton vulgaris, assembly GCF_964263255.1. NCBI lineage: Eukaryota > Metazoa > Chordata > Amphibia > Caudata > Salamandridae > Lissotriton > Lissotriton vulgaris. The sequence continues at coordinate 133,225 of NW_028245405.1, forward strand.
CGACAAAAGAGATAACACCCCCCCCATTACGTCATGCTTCAGAAATGTGGAAAATGGTCAGTTTTCAAATGTTTTATTTTTGAACGTCAGTTCACATTTGTAGGTGGATCATCAGTGTTAGAGCTAAAATTAGCATGTTTAAAGTGATTTTCATGCTTCCAGGGGCTCGGGAAGTTAATTAAATACCATTTGGAGGCATTTAATGTTCGAGCAAAAACGGCTGATTTTCGACAAAAGAGATAACACCCCCCATTACGTCATGCTTCAGAAATGTGGAAAATGGTCCGTTTTCAAATGTTTTATTTTTGAACGTCAGTTCACATTTGTAGGTGGATCATCAGTGTTAGAGCTAAAATTAGCATGTTTAAAGTGATTTTCATGCTTCCAGGGGCTCGGGAAGTGAAATAAATACCATTTGAAGGCATTTAATGTTCGAGCAAAAATGGCTGATTTTCGACAAAAGAGATAACACCCCCCCATTACGTCATGCTTCAGAAATGTGGAAAATGGTCCGTTTTCAAATGTTTTATTTTTGAACCTCAGTTCACATTTGTAGGTGGATCATCAGTGTTAGAGCTAAAATTAGCATGTTTAAAGTGATTTTCATGCTTCCAGGGGCTCGGGAAGTTAATTAAATACCATTTGGAGGCATTTAATGTTCGAGCAAAAACGGCTGATTTTCGACAAAAGAGATAACACCCCCCCATTACGTCATGCTTCAGAAATGTGGAAAATGGTCCGTTTTCAAATGTTTTATTTTTGAACGTCAGTTCACATTTGTAGGTGGATCATCAGTGTTAGAGTTAAAATTAGCATGTTTAAAGTGATTTTCATGCTTCCAGGGGCCCAAAACACAAGATTTATGGAATGGTTAAAAGTGCATGAAAATGGCCAATTTACTCACTCTGAGTTCTCAAAAAGGGTTTCTTCACCCCGGGAAGTTAATTAAATACCATTTGGAGGCATTTAATGTTCGAGCAAAAACGGCTGATTTTCGACAAAAGAGATAACACCCCCCCATTACGTCATGCTTCAGAAATGTGGAAAATGGTCCGTTTTCAAATGTTTTATTTTTGAACGTCAGTTCACATTTGTAGGTGGATCATCAGTGTTAGAGCTAAAATTAGCATGTTTAAAGTGATTTTCATGCTTCCAGGGGCCCAAAACACAAGATTTATGGAATGGTTAAAAGTGCATGAAAATGGCCAATTTACTCACTCTGAGTTCTCAAAAAGGGTTTCTTCACCCCGGGAAGTTAATTAAATACCATTTGGAGGCATTTAATGTTCGAGCAAAAACAGCTGATTTTCGACAAAAGAGATAACACCCCCCCATTACGTCATGCTTCAGAAATGTGGAAAATGGTCCGTTTTCAAATGTTTTATTTTTGAACGTCAGTTCACATTTGTAGGTGGATCATCAGTGTTAGAGCTAAAATTAGCATGTTTAAAGTGATTTTCATGCTTCCAGGGGCCCAAAACACAAGATTTATGGAATGGTTAAAAGTGCATGAAAATGGCCAATTTACTCACTCTGAGTTCTCAAAAAGGGTTTCTTCACCCCGGGAAGTTAATTAAATACCATTTGGAGGCAATTAATGTTCGAGCAAAAACAGCTGATTTTCGACAAAAGAGATAACACCCCCCCATTACGTCATGCTTCAGAAATGTGGAAAATGGTCCGTTTTCAAATGTTTTATTTTTGAACGTCAGTTCACATTTGTAGGTGGATCATCAGTGTTAGAGCTAAAATTAGCATGTTTAAAGTGATTTTCATGCTTCCAGGGGCTCGGGAAGTTAATTAAATACCATTTGGAGGCATTTAATGTTCGAGCAAAAACGGCTGATTTTCGACAAAAGAGATAACACCCCTACATTACGTCATGCTTCAGAAATGTGGAAAATGATCCGTTTTCAAATGTTTTATTTTTGAACGTCAGTTCACATTTGTAGGTGGATCATCAGTGTTAGAGCTAAAATTAGCATGTTTAAAGTGATTTTCATGCTTCCAGGGGCCCAAAACACAAGATTTATGGAATGGTTAAAAGTGCATGAAAATGGCCAATTTACTCACTCTGAGTTCTCAAAAAGGGTTTCTTCACCCCGGGAAGTTAATTAAATACCATTTGGAGGCATTTAATGTTCGAGCAAAAAGAGCTGATTTTCGACAAAAGAGATAACACCCCCCCATTACGTCATGCTTCAGAAATGTGGAAAATGGTCCGTTTTCAAATGTTTTATTTTTGAACGTCAGTTCACATTTGTAGGTGGATCATCAGTGTTAGAGCTAAAATTAGCATGTTTAAAGTGATTTTCATGCTTCCAGGGGCCCAAAACACAAGATTTATGGAATGGTTAAAAGTGCATGAAAATGGCCAATTTATTCACTCTGAGTTCTCAAAAAGGGTTTCTTCACCCCGGGAAGTTAATTAAATACCATTTGGAGGCATTTAATGTTCGAGCAAAAACGGCTGATTTTCGACAAAAGAGATAACACCCCCCCATTACGTCATGCTTCAGAAATGTGGAAAATGGTCCGTTTTCAAATGTTTTATTTTTGAACGTCAATTCACATTTGTAGGTGGATCATCAGTGTTAGAGCTAAAATTAGCATGTTTAAAGTGATTTTCATGCTTCCAGGGGCTCGGGAAGTGAAATAAATACCATTTGGAGGCATTTAATGTTCCAGCAAAAACGGCTGATTTTCGACAAAAGAGATAACACCCCCCCATTGCGTCATGCTTCAGAAATGTGGAAAATGGTCCGTTTTCAAATGTTTTATTTTTGAACGTCAGTTCACATTTGTAGCTGGATCATCAGTGTTAGAGCTAAAATTAGCATGTTTAAAGTGATTTTCATGCTTCCAGGAGCTCGGGAAGTTAATTAAATACCATTTGGAGGCATTTAATGTTCGAGCAAAAACTGCTGATTTTCGACAAAAGAGATAACACCCCCCCATTACGTCATGCTTCAGAAATGTGGAAAATGGTCCGTTTTCAAATGTTTTATTTTTGAACGTCAGTTCACATTTGTAGGTGGATCATCAGTGTTAGAGCTAAAATTAGCATGTTTAAAGTGATTTTCATGCTTCCAGGGGCCCAAAACAAAAGATTTATGGAATGGTTAAAAGTGCATGAAAATGGCCAATTTACTCACTCTGAGTTCTCAAAAAGGGTTTCTTCACCCCGGGAAGTTAATTAAATACCATTTGGAGGCATTTAATGTTCGAGCAAAAACGGCTGATTTTCGACAAAAGAGATAACACCCCCCATTACGTCATGCTTCAGAAATGTGGAAAATGGTCCGTTTTCAAATGTTTTATTTTTGAACGTCAGTTCACATTTGTAGGTGGATCATCAGTGTTAGAGCTAAAATTAGCATGTTTAAAGTGATTTTCATGCTTCCAGGGGCTCGGGAAGTTAATTAAATACCATTTGGAGGCATTTAATGTTCGAGCAAAAACGGCTGATTTTCGACAAAAGAGATAACACCCCCCCATTACGTCATGCTTCAGAAATGTGGAAAATGGTCCGTTTTCAAATGTTTTATTTTTGAACGTCAGTTCACATTTGTAGGTGGATCATCAGTGTTAGAGTTAAAATTAGCATGTTTAAAGTGATTTTCATGCTTCCAGGGGCCCAAAACACAAGATTTATGGAATGGTTAAAAGTGCATGAAAATGGCCAATTTACTCACTCTGAGTTCTCAAAAAGGGTTTCTTCACCCCGGGAAGTTAATTAAATACCATTTGGAGGCATTTAATGTTCGAGCAAAAACGGCTGATTTTCGACAAAAGAGATAACACCCCCCCATTACGTCATGCTTCAGAAATGTGGAAAATGGTCCGTTTTCAAATGTTTTATTTTTGAACGTCAGTTCACATTTGTAGGTGGATCATCAGTGTTAGAGCTAAAATTAGCATGTTTGAAGTGATTTTCATGCTTCCAGGGGCTCGGGAAGTGAAATAAATACCATTTGGAGGCATTTAATGTTCGAGCAAAAACGGCAGATTTTCGACAAAAGAGATAACACCCCCCCATTACGTCATGCTTCAGAAATGTGGAAATTCGGGTTAAAAACAATTAACTACGCAGACGACACCCAGCTCATTCTCTCCTGGGAAGGAGAAGACTCCATCTCTCTGTCCTCCTTCCATGAGTGCCTTAGAGAAACGGCTGGATGGCTCCATAGGAACTCTCTTCAATTTAACGCCTCCAAAACAGAGGTTCTGTTCTGTGCTGGCAACACTCTACCTCGCCAGTTCCCGAATGACTTCTGGCCTCCTGAGACAAGGGAGAAACCTAAACCTGTCTCCTCGGTCCGCAACCTTGGGGTCATGCTCAACAATAAACTGAGCATGGAAACCCAAGTGGCAAAAACAGTGGGGATCTGCACGGCTCTGCTACGCTCCCTGCGAAAAATTATGCCACTTCTCCCTGCACAAGCCCGGGCGTTGGTAGTCAGGTGTACGATTCTGAGTCGCCTGGACTACTGCAACGCCCTGCTTCTTGAGTCCCCTGTCACGTTACTGGACCGGCTGCAGCGAATTCAATCAGCCGCGGCCAAGCTGGCTCTTGGCTGGTCGAGAAGGTCTTCGGCCACAGCGGCACTGGCCGAACTGCACTGGCTACCCCTAAAGCAGCGGGTGGCTTTCAAGTCCCTTTGCATTGTATTCAGGGCTCTGCATGGACTCGGGCCCAGGCCCCTGCAGGCCCTGTATCAGTGGTATATTCCCGCCAGAGATCTACGATCATCCTCGGCGTATCTGGTAAGGGTGCCCAGATACAATAAAGCCAGAACTGGGGGTAGATCCTTTAGGGTCGCAGCTGCTAAATTATGGAACAGCCTGCCCATTGACATACGCCAGACCCCTCAACTTCTTCCATTTAGGAAGCGCATCAAGACCTGGCTTTTCCCTTAGTCCTCCCCGCCTCTACATACCTCAGTCTCTTCCTCAGTAAAGTATTCTCCAGCGCCAGGAGGCCTGCAAGGTATCAGCTGCGCTATATAAATGATTAAAATAATAATAATAATAATAAAATGGTCCGTTTTCAAATGTTTTATTTTTGAACGTCAGTTCACATTTGTAGGTGGATCATCAGTGTTAGAGCTAAAATTAGCATGTTTAAAGTGATTTTCATGCTTCCAGGGGCTCGGGAAGTTAATTAAATACCATTTGGAGGCATTTAATGTTCGAGCAAAAATGGCTGATTTTCGACAAAAGAGATAACACCCCCCCATTACGTCATGCTTCAGAAATGTGGAAAATGGTCCGTTTTCAAATGTTTTATTTTTGAACGTCAGTTCACATTTGTAGGTGGATCATCAGTGTTAGAGCTAAAATTAGCATGTTTAAAGTGATTTTCATGCTTCCAGGGGCTCGGGAAGTTAATTAAATACCATTTGGAGGCATTTAATGTTCGAGCAAAAACGGCTGATTTTCGACAAAAGAGATAACACCCCCCCATTACGTCATGCTTCAGAAATGTGGAAAATGATCCGTTTTCAAATGTTTTATTTTTGAACGTCAGTTCACATTTGTAGGTGGATCATCAGTGTTAGAGCTAAAATTAGCATGTTTAAAGTGATTTTCATGCTTCCAGGGGCTCGGGAAGTGAAATTAATACCATTTGGAGGCATTTAATGTTCGAGCAAAAACGGCTGATTTTCGACAAAAGAGATAACACCCCCCCATTACGTCATGCTTCAGAAATGTGGAAAATGGTCCGTTTTCAAATGTTTTATTTTTGAACGTCAGTTCACATTTGTAGGTGGATCATCAGTGTTAGAGCTAAAATTAGCATGTTTAAAGTGATTTTCATGCTTCCAGGGGCCCAAAACACAAGATTTATGGAATGGTTAAAAGTGCATGAAAATGGCCAATTTACTCACTCTGAGTTCTCAAAAAGGGTTTCTTCACCCCGGGAAGTGAAATAAATACCATTTGGAGGCATTTAATGTTCGAGCAAAAACGGCTGATTTTCGACAAAAGAGATAACACCCCCCCATTACGTCATGCTTCAGAAATGTGGAAAATGGTCCGTTTTCAAATGTTTTATTTTTGAACGTCAGTTCACATTTGTAGGTGGATCATCAGTGTTAGAGCTAAAATTAGCATGTTTAAAGTGATTTTCATGCTTCCAGGGGCCCAAAACACAAGATTTATGGAATGGTTAAAAGTGCATGAAAATTGCCAATTTACTCACTCTGAGTTCTCAAAAAGGGTTTCTTCACCCCGGGAAGTTAATTAAATACCATTTGGAGGCATTTAATGTTCGAGCAAAAACGGCTGATTTTCGACAAAAGAGATAACACCCCCCCATTACGTCATGCTTCAGAAATGTGGAAAATGGTCCGTTTTCAAATGTTTTATTTTTGAACGTCAGTTCACATTTGTAGGTGGATCATCAGTGTTAGAGCTAAAATTAGCATGTTTAAAGTGATTTTCATGCTTCCAGGGGCTCGGGAAGTGAAATAAATACCATTTGGAGGCATTTAATGTTCGAGCAAAAACGGCGGATTTTCGACAAAAGAGATAACACCCCCCCATTACGTCATGCTTCAGAAATGTGGAAAATGGTCCGTTTTCAAATGTTTTATTTTTGAACGTCAGTTCACATTTGTAGGTGGATCATCAGTGTTAGAGCTAAAATTAGCATGTTTAAAGTGATTTTCATGCTTCCAGGGGCTCGGGAAGTTAATTAAATACCATTTGGAGGCATTTAATGTTCGAGCAAAAACGGCTGATTTTCGACAAAAGAGATAACACCCCCCCATTACGTCATGCTTCAGAAATGTGGAAAATGGTCCGTTTTCAAATGTTTCATTTTTGAACGTCAGTTCACATTTGTAGGTGGATCATCAGTGTTAGAGCTAAAATTAGCATGTTTAAAGTGATTTTCATGCTTCCAGGGGCCCAAAACACAAGATTTATGGAATGGTTAAAAGTGCATGAAAATGGCCAATTTACTCACTCTGAGTTCTCAAAAAGGGTTTCTTCGCCCCGGGAAGTTAATTAAATACCATTTGGAGGCATTTAATGTTCGAGCAAAAACGGCTGATTTTCGACTAGAGATAACACCCCCCCATTACGTCATGCTTCAGAAATGTGGAAAATGGTCCGTTTTCAAATGTTTTATTTTTGAACGTCAGTTCACATTTGTAGGTGGATCATCAGTGTTAGAGCTAAAATTAGCATGTTTAAAGTGATTTTCATGCTTCCAGGGGCCCAAAACACAAGATTTATGGAATGGTTAAAAGTGCATGAAAATGGCCAATTTACTCTCTCTGAGTTCTCAAAAAGGGTTTCTTCACCCCGGGAAGTTAATTAAATACCATTTGGAGGCATTTAATGTTCCAGCAAAAACGGCTGATTTTCGACAAAAGAGATAACACCCCCCCCATTACGTCATGCTTCAGAAATGTGGAAAATGGTCCGTTTTCAAATGTTTTATTTTTTAACGTCAGTTCACATTTGTAGGTGGATCATCAGTGTTAGAGCTAAAATTAGCATGTTTAAAGTGATTTCCATGCTTCCAGGGGCTCGGGAAGTTAATTAAATACCATTTGGAGGCATTTAATGTTCGAGCAAAAACGGCTGATTTTCGACAAAAGAGATAACACCCCCCCATTACGTCATGCTTCAGAAATGTGGAAAATGATCCGTTTTCAAATGTTTTATTTTTGAACGTCAGTTCACATTTGTAGGTGGATCATCAGTGTTAGAGCTAAAATTAGCATGTTTAAAGTGATTTTCATGCTTCCAGGGGCCCAAAACACAAGATTTATGGAATGGTTAAAAGTGCATGAAAATGGCCAATTTATTCACTCTGAGTTCTCAAAAAGGGTTTCTTCACCCCGGGAAGTTAATTAAATACCATTTGGAGGCATTTAATGTTCGAGCAAAAACGGCTGATTTTCGACAAAAGAGATAACACCCCCCCATTACGTCATGCTTCAGAAATGTGGAAAATGGTCCGTTTTCAAATGTTTTATTTTTGAACGTCAGTTCACATTTGTAGGTGGATCATCAGTGTTAGAGCTAAAATTAGCATGTTTAAAGTGATTTTCATGCTTCCAGGGGCTCGGGAAGTTAATTAAATACCATTTGGAGGCATTTAATGTTCGAGCAAAAACGGCTGATTTTCGACAAAAGAGATAACACCCCCCCATTACGTCATGCTTCAGAAATGTGGAAAATGGTCCGTTTTCAAATGTTTTATTTTTGAACGTCAGTTCACATTTGTAGGTGGATCATCAGTGTTAGAGCTAAAATTAGAATGTTTAAAGTGATTTTCATGCTTCCAGGGGCTCGGGAAGTTAATTAAATACCATTTGGAGGCATTTAATGTTCGAGCAAAAACGGCTGATTTTCGACAAAAGAGATAACACCCCCCCATTACGTCATGCTTCAGAAATGTGGAAAATGGTCCGTTTTCAAATGTTTTATTTTTGAACGTCAGTTCACATTTGTAGGTGGATCATCAGTGTTAGAGCTAAAATTAGCATGTTTAAAGTGATTTTCATGCTTCCAGGGGCTCGGGAAGTTAATTAAATACCATTTGGAGGCATTTAATGTTCAAGCAAAAACGGCTGATTTTCGACAAAAGAGATAACACCCCCCCATTACGTCATGCTTCAGAAATGTGGAAAATGGTCCGTTTTCAAATGTTTTATTTTTGAACGTCAGTTCACATTTGTAGGTGGATCATCAGTGTTAGAGTTAAAATTAGCATGTTTAAAGTGATTTTCATGCTTCCAGGGGCCCAAAACACAAGATTTATGGAATGGTTAAAAGTGCATGAAAATGGCCAATTTACTCACTCTGAGTTCTCAAAAAGGGTTTCTTCACCCCGGGAAGTTAATTAAATACCATTTGGAGGCATTTAATGTTCGAGCAAAAACGGCTGATTTTCGACAAAAGAGATAACACCCCCCCATTACGTCATGCTTCAGAAATGTGGAAAATGGTCCGTTTTCAAATGTTTTATTTTTGAACGTCAGTTCACATTTGTAGGTGGATCATCAGTGTTAGAGCTAAAATTAGCATGTTTAAAGTGATTTTCATGCTTCCAGGGGCCCAAAACACAAGATTTATGGAATGGTTAAAAGTGCATGAAAATGGCCAATTTACTCACTCTGAGTTCTCAAAAAGGGTTTCTTCACCCCGGGAAGTTAATTAAATACCATTTGGAGGCATTTAATGTTCGAGCAAAAACAGCTGATTTTCGACAAAAGAGATAACACCCCCCCATTACGTCATGCTTCAGAAATGTGGAAAATGGTCCGTTTTCAAATGTTTTATTTTTGAACGTCAGTTCACATTTGTAGGTGGATCATCAGTGTTAGAGCTAAAATTAGCATGTTTAAAGTGATTTTCATGCTTCCAGGGGCTCGGGAAGTTAATTAAATACCATTTGGAGGCATTTAATGTTCGAGCAAAAACGGCTGATTTTCGACAAAAGAGATAACACCCCCCCATTACGTCATGCTTCAGAAATGTGGAAAATGATCCGTTTTCAAATGTTTTATTTTTGAACGTCAGTTCACATTTGTAGGTGGATCATCAGTGTTAGAGCTAAAATTAGCATGTTTAAAGTGATTTTCATGCTTCCAGGGGCCCAAAACACAAGATTTATGGAATGGTTAAAAGTGCATGAAAATGGTCAATTTATTCACTCAGAGTTCTCAAAAAGGGTTTCTTCACCCCGGGAAGTTAATTAAATACCATTTGGAGGCATTTAATGTTCGAGCAAAAACGGCTGATTTTCGACAAAAGAGATAACACCCCCCCATTAGGTCATGCTTCAGAAATGTGGAAAATGGTCCGTTTTCAAATGTTTTATTTTTGAACGTCAATTCACATTTGTAGGTGGATCATCAGTGTTAGAGCTAAAATTAGCATGTTTAAAGTGATTTTCATGCTTCCAGGGGCTCGGGAAGTGAAATAAATACCATTTGGAGGCATTTAATGTTCCAGCAAAAACGGCTGATTTTCGACAAAAGAGATAACACCCCCCCATTGCGTCATGCTTCATAAATGTGGAAAATGGTCCGTTTTCAAATGTTTTATTTTTGAACGTCAGTTCACATTTGTAGGTGGATCATCAGTGTTAGAGCTAAAATTAGCATGTTTAAAGTGATTTTCATGCTTCCAGGGGCTCGGGAAGTTAATTAAATACCATTTGGAGGCATTTAATGTTCGAGCAAAAACGGCTGATTTTCGACAAAAGAGATAACACCCCCCCATTACGTCATGCTTCAGAAATGTGGAAAATGGTCCGTTTTCAAATGTTTTATTTTTGAACGTCAGTTCACATTTGTAGGTGGATCATCAGTGTTAGAGCTAAAATTAGCATGTTTAAAGTGATTTTCATGCTTCCAGGGGCCCAAAACACAAGATTTATGGAATGGTTAAAAGTGCATGAAAATGGCCAATTTACTCACTCTGAGTTCTCAAAAAGGGTTTCTTCACCCCGGGAAGTTAATTAAATACCATTTGGAGGCATTTAATGTTCGAGCAAAAACGGCTGATTTTCGACAAAAGAGATAACACCCCCCCATTACGTCATGCTTCAGAAATGTGGAAAATGGTCCGTTTTCAAATGTTTTATTTTTGAACGTCAGTTCACATTTGTAGGTGGATCATCAGTGTTAGAGCTAAAATTAGCATGTTTAAAGTGATTTTCATGCTTCCAGGGGCTCGGGAAGTGAAATAAATACCATTTGGAGGCATTTAATGTTCGAGCAAAAACGGCTGATTTTCGACAAAAGAGATAACACCCCCCCATTACGTCATGCTTCAGAAATGTGGAAAATGGTCCGTTTTCAAATGTTTTATTTTTGAACGTCAGTTCACATTTGTAGGTGGATCATCAGTGTTAGAGCTAAAATTAGCATGTTTAAAGTGATTTTCATGCTTCCAGGGGCCCAAAACACAAGATTTATGGAATGGTTAAAAGTGCATGAAAATGGCCAATTTACTCACTCTGAGTTCTCAAAAAGGGTTTCTTCACCCCGGGAAGTTAATTAAATACCATTTGGAGGCATTTAATGTTCCAGCAAAAACGGCTGATTTTCGACAAAAGAGATAACACCCCCCCCCATTACGTCATGCTTCAGAAATGTGGAAAATGGTCCGTTTTCAAATGTTTTATTTTTGAACGTCAGTTCACATTTGTAGGTGGATCATCAGTGTTAGAGCTAAAATTAGCATGTTTAAAGTGATTTTCATGCTTCCAGGGGCTCGGGAAGAGAAATAAATACCATTTGGAGGCATTTAATGTTCGAGCAAAAACGGCTGATTTTCGACAAAAGAGATAACACCCCCCCATTACGTCATGCTTCAGAAATGTGGAAAATGATCCGTTTTCAAATGTTTTATTTTTGAACGTCAGTTCACATTTGTAGGTGGATCATCAGTGTTAGAGCTAAAATTAGCATGTTTAAAGTGATTTTCATGCTTCCAGGGGCCCAAAACACAAGATTTATGGAATGGTTAAAAGTGCATGAAAATGGCCAATTTATTCACTCTGAGTTCTCAAAAAGGGTTTCTTCACCCCGGGAAGTTAATTAAATACCATTTGGAGGCATTTAATGTTCGAGCAAAAACGGCTGATTTTCGACAAAAGAGATAACACCCCCCCATTACGTCATGCTTCAGAAATGTGGAAAATGGTCCGTTTTCAAATGTTTTATTTTTGAACGTCAGTTCACATTTGTAGGTGGATCATCAGTGTTAGAGCTAAAATTAGCATGTTTAAAGTGATTTTCATGCTTCCAGGGGCTCGGGAAGTTAATTAAATACCATTTGGAGGCATTTAATGTTCGAGCAAAAACGGCTGATTTTCGACAAAAGAGATAACACCCCCCCATTACGTCATGCTTCAGAAATGTGGAAAATGGTCCGTTTTCAAATGTTTTATTTTTGAACGTCAGTTCACATTTGTAGGTGGATCATCAGTGTTAGAGCTAAAATTAGAATGTTTAAAGTGATTTTCATGCTTCCAGGGGCTCGGGAAGTTAATTAAATACCATTTGGAGGCATTTAATGTTCGAGCAAAAACGGCTGATTTTCGACAAAAGAGATAACACCCCCCCATTACGTCATGCTTCAGAAATGTGGAAAATGGTCCGTTTTCAAATGTTTTATTTTTGAACGTCAGTTCACATTTGTAGGTGGATCATCAGTGTTAGAGCTAAAATTAGCATGTTTAAAGTGATTTTCATGCTTCCAGGGGCTCGGGAAGTTAATTAAATACCATTTGGAGGCATTTAATGTTCGAGCAAAAACGGCTGATTTTCGACAAAAGAGATAACACCCCCCCATTACGTCATGCTTCAGAAATGTGGAAAATGGTCCGTTTTCAAATGTTTTATTTTTGAACGTCAGTTCACATTTGTAGGTGGATCATCAGTGTTAGAGCTAAAATTAGCATGTTTAAAGTGATTTTCATGCTTCCAGGGGCCCAAAACACAAGATTTATGGAATGGTTAAAAGTGCATGAAAATGGCCAATTTACTCACTCTGAGTTCTCAAAAAGGGTTTCTTCACCCCGGGAAGTTAATTAAATACCATTTGGAGGCATTTAATGTTCCAGCAAAAACGGCTGATTTTCGACAAAAGAGATAACACCCCCCCCCATTACGTCATGCTTCAGAAATGTGGAAAATGGTCCGTTTTCAAATGTTTTATTTTTGAACGTCAGTTCACATTTGTAGGTGGATCATCAGTGTTAGAGCTAAAATTAGCATGTTTAAAGTGATTTTCATGCTTCCAGGGGCTCGGGAAGAGAAATAAATACCATTTGGAGGCATTTAATGTTCGAGCAAAAACGGCTGATTTTCGACAAAAGAGATAACACCCCCCCATTACGTCATGCTTCAGAAATGTGGAAAATGATCCGTTTTCAAATGTTTTATTTTTGAACGTCAGTTCACATTTGTAGGTGGATCATCAGTGTTAGAGCTAAAATTAGCATGTTTAAAGTGATTTTCATGCTTCCAGGGGCCCAAAACACAAGATTTATGGAATGGTTAAAAGTGCATGAAAATGGCCAATTTATTCACTCTGAGTTCTCAAAAAGGGTTTCTTCACCCCGGGAAGTTAATTAAATACCATTTGGAGGCATTTAATGTTCGAGCAAAAACGGCTGATTTTCGACAAAAGAGATAACACCCCCCCATTACGTCATGCTTCAGAAATGTGGAAAATGGTCCGTTTTCAAATGTTTTATTTTTGAACGTCAGTTCACATTTGTAGGTGGATCATCAGTGTTAGAGCTAAAATTAGCATGTTTAAAGTGATTTTCATGCTTCCAGGGGCTCGGGAAGTTAATTAAATACCATTTGGAGGCATTTAATGTTCGAGCAAAAACGGCTGATTTTCGACAAAAGAGATAACACCCCCCCATTACGTCATGCTTCAGAAATGTGGAAAATGGTCCGTTTTCAAATGTTTTATTTTTGAACGTCAGTTCACATTTGTAGGTGGATCATCAGTGTTAGAGCTAAAATTAGAATGTTTAAAGTGATTTTCATGCTTCCAGGGGCTCGGGAAGTTAATTAAATACCATTTGGAGGCATTTAATGTTCGAGCAAAAACGGCTGATTTTCGACAAAAGAGATAACACCCCCCCATTACGTCATGCTTCAGAAATGTGGAAAATGGTCCGTTTTCAAATGTTTTATTTTTGAACGTCAGTTCACATTTGTAGGTGGATCATCAGTGTTAGAGCTAAAATTAGCATGTTTAAAGTGATTTTCATGCTTCCAGGGGCTCGGGAAGTTAATTAAATACCATTTGGAGGCATTTAATGTTCAAGCAAAAACGGCTGATTTTCGACAAAAGAGATAACACCCCCCCATTACGTCATGCTTCAGAAATGTGGAAAATGGTCCGTTTTCAAATGTTTTATTTTTGAACGTCAGTTCACATTTGTAGGTGGATCATCAGTGTTAGAGTTAAAATTAGCATGTTTAAAGTGATTTTCATGCTTCCAGGGGCCCAAAACACAAGATTTATGGAATGGTTAAAAGTGCATGAAAATGGCCAATTTACTCACTCTGAGTTCTCAAAAAGGGTTTCTTCACCCCGGGAAGTTAATTAAATACCATTTGGAGGCATTTAATGTTCGAGCAAAAACGGCTGATTTTCGACAAAAGAGATAACACCCCCCCATTACGTCATGCTTCAGAAATGTGGAAAATGGTCCGTTTTCAAATGTTTTATTTTTGAACGTCAGTTCACATTTGTAGGTGGATCATCAGTGTTAGAGCTAAAATTAGCATGTTTAAAGTGATTTTCATGCTTCCAGGGGCCCAAAACACAAGATTTATGGAATGGTTAAAAGTGCATGAAAATGGCCAATTTACTCACTCTGAGTTCTCAAAAAGGGTTTCTTCACCCCGGGAAGTTAATTAAATACCATTTGGAGGCATTTAATGTTCGAGCAAAAACAGCTGATTTTCGACAAAAGAGATAACACCCCCCCATTACGTCATGCTTCAGAAATGTGGAAAATGGTCCGTTTTCAAATGTTTTATTTTTGAACGTCAGTTCACATTTGTAGGTGGATCATCAGTGTTAGAGCTAAAATTAGCATGTTTAAAGTGATTTTCATGCTTCCAGGGGCTCGGGAAGTTAATTAAATACCATTTGGAGGCATTTAATGTTCGAGCAAAAACGGCTGATTTTCGACAAAAGAGATAACACCCCCCCATTACGTCATGCTTCAGAAATGTGGAAAATGATCCGTTTTCAAATGTTTTATTTTTGAACGTCAGTTCACATTTGTAGGTGGATCATCAGTGTTAGAGCTAAAATTAGCATGTTTAAAGTGATTTTCATGCTTCCAGGGGCCCAAAACACAAGATTTATGGAATGGTTAAAAGTGCATGAAAATGGTCAATTTATTCACTCAGAGTTCTCAAAAAGGGTTTCTTCACCCCGGGAAGTTAATTAAATACCATTTGGAGGCATTTAATGTTCGAGCAAAAACGGCTGATTTTCGACAAAAGAGATAACACCCCCCCATTAGGTCATGCTTCAGAAATGTGGAAAATGGTCCGTTTTCAAATGTTTTATTTTTGAACGTCAATTCACATTTGTAGGTGGATCATCAGTGTTAGAGCTAAAATTAGCATGTTTAAAGTGATTTTCATGCTTCCAGGGGCTCGGGAAGTGAAATAAATACCATTTGGAGGCATTTAATGTTCCAGCAAAAACGGCTGATTTTCGACAAAAGAGATAACACCCCCCCATTGCGTCATGCTTCATAAATGTGGAAAATGGTCCGTTTTCAAATGTTTTATTTTTGAACGTCAGTTCACATTTGTAGGTGGATCATCAGTGTTAGAGCTAAAATTAGCATGTTTAAAGTGATTTTCATGCTTCCAGGGGCTCGGGAAGTTAATTAAATACCATTTGGGGGCATTTAATGTTCGAGCAAAAACGGCTGATTTTCGACAAAAGAGATAACACCCCCCCATTACGTCATGCTTCAGAAATGTGGAAAATGGTCCGTTTTCAAATGTTTTATTTTTGAACGTCAGTTCACATTTGTAGGTGGATCATCAGTGTTAGAGCTAAAATTAGCATGTTTAAAGTGATTTTCATGCTTCCAGGGGCCCAAAACACAAGATTTATGGAATGGTTAAAAGTGCATGAAAATGGCCAATTTACTCACTCTGAGTTCTCAAAAAGGGTTTCTTCACCCCGGGAAGTTAATTAAATACCATTTGGAGGCATTTAATGTTCGAGCAAAAACGGCTGATTTTCGACAAAAGAGATAACACCCCCCCATTACGTCATGCTTCAGAAATGTGGAAAATGGTCCGTTTTCAAATGTTTTATTTTTGAACGTCAGTTCACATTTGTAGGTGGATCATCAGTGTTAGAGCTAAAATTAGCATGTTTAAAGTGATTTTCATGCTTCCAGGGGCTCGGGAAGTGAAATAAATACCATTTGGAGGCATTTAATGTTCGAGCAAAAACGGCTGATTTTCGACAAAAGAGATAACACCCCCCCATTACGTCATGCTTCAGAAATGTGGAAAATGGTCCGTTTTCAAATGTTTTATTTTTGAACGTCAGTTCACATTTGTAGGTGGATCATCAGTGTTAGAGCTCAAATTAGCATGTTTAAAGTGATTTTCATGCTTCCAGGGGCCCAAAACACAAGATTTATGGAATGGTTAAAAGTGCATGAAAATGGCCAATTTACTCACTCTGAGTTCTCAAAAAGGGTTTCTTCACCCCGGGAAGTTAATTAAATACCATTTGGAGGCATTTAATGTTCCAGCAAAAACGGCTGATTTTCGACAAAAGAGATAACACCCCCCCCCATTACGTCATGCTTCAGAAATGTGGAAAATGGTCCGTTTTCAAATGTTTTATTTTTGAACGTCAGTTCACATTTGTAGGTGGATCATCAGTGTTAGAGCTAAAATTAGCATGTTTAAAGTGATTTTCATGCTTCCAGGGGCTCGGGAAGAGAAATAAATACCATTTGGAGGCATTTAATGTTCGAGCAAAAACGGCTGATTTTCGACAAAAGAGATAACACCCCCCCATTACGTCATGCTTCAGAAATGTGGAAAATGGTTCGTTTTCAAATGTTTTATTTTTGAACGTCAGTTCACATTTGTAGGTGGATCATCAGTGTTAGAGCTAAAATTAGCATGTTTAAAGTGATTTTCATGCTTCCAGGGGCTCGGGAAGTTAATTAAATACCATTTGGAGGCATTTAATGTTCGAGCAAAAACGGCTGATTTTCGACAAAAGAGATAACACCCCCCCATTACGTCATGCTTCAGAAATGTGGAAAAATGGTCCGTTTTCAAATGTTTTATTTTTGAACGTCAGTTCACATTTGTAGGTGGATCATCAGTGTTAGAGCTAAAATTAGCATGTTTAAAGTGATTTTCATGCTTCCAGGGGCCCAAAACACAAGATTTATGGAATGGTTAAAAGTGCATGAAAATGGCCAATTTACTCACTCTGAGTTCTCAAAAAGGGTTTCTTCACCCCGGGAAGTTAATTAAATACCATTTGGAGGATTTTAATGTTCGAGCAAAAACGGCTGATTTTCGACGAAAGAGCTAACACCCCCCCATTACGTCATGCTTTAGAAATGTGGAAAATGGTCCGTTTTCAAATGTTTTATTTTTGAACGTCAGTTCACATTTGTAGGTGGATCATCAGTGTTAGAGCTAAAATTAGCATGTTTAAAGTGATTTTCATGCTTCCAGGGGCTCGGGAAGTGAAATAAATACCATTTGGAGGCATTTAATGTTCGAGCAAAAACGGCTGATTTTCGACAAAAGAGATAACACCCCCCCCATTACATCATGCTTCAGAAATGTGGAAAATGGTCCGTTTTCAAATGTTTTATTTTTGAACGTCAGTTCACATTTGTAGGTGGATCATCAGTGTTAGAGCTAAAATTAGCATGTTTAAAGTGATTTTCATGCTTCCAGGGGCTCGGGAAGTTAATTAAATACCATTTGGAGGCATTTAATGTTCGAGCAAAAACGGCTGATTTTCGACAAAAGAGATAACACCCCCCCCATTACGTCATGCTTCAGAAATGTGGAAAATGGTCCGTTTTCAAATGTTTTATTTTTGAACGTCAGTTCACATTTGTAGGTGGATCATCAGTGTTAGAGCTAAAATTAGCATGTTAAAAGTGATTTTCATGCTTCCAGGGGCCCAAAACACAAGATTTATGGAATGGTTAAAAGTGCATGAAAATGGCCAATTTACTCACTCTGAGTTCTCAAAAAGGGTTTCTTCACCCCGGGAAGTTAATTAAATACCATTTGGAGGCATTTAATGTTCGAGCAAAAACGGCTGATTTTCGACAAAAGAGATAACACCCCCCCATTACGTCATGCTTCAGAAATGTGGAAAATGGTCCGTTTTCAAATGTTTTATTTTTGAACGTCAGTTCACATTTGTAGGTGGATCATCAGTGTTAGAGCTAAAATTAGCATGTTTAAAGTGATTCTCATGCTTCCAGGGGCTCGGGAAGTTAATTAAATACCATTTGGAGGCATTTAATGTTCGAGCAAAAACGGCTGATTTTCGACAAAAGAGATAACACCCCCCCATTACGTCATGCTTCAGAAATGTGGAAAGTGGTCCGTTTTCAAATGTTTTATTTTTGAACGTCAGTTCACATTTGTAGGTGGATCATCAGTGTTAGAGCTAAAATTAGCATGTTTAAAGTGATTTTCATGCTTCCAGGGGCTCGGGAAGTTAATTAAATACCATTTGGAGGCATTTAATGTTCGAGCAAAAACGGCTGATTTTCGACAAAAGAGATAACACCCCCCCATTACGTCATGCTTCAGAAATGTGGAAAATGGTCCGTTTTCAAATGTTTTATTTTTGAACGTCAGTTCACATTTGTAGGTGGATCATCAGTGTTAGAGCTAAAATTAGCATGTTTAAAGTGATTTTCATGCTTCCAGGGGCCCAAAACACAAGATTTATGGAATGGTTAAAAGTGCATGAAAATGGCCAATTTACTCACTCTGAGTTCTCAAAAAGGGTTTCTTCACCCCGGGAAGTTAATTAAATACCATTTGGAGGCATTTAATGTTCGAGCAAAAACGGCTGATTTTCGACAAAAGAGATAACACCCCCCCATTAGGTCATGCTTCAGAAATGTGGAAAATGGTCCGTTTTCAAATGTTTTATTTTTGAACGTCAATTCACATTTGTAGGTGGATCATCAGTGTTAGAGCTAAAATTAGCATGTTTAAAGTGATTTTCATGCTTCCAGGGGCTCGGGAAGTGAAATAAATACCATTTGGAGGCATTTAATGTTCCAGCAAAAACGGCTGATTTTCGACAAAAGAGATAACACCCCCCCATTGCGTCATGCTTCATAAATGTGGAAAATGGTCCGTTTTCAAATGTTTTATTTTTGAACGTCAGTTCACATTTGTAGGTGGATCATCAGTGTTAGAGCTAAAATTAGCATGTTTAAAGTGATTTTCATGCTTCCAGGGGCTCGGGAAGTTAATTAAATACCATTTGGAGGCATTTAATGTTCGAGCAAAAACGGCTGATTTTCGACAAAAGAGATAACACCCCCCCATTACGTCATGCTTCAGAAATGTGGAAAATGGTCCGTTTTCAAATGTTTTATTTTTGAACGTCAGTTCACATTTGTAGGTGGATCATCAGTGTTAGAGCTAAAATTAGCATGTTTAAAGTGATTTTCATGCTTCCAGGGGCCCAAAACACAAGATTTATGGAATGGTTAAAAGTGCATGAAAATGGCCAATTTACTCACTCTGAGTTCTCAAAAAGGGTTTCTTCACCCCGGGAAGTTAATTAAATACCATTTGGAGGCATTTAATGTTCGAGCAAAAACGGCTGATTTTCGACAAAAGAGATAACACCCCCCCATTACGTCATGCTTCAGAAATGTGGAAAATGGTCCGTTTTCAAATGTTTTATTTTTGAACGTCAGTTCACATTTGTAGGTGGATCATCAGTGTTAGAGCTAAAATTAGCATGTTTAAAGTGATTTTCATGCTTCCAGGGGCTCGGGAAGTGAAATAAATACCATTTGGAGGCATTTAATGTTCGAGCAAAAACGGCTGATTTTCGACAAAAGAGATAACACCCCCCCATTACGTCATGCTTCAGAAATGTGGAAAATGGTCCGTTTTCAAATGTTTTATTTTTGAACGTCAGTTCACATTTGTAGGTGGATCATCAGTGTTAGAGCTAAAATTAGCATGTTTAAAGTGATTTTCATGCTTCCAGGGGCCCAAAACACAAGATTTATGGAATGGTTAAAAGTGCATGAAAATGGCCAATTTACTCACTCTGAGTTCTCAAAAAGGGTTTCTTCACCCCGGGAAGTTAATTAAATACCATTTGGAGGCATTTAATGTTCCAGCAAAAACGGCTGATTTTCGACAAAAGAGATAACACCCCCCCCCATTACGTCATGCTTCAGAAATGTGGAAAATGGTCCGTTTTCAAATGTTTTATTTTTGAACGTCAGTTCACATTTGTAGGTGGATCATCAGTGTTAGAGCTAAAATTAGCATGTTTAAAGTGATTTTCATGCTTCCAGGGGCTCGGGAAGAGAAATAAATACCATTTGGAGGCATTTAATGTTCGAGCAAAAACGGCTGATTTTCGACAAAAGAGATAACACCCCCCCATTACGTCATGCTTCAGAAATGTGGAAAATGGTTCGTTTTCAAATGTTTTATTTTTGAACGTCAGTTCACATTTGTAGGTGGATCATCAGTGTTAGAGCTAAAATTAGCATGTTTAAAGTGATTTTCATGCTTCCAGGGGCTCGGGAAGTTAATTAAATACCATTTGGAGGCATTTAATGTTCGAGCAAAAACGGCTGATTTTCGACAAAAGAGATAACACCCCCCCATTACGTCATGCTTCAGAAATGTGGAAAAATGGTCCGTTTTCAAATGTTTTATTTTTGAACGTCAGTTCACATTTGTAGGTGGATCATCAGTGTTAGAGCTAAAATTAGCATGTTTAAAGTGATTTTCATGCTTCCAGGGGCCCAAAACACAAGATTTATGGAATGGTTAAAAGTGCATGAAAATGGCCAATTTACTCACTCTGAGTTCTCAAAAAGGGTTTCTTCACCCCGGGAAGTTAATTAAATACCATTTGGAGGATTTTAATGTTCGAGCAAAAACGGCTGATTTTCGACGAAAGAGCTAACACCCCCCCATTACGTCATGCTTTAGAAATGTGGAAAATGGTCCGTTTTCAAATGTTTTATTTTTGAACGTCAGTTCACATTTGTAGGTGGATCATCAGTGTTAGAGCTAAAATTAGCATGTTTAAAGTGATTTTCATGCTTCCAGGGGCTCGGGAAGTGAAATAAATACCATTTGGAGGCATTTAATGTTCGAGCAAAAACGGCTGATTTTCGACAAAAGAGATAACACCCCCCCCATTACATCATGCTTCAGAAATGTGGAAAATGGTCCGTTTTCAAATGTTTTATTTTTGAACGTCAGTTCACATTTGTAGGTGGATCATCAGTGTTAGAGCTAAAATTAGCATGTTTAAAGTGATTTTCATGCTTCCAGGGGCTCGGGAAGTTAATTAAATACCATTTGGAGGCATTTAATGTTCGAGCAAAAACGGCTGATTTTCGACAAAAGAGATAACACCCCCCCCATTACGTCATGCTTCAGAAATGTGGAAAATGGTCCGTTTTCAAATGTTTTATTTTTGAACGTCAGTTCACATTTGTAGGTGGATCATCAGTGTTAGAGCTAAAATTAGCATGTTTAAAGTGATTTTCATGCTTCCAGGGGCCCAAAACACAAGATTTATGGAATGGTTAAAAGTGCATGAAAATGGCCAATTTACTCACTCTGAGTTCTCAAAAAGGGTTTCTTCACCCCGGGAAGTTAATTAAATACCATTTGGAGGCATTTAATGTTCGAGCAAAAACGGCTGATTTTCGACAAAAGAGATAACACCCCCCCATTACGTCATGCTTCAGAAATGTGGAAAATGGTCCGTTTTCAAATGTTTTATTTTTGAACGTCAGTTCACATTTGTAGGTGGATCATCAGTGTTAGAGCTAAAATTAGCATGTTTAAAGTGATTCTCATGCTTCCAGGGGCTCGGGAAGTTAATTAAATACCATTTGGAGGCATTTAATGTTCGAGCAAAAACGGCTGATTTTCGACAAAAGAGATAACACCCCCCCATTACGTCATGCTTCAGAAATGTGGAAAGTGGTCCGTTTTCAAATGTTTTATTTTTGAACGTCAGTTCACATTTGTAGGTGGATCATCAGTGTTAGAGCTAAAATTAGCATGTTTAAAGTGATTTTCATGCTTCCAGGGGCTCGGGAAGTTAATTAAATACCATTTGGAGGCATTTAATGTTCGAGCAAAAACGGCTGATTTTCGACAAAAGAGATAACACCCCCCCATTACGTCATGCTTCAGAAATGTGGAAAATGGTCCGTTTTCAAATGTTTTATTTTTGAACGTCAGTTCACATTTGTAGGTGGATCATCAGTGTTAGAGCTAAAATTAGCATGTTTAAAGTGATTTTCATGCTTCCAGGGGCCCAAAACACAAGATTTATGGAATGGTTAAAAGTGCATGAAAATGGCCAATTTACTCACTCTGAGTTCTCAAAAAGGGTTTCTTCACCCCGGGAAGTTAATTAAATATCATTTGGAGGCATTTAATGTTAGAGCAAAAACGGCTGATTTTCGACAAAAGAGATAACACCCCCCCATTACGTCATGCTTCAGAAATGTGGAAAATGGTCCGTTTTCAAATGTTTTATTTTTGAACGTCAGTTCACATTTGTAGGTGGATCATCAGTGTTAGAGCTAAAATTAGCATGTTTAAAGTGATTTTCATGCTTCCAGGGGCTCGGGAAGTTAATTAAATACCATTTGGAGGCATTTAATGTTCGAGCAAAAACGGCTGATTTTCGACAAAAGAGATAACACCCCCCCATTACGTCATGCTTCAGAAATGTGGAAAATGGTCCGTTTTCAAATGTTTTATTTTTGAACGTCAGTTCACATTTGTAGGTGGATCATCAGTGTTAGAGCTAAAATTAGCATGTTTAAAGTGATTTTCATGCTTCCAGGGGCTCGGGAAGTTAATTAAATACCATTTGGAGGCATTTAATGTTCGAGCAAAAACGGCTGATTTTCGACAAAAGAGATAACACCCCCCCATTACGTCATGCTTCAGAAATGTGGAAAATGGTCCGTTTTCAAATGTTTTATTTTTGAACGTCAGTTCACATTTGTAGGTGGATCATCAGTGTTAGAGCTAAAATTAGCATGTTTAAAGTGATTTTCATGCTTCCAGGGGCTCGGGAAGTGAAATAAATACCATTTGGAGGCATTTAATGTTTGAGCAAAAACGGCTGATTTTCGACAAAAGAGATAACACCCCCCCATTACGTCATGCTTCAGAAATGTGGAAAATGGTCCGTTTTCAAATGTTTTATTTTTGAACGTCAGTTCACATTTGTAGGTGGATCATCAGTGTTAGAGCTAAAATTAGCATGTTTAAAGTGATTTTCATGCTTCCAGGGGCTCGGGAAGTGAAATAAATACCATTTGGAGGCATTTAATGTTCGAGCAAAAACGGCTGATTTTCCACAAAAGAGATAACACCCCCCCATTACGTCATGCTTCAGAAATGTGGAAAATGGTCCGTTTTCAAATGTTTTATTTTTGAACGTCAGTTCACATTTGTAGGTGGATCATCAGTGTTAGAGCTAAAATTAGCATGTTCAAAGTGATTTTCATGCTTCCAGGGGCCCAAAACACAAGATTTATGGAATGGTTAAAAGTGCATGAAAATGGCAATTTACTCACTCGGAGTTCTCAAAAAGGGTTTCTTCACCCCGGGAAGTTAATTAAATACCATTTGGAGGCATTTAATGTTCGAGCAAAAACGGCTGATTTTCGACAAAAGAGATAACCCCCCCCCCATTACGTCATGCTTCAGAAATGTGGAAAATGGTCCGTTTTCAAATGTTTTATTTTTGAACGTCAGTTCACATTTGTAGGTGGATCATCAGTGTTAGAGCTAAAATTAGCATGTTTAAAGTGATTTTCATGCTTCCAGGGGCTCAGTAAGTGAAATAAATACCATTTGGAGGCATTTAATGTTCGAGCAAAAACGGCTGATTTTCCACAAAAGAGATAACACCCCCCCATTACGTCATGCTTCAGAAATGTGGAAAATGGTCCGTTTTCAAATGTTTTATTTTTGAACGTCAGTTCACATTTGTAGGTGGATCATCAGTGTTAGAGCTAAAATTAGCATGTTTAAAGTGATTTTCATGCTTCCAGGGGCTCGGGAAGTTAATTAAATACCATTTGGAGGCATTTAATGTTCGAGCAAAAACGGCTGATTTTCGACAAAAGAGATAACACCCCCCCATTACGTCATGCTTCAGAAATGTGGAAAATGGTCCGTTTTCAAATGTTTTATTTTTGAACGTCAGTTCACATTTGTAGGTGGATCATCAGTGTTAGAGCTAAAATTAGCATGTTTAAAGTGATTTTCATGCTTCCAGGGGCCCAAAACACAAGATTTATGGAATGGTTAAAAGTGCATGAAAATGGCCAATTTACTCACTCTGAGTTCTCAAAAAGGGTTTCTTCACCCCGGGAAGTTAATTAAATACCATTTGGAGGCATTTAATGTTAGAGCAAAAACGGCTGATTTTCGACAAAAGAGATAACACCCCCCCATTACGTCATGCTTCAGAAATGTGGAAAATGGTCCGTTTTCAAATGTTTTATTTTTGAACGTCAGTTCACATTTGTGGGTGGATCATCAGTGTTAGAGCTAAAATTAGCATGTTTAAAGTGATTTTCATGCTTCCAGGGGCTCGGGAAGTTAATTAAATACCATTTGGAGGCATTTAATGTTCGAGCAAAAACGGCTGATTTTCGACAAAAGAGATAACACCCCCCCATTACGTCATGCTTCAGAAATGTGGAAAATGGTCCGTTTTCAAATGTTTTATTTTTGAACGTCAGTTCACATTTGTGGGTGGATCATCAGTGTTAGAGCTAAAATTAGCATGTTTAAAGTGATTTTCATGCTTCCAGGGGCTCGGGAAGTTAATTAAATACCATTTGGAGGCATTTAATGTTCGAGCAAAAACGGCTGATTTTCGACAAAAGAGATAACACCCCCCCATTACGTCATGCTTCAGAAATGTGGAAAATGGTCCGTTTTCAAATGTTTTATTTTTGAACGTCAGTTCACATTTGTAGGTGGATCATCAGTGTTAGAGCTAAAATTAGCATGTTTAAAGTGATTTTCATGCTTCCAGGGGCTCGGGAAGTGAAATAAATACCATTTGGAGGCATTTAATGTTTGAGCAAAAACGGCTGATTTTCGACAAAAGAGATAACACCCCCCCATTACGTCATGCTTCAGAAATGTGGAAAATGGTCCGTTTTCAAATGTTTTATTTTTGAACGTCAGTTCACATTTGTAGGTGGATCATCAGTGTTAGAGCTAAAATTAGCATGTTTAAAGTGATTTTCATGCTTCCAGGGGCTCGGGAAGTGAAATAAATACCATTTGGAGGCATTTAATGTTCGAGCAAAAACGGCTGATTTTCCACAAAAGAGATAACACCCCCCCATTACGTCATGCTTCAGAAATGTGGAAAATGGTCCGTTTTCAAATGTTTTATTTTTGAACGTCAGTTCACATTTGTAGGTGGATCATCAGTGTTAGAGCTAAAATTAGCATGTTTAAAGTGATTTTCATGCTTCCAGGGGCTCGGGAAGTTAATTAAATACCATTTGGAGGCATTTAATGTTCGAGCAAAAACGGCTGATTTTCGACAAAAGAGATAACACCCCCCCATTACGTCATGCTTCAGAAATGTGGAAAATGGTCCGTTTTCAAATGTTTTATTTTTGAACGTCAGTTCACATTTGTAGGTGGATCATCAGTGTTAGAGCTAAAATTAGCATGTTTAAAGTGATTTTCATGCTTCTTGGGGCCCAAAACACAAGATTTATGGAATGGTTAAAAGTGCATGAAAATGGCCAATTTACTCACTCTGAGTTCTCAAAAAGGGTTTCTTCACCCCGGGAAGTTAATTAAATACCATTTGGAGGCATTTAATGTTAGAGCAAAAACGGCTGATTTTCGACAAAAGAGATAACACCCCCCCATTACGTCATGCTTCAGAAATGTGGAAAATGGTCCGTTTTCAAATGTTTTATTTTTGAACGTCAGTTCACATTTGTGGGTGGATCATCAGTGTTAGAGCTAAAATTAGCATGTTTAAAGTGATTTTCATGCTTCCAGGGGCTCGGGAAGTTAATTAAATACCATTTGGAGGCATTTAATGTTCGAGCAAAAACGGCTGATTTTCGACAAAAGAGATAACACCCCCCCATTACGTCATGCTTCAGAAATGTGGAAAATGGTCCGTTTTCAAATGTTTTATTTTTGAACGTCAGTTCACATTTGTAGGTGGATCATCAGTGTTAGAGCTAAAATTAGCATGTTTAAAGTGATTTTCATGCTTCCAGGGGCTCGGGAAGTGAAATAAATACCATTTGGAGGCATTTAATGTTTGAGCAAAAACGGCTGATTTTCGACAAAAGAGATAACACCCCCCCATTACGTCATGCTTCAGAAATGTGGAAAATGGTCCGTTTTCAAATGTTTTATTTTTGAACGTCAGTTCACATTTGTAGGTGGATCATCAGTGTTAGAGCTAAAATTAGCATGTTTAAAGTGATTTTCATGCTTCCAGGGGCTCGGGAAGTGAAATAAATACCATTTGGAGGCATTTAATGTTCGAGCAAAAACGGCTGATTTTCCACAAAAGAGATAACACCCCCCCATTACGTCATGCTTCAGAAATGTGGAAAATGGTCCGTTTTCAAATGTTTTATTTTTGAACGTCAGTTCACATTTGTAGGTGGATCATCAGTGTTAGAGCTAAAATTAGCATGTTTAAAGTGATTTTCATGCTTCCAGGGGCTCGGGAAGTTAATTAAATACCATTTGGAGGCATTTAATGTTCGAGCAAAAACGGCTGATTTTCGACAAAAGAGATAACACCCCCCCATTACGTCATGCTTCAGAAATGTGGAAAATGGTCCGTTTTCAAATGTTTTATTTTTGAACGTCAGTTCACATTTGTAGGTGGATCATCAGTGTTAGAGCTAAAATTAGCATGTTTAAAGTGATTTTCATGCTTCCAGGGGCCCAAAACACAAGATTTATGGAATGGTTAAAAGTGCATGAAAATGGCCAATTTACTCACTCTGAGTTCTCAAAAAGGGTTTCTTCACCCCGGGAAGTTAATTAAATACCATTTGGAGGATTTTAATGTTCGAGCAAAAACGGCTGATTTTCGACAAAAGAGATAACACCCCCCCATTACGTCATGCTTCAGAAATGTGGAAAATGGTCCGTTTTCAAATGTTTTATTTTTGAACGTCAGTTCACATTTGTAGGTGGATCATCAGTGTTAGAGCTAAAATTAGCATGTTTAAAGTGATTTTCATGCTTCCAGGGGCTCAAGAAGTGAAATAAATACCATTTGGAGGCATTTAATGTTCGAGCAAAAACGGCTGATTTTCGACAAAAGAGATAACACCCCCCCATTACGTCATGCTTCAGAAATGTGGAAAATGGTCCGTTTTCAAATGTTTCATTTTTGAACGTCAGTTCACATTTGTAGGTGGATCATCAGTGTTAGAGCTAAAATTAGCATGTTTAAAGTGATTTTCATGCTTCCAGGGGCTCGGGAAGTTAATTAAATACCATTTGGAGGCATTTAATGTTCGAGCAAAAACGGCTGATTTTCGACAAAAGAGATAACACCCCCCCATTACGTCATGCTTCAGAAATGTGGAAAATGGTCCGTTTTCAAATGTTTTATTTTTGAACGTCAGTTCACATTTGTAGGTGGATCATCAGTGTTAGAGCTAAAATTAGCATGTTTAAAGTGATTTTCATGCTTCTTGGCGCCCAAAACACAAGATTTATGGAATGGTTAAAAGTGCATGAAAATGGCCAATTTACTCACTCTGAGTTCTCAAAAAGGGTTTCTTCACCCCGGGAAGTTAATTAAATACCATTTGGAGGCATTTAATGTTCGAGCAAAAACGGCTGATTTTCGACAAAAGAGATAACACCCCCCCCATTACGTCATGCTTCAGAAATGTGGAAAATGGTCCGTTTTCAAATGTTTTATTTTTGAACGTCAGTTCACATTTGTAGGTGGATCATCAGTGTTAGAGCTAAAATTAGCATGTTTAAAGTGATTTTCATGCTTCCAGGGGCCCAAAACACAAGATTTATGGAATGGTTAAAAGTGCATGAAAATGGCCAATTTACTCACTCTGAGTTCTCAAAAAGGGTTTCTTCACCCCGGGAAGTTAATTAAATACCATTTGGAGGATTTTAATGTTCGAGCAAAAACGGCTGATTTTCGACGAAAGAGCTAACACCCCCCCTATTACGTCATGCTTTAGAAATGTGGAAAATGGTCCGTTTTCAAATGTTTTATTTTTGAACGTCAGTTCACATTTGTAGGTGGATCATCAGTGTTAGAGCTAAAATTAGCATGTTTAAAGTGATTTTCATGCTTCCAGGGGCTCGGGAAGTGAAATAAATACCATTTGGAGGCATTTAATGTTCGAGCAAAAACGGCTGATTTTCGACAAAAGAGATAACACCCCCCCATTATGTTATGCTTCAGAAATGTGGAAAATGGTCCGTTTTCAAATGTTTCATTTTTGAACGTCAGTTCACATTTGTAGGTGGATCATCAGTGTTAGAGCTAAAATTAGCATGTTTAAAGTGATTTTCATGCTTCCAGGGGCTCGGGAAGTTAATTAAATACCATTTGGAGGCATTTAATGTTCGAGCAAAAACGGCTGATTTTCGACAAAAGAGATAACACCCCCCCATTACGTCATGCTTCAGAAATGTGGAAAATGGTCCGTTTTCAAATGTTTTATTTTTGAACGTCAGTTCACATTTGTAGGTGGATCATCAGTGTTAGAGCTAAAATTAGCATGTTTAAAGTGATTTTCATGCTTCCAGGGGCCGGGAAGTTAATTAAATACCATTTGGAGGCATTTAATGTTAGAGCAAAAACGGCTGATTTTCGACAAAAGAGATAACACCCCCCCATTACGTCATGCTTCAGAAATGTGGAAAATGGTCCGTTTTCAAATGTTTTATTTTTGAACGTCAGTTCACATTTGTAGGTGGATCATCAGTGTTAGAGCTAAAATTAGCATGTTTAAAGTGATTTTCATGCTTCCAGGGGCCCATAACACAAGATTTATGGAATGGTTATAAGTGCATGAAAATGGCCAATTTACTCACTCTGAGTTCTCAAAAAGGGTTTCTTCACCCCGGGAAGTTAATTAAATACCATTTGGAGGCATTTAATGTTCGAGCAAAAACGGCTGATTTTCGACGAAAGAGCTAACACCCCCCCATTACGTCATGCTTTAGAAATGTGGAAAATGGTCCGTTTTCAAATGTTTTATTTTTGAACGTCAGTTCACATTCGTAGGTGGATCATCAGTGTTAGAGCTAAAATTAGCATGTTTAAAGTGATTTTCATGCTTCCAGGGGCCCAAAACACAAGATTTATGGAATGGTTAAAAGTGCATGAAAGTGGCCAATTTACTCACTCTGAGTTCTCAAAAAGGGTTTCTTCACCCCGGGAAGTTAATTAAATACCATTTGGAGGATTTTAATGTTCGAGCAAAAACGGCTGATTTTCGACGAAAGAGCTAACACCCCCCCATTACGTCATGCTTTAGAAATGTGGAAAATGGTCCGTTTTCAAATGTTTTATTTTTGAACGTCAGTTCACATTTGTAGGTGGATCATCAGTGTTAGAGCTAAAATTAGCATGTTTAAAGTGATTTTCATGCTTCCAGGGGCTCGGGAAGTGAAATAAATACCACTTGGAGGCATTTAATGTTCGAGCAAAAACGGCTGATTTTCGACAAAAGAGATAACACCCCCCCATTACGTCATGCTTCAGAAATGTGGAAAATGGTCCGTTTTCAAATGTTTTATTTTTGAACGTCAGTTCACATTTGTAGGTGGATCATCAGTGTTAGAGCTAAAATTAGCATGTTTAAAGTGATTTTCATGCTTCCAGGGGCTCGGGAAGTGAAATAAATACCATTTGGAGGCATTTAATGTTCGAGCAAAAACGGCTGATTTTCGACAAAAGAGATAACACCCCCCCATTACGTCATGCTTCAGAAATGTGGAAAATGGTCCGTTTTCAAATGTTTCATTTTTGAACGTCAGTTCACATTTGTAGGTGGATCATCAGTGTTAGAGCTAAAATTAGCATGTTTAAAGTGATTTTCATGCTTCCAGGGGCCCAAAACACAAGATTTATGGAATGGTTAAAAGTGCATGAAAATGGCCAATTTACTCACTCTGAGTTCTCAAAAAGGGTTTCTTCACCCCGGGAAGTTAATTAAATACCATTTGGAGGCATTTAATGTTCGAGCAAAAACGGCTGATTTTCGACAAAAGAGATAACACCCCCACATTACGTCATGCTTCAGAAATGTGGAAAATGGTCCGTTTTCAAATGTTTTATTTTTGAACGTCAGTTCACATTTGTAGGTGGATCATCAGTGTTAGAGCTAAAATTAGCATGTTTAAAGTGATTTTCATGCTTCCAGGGGCTCGGGAAGTTAATTAAATACCATTTGGAGGCATTTAATGTTCGAGCAAAAACGGCTGATTTTCCACAAAAGAGATAACACCCCCCCATTACGTCATGCTTCAGAAATGTGGAAAATGGTCCGTTTTCAAATGTTTTATTTTTGAACGTCAGTTCACATTTGTAGGTGGATCATCAGTGTTAGAGCTAAAATTAGCATGTTTAAAGTGATTTTCATGCTTCCAGGGGCCCAAAACAAAAGATTTATGGAATGGTTAAAAGTGCATGAAAATGGCCAATTTACTCACTCTGAGTTCTCAAAAAGGGTTTCTTCACCCCGGGAAGTTAATTAAATACCAATTGGAGGCATTTAATGTTCGAGCAAAAACGGCTGATTTTCGACAAAAGAGATAACACCCCCCCATTACGTCATGCTTCAGAAATGTGGAAAATGGTCCGTTTTCAAATGTTTTATTTTTGAACGTCAGTTCACATTTGTAGGTGGATCATCAGTGTTAGAGCTAAAATTAGCATGTTTAAAGTGATTTTCATGCTTCCAGGGGCCCAAAACACAAGATTTATGGAATGGTTAAAAGTGCATGAAAATGGCCAATTTACTCACTCGGAGTTCTCAAAAAGGGTTTCTTCACCCCGGGAAGTTAATTAAATACCATTTGGAGGCATTTAATGTTCGAGCAAAAACGGCTGATTTTCGACAAAAGAGATAACACCCCCCCATTACGTCATGCTTCAGAAATGTGGAAAATGGTCCGTTTTCAAATGTTTTATTTTTGAACGTCAGTTCACATTTGAAGGTGGATCATCAGTGTTAGAGCTAAAATTAGCATGTTTAAAGTGATTTTCATGCTTCCAGGGGCTCGGGAAGTGAAATAAATACCATTTGGAGGCATTTAATGTTCGAGCAAAAACGGCTGATTTTCCACAAAAGAGATAAAACCCCCCCATTACGTCATGCTTCAGAAATGTGGAAAATGGTCCGTTTTCAAATGTTTTATTTTTGAACGTCAGTTCACATTTGTAGGTGGATCATCAGTGTTAGAGCTAAAATTAGCATGTTTAAAGTGATTTTCATGCTTCCAGGGGCTCGGGAAGTTAATTAAATACCATTTGGAGGCATTTAATGTTCGAGCAAAAACGGCTGATTTTCGACAAAAGAGATAACACCCCCCCCATTACGTCATGCTTCAGAAATGTGGAAAATGGTCCGTTTTCAAATGTTTTATTTTTGAACGTCAGTTCACATTTGTAGGTGGATCATCAGTGTTAGAGCTAAAATTAGCATGTTTAAAGTGATTTTCATGCTTCCAGGGGCCCAAAACACAAGATTTATGGAATGGTTAAAAGTGCATGAAAATGGCCAATTTACTCACTCTGAGTTCTCAAAAAGGGTTTCTTCACCCCGGGAAGTTAATTAAATACCATTTGGAGGCATTTAATGTTAGAGCAAAAACGGCTGATTTTCGACAAAAGAGATAACACCCCCCCATTACGTCATGCTTCAGAAATGTGGAAAATGGTCCGTTTTCAAATGTTTTATTTTTGAACGTCAGTTCACATTTGTAGGTGGATCATCAGTGTTAGAGCTAAAATTAGCATGTTTAAAGTGATTTTCATGCTTCCAGGGGCTCGGGAAGTTAATTAAATACCATTTGGAGGCATTTAATGTTCGAGCAAAAACGGCTGATTTTCGACAAAAGAGATAACACCCCCCCATTACGTCATGCTTCAGAAATGTGGAAAATGGTCTGTTTTCAAATGTTTCATTTTTGAACGTCAGTTCACATTTGTAGGTGGATCATCAGTGTTAGAGCCAAAATTAGCATGTTTAAAGTGATTTTCATGCTTCCAGGGGCCCAAAACACAAGATTTATGGAATGGTTAAAAGTGCATGAAAATGGCCAATTTACTCACTCTGAGTTCTCAAAAAGGGTTTCTTCACCCCGGGAAGTTAATTAAATACCATTTGGAGGCATTTAATGTTCGAGCAAAAACGGCTGATTTTCGACAAAAGAGATAACACCCCCCCATTACGTCATGCTTCAGAAATGTGGAAAATGGTCCGTTTTCAAATGTTTTATTTTTGAACGTCAGTTCACATTTGTAGATGGATCATCAGTGTTAGAGCTAAAATTAGCATGTTTAAAGTGATTTTCATGCTTCCAGGGGCTCGGGAAGTTAATTAAATACCATTTGGAGGCATTTAATGTTCGAGCAAAAACGGCTGATTTTCGACAAAAGAGATAACACCCCCCCATTACGTCATGCTTCAGAAATGTGGAAAATGGTCCGTTTTCAAATGTTTTATTTTTGAACGTCAGTTCACATTTGTAGGTGGATCATCAGTGTTAGAGCTAAAATTAGCATGTTTAAAGTGATTTTCATGCTTCCAGGGGCCCAAAACACAAGATTTATGGAATGGTTAAAAGTGCATGAAAATGGCCAATTTACTCACTCGGAGTTCTCAAAAAGGGTTTCTTCACCCCGGGAAGTTAATTAAATACCATTTGGAGGCATTTAATGTTCGAGCAAAAACGGCTGATTTTCGACAAAAGAGATAACACCCCCCCATTACGTCATGCTTCAGAAATGTGGAAAATGGTCCGTTTTCAAATGTTTTATTTTTGAACGTCAGTTCACATTTGTAGGTGGATCATCAGTGTTAGAGCTAAAATTAGCATGTTTAAAGTGATTTTCATGCTTCCAGGGGCTCGGGAAGTGAAATAAATACCATTTGGAGGCATTTAATGTTCGAGCAAAAACAGCTGATTTTCCACAAAAGAGATAACACCCCCCCATTACGTCATGCTTCAGAAATGTGGAAAATGGTCCGTTTTCAAATGTTTTATTTTTGAACGTCAGTTCACATTTGTAGGTGGATCATCAGTGTTAGAGCTAAAATTAGCATGTTTAAAGTGATTTTCATGCTTCCAGGGGCCCAAAACAAAAGATTTATGGAATGGTTAAAAGTGCATGAAAATGGCCAATTTACTCACTCTGAGTTCTCAAAAAGGGTTTCTTCACCCCGGGAAGTTAATTAAATACCATTTGGAGGCATTTAATGTTCGAGCAAAAACGGCTGATTTTCGACAAAAGAGATAACACCCCCCCATTACGTCATGCTTCAGAAATGTGGAAAATGGTCCGTTTTCAAATGTTTTATTTTTGAACGTCAGTTCACATTTGTAGGTGGATCATCAGTGTTAGAGCTAAAATTAGCATGTTTAAAGTGATTTTCATGCTTCCAGGGGCCCAAAACACAAGATTTATGGAATGGTTAAAAGTGCATGAAAATGGCCAATTTACTCACTCGGAGTTCTCAAAAAGGGTTTCTTCACCCCGGGAAGTTAATTAAATACCATTTGGAGGCATTTAATGTTCGAGCAAAAACGGCTGATTTTCGACAAAAGAGATAACACCCCCCCATTACGTCATGCTTCAGAAATGTGGAAAATGGTCCGTTTTCAAATGTTTTATTTTTGAACGTCAGTTCACATTTGTAGGTGGATCATCAGTGTTAGAGCTAAAATTAGCATGTTTAAAGTGATTTTCATGCTTCCAGGGGCTCGGGAAGTGAAATAAATACCATTTGGAGGCATTTAATGTTCGAGCAAAAACGGCTGATTTTCCACAAAAGAGATAAAACCCCCCCATTACGTCATGCTTCAGAAATGTGGAAAATGGTCCGTTTTCAAATGTTTTATTTTTGAACGTCAGTTCACATTTGTAGGTGGATCATCAGTGTTAGAGCTAAAATTAGCATGTTTAAAGTGATTTTCATGCTTCCAGGGGCTCGGGAAGTTAATTAAATACCATTTGGAGGCATTTAATGTTCGAGCAAAAACGGCTGATTTTCGACAAAAGAGATAACACCCCCCCCATTACGTCATGCTTCAGAAATGTGGAAAATGGTCCGTTTTCAAATGTTTTATTTTTGAACGTCAGTTCACATTTGTAGGTGGATCATCAGTGTTAGAGCTAAAATTAGCATGTTTAAAGTGATTTTCATGCTTCCAGGGGCCCAAAACACAAGATTTATGGAATGGTTAAAAGTGCATGAAAATGGCCAATTTACTCACTCTGAGTTCTCAAAAAGGGTTTCTTCACCCCGGGAAGTTAATTAAATACCATTTGGAGGCATTTAATGTTAGAGCAAAAACGGCTGATTTTCGACAAAAGAGATAACACCCCCCCATTACGTCATGCTTCAGAAATGTGGAAAATGGTCCGTTTTCAAATGTTTTATTTTTGAACGTCAGTTCACATTTGTAGGTGGATCATCAGTGTTAGAGCTAAAATTAGCATGTTTAAAGTGATTTTCATGCTTCCAGGGGCTCGGGAAGTTAATTAAATACCATTTGGAGGCATTTAATGTTCGAGCAAAAACGGCTGATTTTCGACAAAAGAGATAACACCCCCCCATTACGTCATGCTTCAGAAATGTGGAAAATGGTCCGTTTTCAAATGTTTCATTTTTGAACGTCAGTTCACATTTGTAGGTGGATCATCAGTGTTAGAGCCAAAATTAGCATGTTTAAAGTGATTTTCATGCTTCCAGGGGCCCAAAACACAAGATTTATGGAATGGTTAAAAGTGCATGAAAATGGCCAATTTACTCACTCTGAGTTCTCAAAAAGGGTTTCTTCACCCCGGGAAGTTAATTAAATACCATTTGGAGGCATTTAATGTTCGAGCAAAAACGGCTGATTTTCGACAAAAGAGATAACACCCCCCCATTACGTCATGCTTCAGAAATGTGGAAAATGGTCCGTTTTCAAATGTTTTATTTTTGAACGTCAGTTCACATTTGTAGATGGATCATCAGTGTTAGAGCTAAAATTAGCATGTTTAAAGTGATTTTCATGCTTCCAGGGGCTCGGGAAGTTAATTAAATACCATTTGGAGGCATTTAATGTTCGAGCAAAAACGGCTGATTTTCGACAAAAGAGATAACACCCCCCCATTACGTCATGCTTCAGAAATGTGGAAAATGGTCCGTTTTCAAATGTTTTATTTTTGAACGTCAGTTCACATTTGTAGGTGGATCATCAGTGTTAGAGCTAAAATTAGCATGTTTAAAGTGATTTTCATGCTTCCAGGGGCCCAAAACACAAGATTTATGGAATGGTTAAAAGTGCATGAAAATGGCCAATTTACTCACTCTGAGTTCTCAAAAAGGGTTTCTTCACCCCGGGAAGTTAATTAAATACCATTTGGAGGATTTTAATGTTCGAGCAAAAACGGCTGATTTTCGACAAAAGAGATAACACCCCCCCATTACGTCATGCTTCAGAAATGTGGAAAATGGTCCGTTTTCAAATGTTTTATTTTTGAACGTCAGTTCACATTTGTAGGTGGATCATCAGTGTTAGAGCTAAAATTAGCATGTTTAAAGTGATTTTCATGCTTCCAGGGGCCCAAAACACAAGATTTATGGAATGGTTAAAAGTGCATGAAAATGGCCAATTTACTCACTCTGAGTTCTCAAAAAGGGTTTCTTCACCCCGGGAAGTTAATTAAATACCATTTGGAGGCATTTAATGTTAGAGCAAAAACGGCTGATTTTCGACAAAAGAGATAACACCCCCCCATTACGTCATGCTTCAGAAATGTGGAAAATGGTCCGTTTTCAAATGTTTTATTTTTGAACGTCAGTTCACATTTGTAGGTGGATCATCAGTGTTAGAGCTAAAATTAGCATGTTTAAAGTGATTTTCATGCTTCCAGGGGCCCAAAACACAAGATTTATGGAATGGTTAAAAGTGCATGAAAATGGCCAATTTACTCACTCTGAGTTCTCAAAAAGGGTTTCTTCACCCCGGGAAGTTAATTAAATACCATTTGGAGGATTTTAATGTTCGAGCAAAAACGGCTGATTTTCGACGAAAGAGCTAACACCCCCCCATTACGTCATGCTTTAGAAATGTGGAAAATGGTCCGTTTTCAAATGTTTCATTTTTGAACGTCAGTTCACATTTGTAGGTGGATCATCAGTGTTAGAGCTAAAATTAGCATGTTTAAAGTGATTTTCATGCTTCCAGGGGCTCGGGAAGTGAAATAAATACCATTTGGAGGCATTTAATGTTCGAGCAAAAACGGCTGATTTTCGACAAAAGAGATAACACCCCCCCATTACGTCATGCTTCAGAAATGTGGAAAATGGTCCGTTTTCAAATGTTTCATTTTTGAACGTCAGTTCACATTTGTAGGTGGATCATCAGTGTTAGAGCTAAAATTAGCATGTTTAAAGTGATTTTCATGCTTCCAGGGGCTCGGGAAGTTAATTAAATACCATTTGGAGGCATTTAATGTTCGAGCAAAAACGGCTGATTTTCGACAAAAGAGATAACACCCCCCCATTACGTCATGCTTCAGAAATGTGGAAAATGGTCCGTTTTCAAATGTTTTATTTTTGAACGTCAGTTCACATTTGTAGGTGGATCATCAGTGTTAGAGCTAAAATTAGCATGTTTAAAGTGATTTTCATGCTTCTTGGCGCCCAAAACACAAGATTTATGGAATGGTTAAAAGTGCATGAAAATGGCCAATTTACTCACTCTGAGTTCTCAAAAAGGGTTTCTTCACCCCGGGAAGTTAATTAAATACCATTTGGAGGCATTTAATGTTCGAGCAAAAACGGCTGATTTTCGACAAAAGAGATAACACCCCCCCATTACGTCATGCTTCAGAAATGTGGAAAATGGTCCGTTTTCAAATGTTTTATTTTTGAACGCCAGTTCACATTTGTAGGTGGATCATCAGTGTTAGAGCTAAAATTAGCATGTTTAAAGTGATTTTCATGCTTCCAGGGGCCCAGAACACAAGATTTATGGAATGGTTAAAAGTGCATGAAAATGGCCAATTTACTCACTCTGAGTTCTCAAAAAGGGTTTCTTCACCCCGGGAAGTTAATTAAATACCATTTGGAGGATTTTAATGTTCGAGCAAAAACGGCTGATTTTCGACGAAAGAGCTAACACCCCCCCCATTACGTCATGCTTTAGAAATGTGGAAAATGGTCCGTTTTCAAATGTTTTATTTTTGAACGTCAGTTCACATTTGTAGGTGGATCATCAGTGTTAGAGCTAAAATTAGCATGTTTAAAGTGATTTTCATGCTTCCAGGGGCTCGGGAAGTGAAATAAATACCATTTGGAGGCATTTAATGTTCGAGCAAAAACGGCTGATTTTCGACAAAAGAGATAACACCCCCCCATTATGTCATGCTTCAGAAATGTGGAAAATGGTCCGTTTTCAAATGTTTCATTTTTGAACGTCAGTTCACATTTGTAGGTGGATCATCAGTGTTAGAGCTAAAATTAGCATGTTTAAAGTGATTTTCATGCTTCCAGGGGCTCGGGAAGTTAATTAAATACCATTTGGAGGCATTTAATGTTCGAGCAAAAACGGCTGATTTTCGACAAAAGAGATAACACCCCCCATTACGTCATGCTTCAGAAATGTGGAAAATGGTCCGTTTTCAAATGTTTTATTTTTGAACGTCAGTTCACATTTGTAGGTGGATCATCAGTGTTAGAGCTAAAATTAGCATGTTTAAAGTGATTTTCATGCTTCCAGGGGCTCGGGAAGTTAATTAAATACCATTTGGAGGCATTTAATGTTAGAGCAAAAACGGCTGATTTTCGACAAAAGAGATAACACCCCCCCATTACGTCATGCTTCAGAAATGTGGAAAATGGTCCGTTTTCAAATGTTTTATTTTTGAACGTCAGTTCACATTTGTAGGTGGATCATCAGTGTTAGAGCTAAAATTAGCATGTTTAAAGTGATTTTCATGCTTCCAGGGGCCCAAAACACAAGATTTATGGAATGGTTAAAAGTGCATGAAAATGGCCAATTTACTCACTCTGAGTTCTCAAAAAGGGTTTCTTCACCCCGGGAAGTTAATTAAATACCATTTGGAGGCATTTAATGTTCGAGCAAAAACGGCTGATTTTCGACGAAAGAGCTAACACCCCCCATTACGTCATGCTTTAGAAATGTGGAAAATGGTCCGTTTTCAAATGTTTTATTTTTGAACGTCAGTTCACATTTGTAGGTGGATCATCAGTGTTAGAGCTAAAATTAGCATGTTTAAAGTGATTTTCATGCTTCCAGGGGCCCAAAACACAAGATTTATGGAATGGTTAAAAGTGCATGAAAATGGCCAATTTACTCACTCTGAGTTCTCAAAAAGGGTTTCTTCACCCCGGGAAGTTAATTAAATACCATTTGGAGGATTTTAATGTTCGAGCAAAAACAGCTGATTTTCGACGAAAGAGCTAACACCCCCCCATTACGTCATGCTTTAGAAATGTGGAAAATGGTCCGTTTTCAAATGTTTTATTTTTGAACGTCAGTTCACATTTGTAGGTGGATCATCAGTGTTAGAGCTAAAATTAGCATGTTTAAAGTGATTTTCATGCTTCCAGGGGCTCGGGAAGTGAAATAAATACCATTTGGAGGCATTTAATGTTCGAGCAAAATCGGCTGATTTTCGACAAAAGAGATAACACCCCCCCATTACGTCATGCTTCAGACATGTGGAAAATGGTCCGTTTTCAAATGTTTTATTTTTGAACGTCAGTTCACATTTGTAGGTGGATCATCAGTGTTAGAGCTAAAATTAGCATGTTTAAAGTGATTTTCATGCTTCCAGGGGCTCGGGAAGTGAAATAAATACCATTTGGAGGCATTTAATGTTCGAGCAAAAACGGCTGATTTTCGACAAAAGAGATAACACCCCCCCATTACGTCATGCTTCAGAAATGTGGAAAATGGTCCGTTTTCAAATGTTTCATTTTTGAACGTCAGTTCACATTTGTAGGTGGATCATCAGTGTTAGAGCTAAAATTAGCATGTTTAAAGTGATTTTCATGCTTCCAGGGGCCCAAAACACAAGATTTATGGAATGGTTAAAAGTGCATGAAAATGGCCAATTTACTCACTCTGAGTTCTCAAAAAGGGTTTCTTCACCCCGGGAAGTTAATTAAATACCATTTGGAGGCATTTAATGTTCGAGCAAAAACGGCTGATTTTCGACAAAAGAGATAACACCCCCACATTACGTCATGCTTCAGAAATGTGGAAAATGGTCCGTTTTCAAATGTTTTATTTTTGAACGTCAGTTCACATTTGTAGGTGGATCATCAGTGTTAGAGCTAAAATTAGCATGTTTAAAGTGATTTTCATGCTTCCAGGGGCTCGGGAAGTTAATTAAATACCATTTGGAGGCATTTAATGTTCGAGCAAAAACGGCTGATTTTCCACAAAAGAGATAACACCCCCCCATTACGTCATGCTTCAGAAATGTGGAAAATGGTCCGTTTTCAAATGTTTTATTTTTGAACGTCAGTTCACATTTGTAGGTGGATCATCAGTGTTAGAGCTAAAATTAGCATGTTTAAAGTGATTTTCATGCTTCCAGGGGCCCAAAACACAAGATTTATGGAATGGTTAAAAGTGCATGAAAATGGCCAATTTACTCACTCTGAGTTCTCAAAAAGGGTTTCTTCACCCCGGGAAGTTAATTAAATACCATTTGGAGGCATTTAATGTTCGAGCAAAAACGGCTGATTTTCGACAAAAGAGATAACACCCCCCCATTACGTCATGCTTCAGAAATGTGGAAAATGGTCCGTTTTCAAATGTTTTATTTTTGAACGTCAGTTCACATTTGTAGGTGGATCATCAGTGTTAGAGCTAAAATTAGCATGTTTAAAGTGATTTTCATGCTTCCAGGGGCCCAAAACACAAGATTTATGGAATGGTTAAAAGTGCATGAAAATGGCCAATTTACTCACTCGGAGTTCTCAAAAAGGGTTTCTTCACCCCGGGAAGTTAATTAAATACCATTTGGAGGCATTTAATGTTGGAGCAAAAACGGCTGATTTTCGACAAAAGAGATAACACCCCCCCCATTACGTCATGCTTCAGAAATGTGGAAAATGGTCCGTTTTCAAATGTTTTATTTTTGAACGTCAGTTCACATTTGTAGGTGGATCATCAGTGTTAGAGCTAAAATTAGCATGTTTAAAGTGATTTTCATGCTTCCAGGGGCTCGGGAAGTGAAATAAATACCATTTGGAGGCATTTAATGTTCGAGCAAAAACAGCTGATTTTCCACAAAAGAGATAAAACCCCCCCATTACGTCATGCTTCAGAAATGTGGAAAATGGTCCGTTTTCAAATGTTTTATTTTTGAACGTCAGTTCACATTTGTAGGTGGATCATCAGTGTTAGAGCTAAAATTAGCATGTTTAAAGTGATTTTCATGCTTCCAGGGGCTCGGGAAGTTAATTAAATACCATTTGGAGGCATTTAATGTTCGAGCAAAAACGGCTGATTTTCGACAAAAGAGATAACACCCCCCCCATTACGTCATGCTTCAGAAATGTGGAAAATGGTCCGTTTTCAAATGTTTTATTTTTGAACGTCAGTTCACATTTGTAGGTGGATCATCAGTGTTAGAGCTAAAATTAGCATGTTTAAAGTGATTTTCATGCTTCCAGGGGCCCAAAACACAAGATTTATGGAATGGTTAAAAGTGCATGAAAATGGCCAATTTACTCACTCGGAGTTCTCAAAAAGGGTTTCTTCACCCCGGGAAGTTAATTAAATACCATTTGGAGGCATTTAATGTTGGAGCAAAAACGGCTGATTTTCGACAAAAGAGATAACACCCCCCCCATTACGTCATGCTTCAGAAATGTGGAAAATGGTCCGTTTTCAAATGTTTTATTTTTGAACGTCAGTTCACATTTGTAGGTGGATCATCAGTGTTAGAGCTAAAATTAGCATGTTTAAAGTGATTTTCATGCTTCCAGGGGCTCGGGAAGTGAAATAAATACCATTTGGAGGCATTTAATGTTCGAGCAAAAACGGCTGATTTTCCACAAAAGAGATAAAACCCCCCCATTACGTCATGCTTCAGAAATGTGGAAAATGGTCCGTTTTCAAATGTTTTATTTTTGAACGTCAGTTCACATTTGTAGGTGGATCATCAGTGTTAGAGCTAAAATTAGCATGTTTAAAGTGATTTTCATGCTTCCAGGGGCTCGGGAAGTTAATTAAATACCATTTGGAGGCATTTAATGTTCGAGCAAAAACGGCTGATTTTCGACAAAAGAGATAACACCCCCCCCATTACGTCATGCTTCAGAAATGTGGAAAATGGTCCGTTTTCAAATGTTTTATTTTTGAACGTCAGTTCACATTTGTAGGTGGATCATCAGTGTTAGAGCTAAAATTAGCATGTTTAAAGTGATTTTCATGCTTCCAGGGGCTCGGGAAGTTAATTAAATACCATTTGGAGGCATTTAATGTTCGAGCAAAAACGGCTGATTTTCGACAAAAGAGATAACACCCCCCCCATTACGTCATGCTTCAGAAATGTGGAAAATGGTCCGTTTTCAAATGTTTTATTTTTGAACGTCAGTTCACATTTGTAGGTGGATCATCAGTGTTAGAGCTAAAATTAGCATGTTTAAAGTGATTTTCATGCTTCCAGGGGCCCAAAACACAAGATTTATGGAATGGTTAAAAGTGCATGAAAATGGCCAATTTACTCACTCTGAGTTCTCAAAAAGGGTTTCTTCACCCCGGGAAGTTAATTAAATACCATTTGGAGGCATTTAATGTTCGAGCAAAAACGGCTGATTTTCGACAAAAGAGATAACACCCCCCATTACGTTATGCTTCAGAAATTTGGAAAATGGTCCGTTTTCAAATGTTTTATTTTTGAACGTCAGTTCACATTTGTAGGTGGATCATCAGTGTTAGAGCTAAAATTAGCATGTTTAAAGTGATTTTCATGCTTCCAGGGGCTCGGGAAGTTAATTAAATACCATTTGGAGGCATTTAATGTTAGAGCAAAAACGGCTGATTTTCGACAAAAGAGATAACACCCCCCCATTACGTCATGCTTCAGAAATGTGGAAAATGGTCCGTTTTCAAATGTTTTATTTTTGAACGTCAGTTCACATTTGTAGGTGGATCATCAGTGTTAGAGCTAAAATTAGCATGTTTAAAGTGATTTTCATGCTTCCAGGGGCCCAAAACACAAGATTTATGGAATGGTTAAAAGTGCATGAAAATGGCCAATTTACTCACTCTGAGTTCTCAAAAAGGGTTTCTTCACCCCGGGAAGTTAATTAAATACCATTTGGAGGCATTTAATGTTCGAGCAAAAACGGCTGATTTTCGACAAAAGAGATAACACCCCCCCATTACGTCATGCTTCAGAAATGTGGAAAATGGTCCGTTTTCAAATGTTTTATTTTTGAACGTCAGTTCACATTTGTAGGTGGATCATCAGTGTTAGAGCTAAAATTAGCATGTTTAAAGTGATTTTCATGCTTCCAGGGGCCCAAAACACAAGATTTATGGAATGGTTAAAAGTGCATGAAAATGGCCAATTTACTCACTCTGAGTTCTCAAAAAGGGTTTCTTCACCCCGGGAAGTTAATTAAATACCATTTGGAGGCATTTAATGTTCGAGCAAAAACTGCTGATTTTCGACAAAAGAGATAACACCCCCCCATTACGTCATGCTTCAGAAATGTGGAAAATGGTCCGTTTTCAAATGTTTTATTTTTGAACGTCAGTTCACATTTGTAGGTGGATCATCAGTGTTAGAGCTAAAATTAGCATGTTTAAAGTGATTTTCATGCTTCCAGGGGCCCAAAACACAAGATTTATGGAATGGTTAAAAGTGCATGAAAATGGCCAATTTACTCACTCTGAGTTCTCAAAAAGGGTTTCTTCACCCCGGGAAGTTAATTAAATACCATTTGGAGGCATTTAATGTTCGAGCAAAAATGGCTGATTTTCGACAAAAGAGATAACACCCCCCCATTACCTCATGCTTCAGAAATGTGGAAAATGGTCCGTTTTCAAATGTTTTATTTTTGAACGTCAGTTCACATTTGTAGGTGGATCATCAGTGTTAGAGCTAAAATTAGCATGTTTAAAGTGATTTTCATGCTTCCAGGGGCCCAAAACACAAGATTTATGGAATGGTTAAAAGTGCATGAAAATGGCCAATTTACTCACTCTGAGTTCTCAAAAAGGGTTTCTTCACCCCGGGAAGTTAATTAAATACCATTTGGAGGCATTTAATGTTCGAGCAAAAACGGCTGATTTTCGACAAAAGAGATAACACCCCCCCATTACGTCATGCTTCAGAAATGTGGAAAATGGTCCGTTTTCAAATGTTTTATTTTTGAACGTCAGTTCACATTTGTAGGTGGATCATCAGTGTTAGAGCTAAAATTAGCATGTTTAAAGTGATTTTCATGCTTCCAGGGGCCCAAAACACAAGATTTATGGAATGGTTAAAAGTGCATGAAAATGGCCAATTTACTCACTCTGAGTTCTCAAAAAGGGTTTCTTCACCCCGGGAAGTTAATTAAATACCATTTGGAGGCATTTAATGTTAGAGCAAAAACGGCTGATTTTCGACAAAAGAGATAACACCCCCCCATTACGTCATGCTTCAGAAATGTGGAAAATGGTCCGTTTTCAAATGTTTTATTTTTGAACGTCAGTTCACATTTGTAGGTGGATCATCAGTGTTAGAGCTAAAATTAGCATGTTTAAAGTGATTTTCATGCTTCCAGGGGCCCAAAACACAAGATATATGGAATGGTTAAAAGTGCATGAAAATGGCCAATTTACTCACTCTGAGTTCTCAAAAAGGGTTTCTTCACCCCGGGAAGTTAATTAAATACCATTTGGAGGCATTTAATGTTCGAGCAAAAACGGCTGATTTTCGACAAAAGAGATAACACCCCCCCATTACGTCATGCTTCAGAAATGTGGAAAATGGTCCGTTTTCAAATGTTTTATTTTTGAACGTCAGT
The DNA here is from genome assembly GCF_964263255.1 of Lissotriton vulgaris. Classification (NCBI taxonomy): domain Eukaryota; kingdom Metazoa; phylum Chordata; class Amphibia; order Caudata; family Salamandridae; genus Lissotriton; species Lissotriton vulgaris. Next base: position 177,311 of record NW_028245405.1, read on the forward strand.
TCACATTTGTAGGTGGATCATCAGTGTTAGAGCTAAAATTAGCATGTTTAAAGTGATTTTCATGCTTCCAGGGGCCCAAAACACAAGATTTATGGAATGGTTAAAAGTGCATGAAAATGGCCAATTTACTCACTCTGAGTTCTCAAAAAGGGTTTCTTCACCCCGGGAAGTTAATTAAATACCATTTGGAGGCATTTAATGTTCGAGCAAAAACGGCTGATTTTCGACAAAAGAGATAACACCCCCCCATTACGTCATGCTTCAGAAATGTGGAAAATGGTCCGTTTACAAATGTTTTATTTTTGAACGTCAGTTCACATTTGTAGGTGGATCATCAGTGTTAGAGCTAAAATTAGCATGTTTAAAGTGATTTTCATGCTTCCAGGGGCTCGGGAAGTTAATTAAATACCATTTGGAGGCATTTAATGTTCGAGCAAAAACGGCTGATTTTCGACAAAAGAGATAACACCCCCCCATTACGTCATGCTTCAGAAATGTGGAAAATGGTCCGTTTTCAAATGTTTTATTTTTGAACGTCAGTTCACATTTGTAGGTGGATCATCAGTGTTAGAGCTAAAATTAGCATGTTTAAAGTGATTTTCATGCTTCCAGGGGCTCGGGAAGTGAAATAAATACCATTTGGAGGCATTTAATGTTCGAGCAAAAACGGCTGATTTTCGACAAAAGAGATAACACCCCCCCATTACGTCATGCTTCAGAAATGTGGAAAATGGTCCGTTTTCAAATGTTTTATTTTTGAACGTCAGTTCACATTTGTAGGTGGATCATCAGTGTTAGAGCTAAAATTAGCATGTTTAAAGTGATTTTCATGCTTCCAGGGGCTCGGGAAGTTAATTAAATACCATTTGGAGGCATTTAATGTTCGAGCAAAAACGGCTGATTTTCGACAAAAGAGATAACACCCCCCCATTACGTCATGCTTCAGAAATGTGGAAAATGGTCCGTTTTCAAATGTTTTATTTTTGAACGTCAGTTCACATTTGTAGGTGGATCATCAGTGTTAGAGCTAAAATTAGCATGTTTAAAGTGATTTTCATGCTTCCAGGGGCCCAAAACACAAGATTTATGGAATGGTTAAAAGTGCATGAAAATGGCCAATTTACTCACTCTGAGTTCTCAAAAAGGGTTTCTTCACCCCGGGAAGTTAATTAAATACCATTTGGAGGCATTTAATGTTCGAGCAAAAAAGGCTGATTTTCCACAAAAGAGATAACACCCCCCCATTACGTCATGCTTCAGAAATGTGGAAAATGGTCCGTTTTCAAATGTTTTATTTTTGAACGTCAGTTCACATTTGTAGGTGGATCATCAGTGTTAGAGCTAAAATTAGCATGTTTAAAGTGATTTTCATGCTTCCAGGGGCTCGTGAAGTTAATTAAATACCATTTGGAGGCATTTAATGTTCGAGCAAAAACGGCTGATTTTCGACAAAATTGATAACACCCCCCCCCCATTACGTCATGCTTCAGAAATGTGGAAAATGGTCCGTTTTCAAATGTTTTATTTTTGAACGTCAGTTCACATTTGTAGGTGGATCATCAGTGTTAGAGCTAAAATTAGCATGTTTAAAGTGATTTTCATGCTTCCAGGGGCCCAAAACACAAGATTTATGGAATGGTTAAAAGTGCATGAAAATGGCCAATTTACTCACTCTGAGTTCTCAAAAAGGGTTTCTTCACCCCGGGAAGTTAATTAAATACCATTTGGAGGATTTTAATGTTCGAGCAAAAACGGCTGATTTTCGACGAAAGAGCTAACACCCCCCCATTACGTCATGCTTTAGAAATGTGGAAAATGGTCCGTTTTCAAATGTTTTATTTTTGAACGTCAGTTCACATTTGTAGGTGGATCATCAGTGTTAGAGCTAAAATTAGCATGTTTAAAGTGATTTTCATGCTTCCAGGGGCTCGGGAAGTGAAATAAATACCATTTGGAGGCATTTAATGTTCGAGCAAAAACGGCTGATTTTCGACAAAAGAGATAACACCCCCCCCATTACGTCATGCTTCAGAAATGTGGAAAATGGTCCGTTTTCAAATGTTTTATTTTTGAACGTCAGTTCACATTTGTAGGTGGATCATCAGTGTTAGAGCTAAAATTAGCATGTTTAAAGTGATTTTCATGCTTCCAGGGGCTCGGGAAGTTAATTAAATACCATTTGGAGGCATTTAATGTTCGAGCAAAAACGGCTGATTTTCGACAAAAGAGATAACACCCCCCCATTACGTCATGCTTCAGAAATGTGGAAAATGGTCCGTTTTCAAATGTTTTATTTTTGAACGTCAGTTCACATTTGTAGGTGGATCATCAGTGTTAGAGCTAAAATTAGCATGTTTAAAGTGATTTTCATGCTTCCAGGGGCCCAAAACACAAGATTTATGGAATGGTTAAAAGTGCATGAAAATGGCCAATTTACTCACTCTGAGTTCTCAAAAAGGGTTTCTTCACCCCGGGAAGTTAATTAAATACCATTTGGAGGCATTTAATGTTCGAGCAAAAACGGCTGATTTTCGACAAAAGAGATAACACCCCCCCATTACGTCATGCTTCAGAAATGTGGAAAATGGTCCGTTTTCAAATGTTTTATTTTTGAACGTCAGTTCACATTTGTAGGTGGATCATCAGTGTTAGAGCTAAAATTAGCATGTTTAAAGTGATTTTCATGCTTCCAGGGGCTCGGGAAGTTAATTAAATACCATTTGGAGGCATTTAATGTTCGAGCAAAAACGGCTGATTTTCGACAAAAGAGATAACACCCCCCCATTACGTCATGCTTCAGAAATGTGGAAAATGGTCCGTTTTCAAATGTTTTATTTTTGAACGTCAGTTCACATTTGTAGGTGGATCATCAGTGTTAGAGCTAAAATTAGCATGTTTAAAGTGATTTTCATGCTTCCAGGGGCTCGGGAAGTTAATTAAATACCATTTGGAGGCATTTAATGTTCGAGCAAAAACTGCTGATTTTCGACAAAAGAGATAACACCCCCCCATTACGTCATGCTTCAGAAATGTGGAAAATGGTCCGTTTTCAAATGTTTTATTTTTGAACGTCAGTTCACATTTGTAGGTGGATCATCAGTGTTAGAGCTAAAATTAGCATGTTTAAAGTGATTTTCATGCTTCCAGGGGCTCGGGAAGTTAATTAAATACCATTTGGAGGCATTTAATGTTCGAGCAAAAACGGCTGATTTTCGACAAAAGAGATAACACCCCCCCATTACGTCATGCTTCAGAAATGTGGAAAATGGTCCGTTTTCAAATGTTTTATTTTTGAACGTCAGTTCACATTTGTAGGTGGATCATCAGTGTTAGAGCTAAAATTAGCATGTTTAAAGTGATTTTCATGCTTCCAGGGGCCCAAAACACAAGATTTATGGAATGGTAAAAGTGCATGAAAATGGCCAATTTACTCACTCTGAGTTCTCAAAAAGGGTTTCTTCACCCCGGGAAGTTAATTAAATACCATTTGGAGGCATTTAATGTTAGAGCAAAAACGGCTGATTTTCGACAAAAGAGATAACACCCCCCCCATTACGTCATGCTTCAGAAATGTGGAAAATGGTCCGTTTTCAAATGTTTTATTTTTGAACGTCAGTTCACATTTGTAGGTGGATCATCAGTGTTAGAGCTAAAATTAGCATGTTTAAAGTGATTTTCATGCTTCCAGGGGCTCGGGTAGTTAATTAATTACCATTTGGAGGCATTTAATGTTCGAGCAAAAACGGCTGATTTTCGACAAAAGAGATAACACCCCCCCCATTACGTCATGCTTCAGAAATGTGGAAAATGGTCCGTTTTCAAATGTTTTATTTTTGAACGTCAGTTCACATTTGTAGGTGGATCATCAGTGTTAGAGCTAAAATTAGCATGTTTAAAGTGATTTTCATGCTTCCAGGGGCTCGGGAAGATAATTAAATACCATTTGGAGGCATTTAATGTTCGAGCAAAAACGGCTGATTTTCGACAAAAGAGATAACACCCCCCCATTACGTCATGCTTCAGAAATGTGGAAAATGGTCCGTTTTCAAATGTTTTATTTTTGAACGTCAGTTCACATTTGTAGGTGGATCATTAGTGTTAGAGCTAAAATTAGCATGTTTAAAGTGATTTTCATGCTTCCAGGGGCTCGGGAAGTGAAATAAATACCATTTGGAGGCATTTAATGTTCGAGCAAAAACGGCTGATTTTCCACAAAAGAGATAACACCCCCCCATTACGTCATGCTTCAGAAATGTGGAAAATGGTCAGTTTTCAAATGTTTTATTTTTGAACGTCAGTTCACATTTGTAGGTGGATCATCAGTGTTAGAGCTAAAATTAGCATGTTTAAAGTGATTTTCATGCTTCCAGGGGCTCGGGAAGTTAATTAAATACCATTTGGAGGCATTTAATGTTTGAGCAAAAACGGCTGATTTTCGACAAAAGAGATAACACCCCCCCATTACGTCATGCTTCAGAAATGTGGAAAATGGTCCGTTTTCAAATGTTTTATTTTTGAACGTCAGTTCACATTTGTAGGTGGATCATCAGTGTTAGAGCTAAAATTAGCATGTTTAAAGTGATTTTCATGCTTCCAGGGGCTCGGCAAGTGAAATAAATACCATTTGGAGGCATTTAATGTTCGAGCAAAAACGGCTGATTTTCGACAAAAGAGATAACACCCCCCCATTACGTCATGCTTCAGAAATGTGGAAAATGGTCCGTTTTCAAATGTTTTATTTTTGAACGTCAGTTCACATTTGTAGGTGGATCATCAGTGTTAGAGCTAAAATTAGCATGTTTAAAGTTATTTTCATGCTTCCAGGGGCTCGGGAAGTGAAATAAATACCATTTGGAGGCATTTAATGTTCGAGCAAAAACGGCTGATTTTCCACAAAAGAGATAACACCCCCCCATTACATCATGCTTCAGAAATGTGGAAAATGGTCAGTTTTCAAATGTTTTATTTTTGAACGTCAGTTCACATTTGTAGGTGGATCATCAGTGTTAGAGCTAAAATTAGCATGTTTAAAGTGATTTTCATGCTTCCAGGGGCTCGGGAAGTGAAATAAATACCATTTGGAGGCATTTAATGTTCGAGCAAAAACGGCTGATTTTCGACAAAAGAGATAACACCCCCCCATTACGTCATGCTTCAGAAATGTGGAAAATGGTCCGTTTTCAAATGTTTTATTTTTGAACGTCAGTTCACATTTGTAGGTGGATCATCAGTGTTAGAGCTAAAATTAGCATGTTTAAAGTGATTTTCATGCTTCCAGGGGCTCGGGAAGTTAATTAAATACCATTTGGAGGCATTTAATGTTCGAGCAAAAACGGCTGATTTTCGACAAAAGAGATAACACCCCCCCATTACGTCATGCTTCAGAAATGTGGAAAATGGTCCGTTTTCAAATGTTTTATTTTTGAACGTCAGTTCACATTTGTAGGTGGATCATCAGTGTTAGAGCTAAAATTAGCATGTTTAAAGTGATTTTCATGCTTCCAGGGGCCCAAAACACAAGATTTATGGAATGGTTAAAAGTGCATGAAAATGGCCAATTTACTCACTCTGAGTTCTCAAAAAGGGTTTCTTCACCCCGGGAAGTTAATTAAATACCATTTGGAGGCATTTAATGTTCGAGCAAAAAAGGCTGATTTTCCACAAAAGAGATAACACCCCCCCATTACGTCATGCTTCAGAAATGTGGAAAATGGTCCGTTTTCAAATGTTTTATTTTTGAACGTCAGTTCACATTTGTAGGTGGATCATCAGTGTTAGAGCTAAAATTAGCATGTTTAAAGTGATTTTCATGCTTCCAGGGGCTCGGGAAGTTAATTAAATACCATTTGGAGGCATTTAATGTTCGAGCAAAAACGGCTGATTTTCGACAAAAGAGATAACACCCCCCCATTACGTCATGCTTCAGAAATGTGGAAAATGGTCCGTTTTCAAATGTTTTATTTTTGAACGTCAGTTCACATTTGTAGGTGGATCATCAGTGTTAGAGCTAAAATTAGCATGTTTAAAGTGATTTTCATGCTTCCAGGGGCCCAAAACACAAGATTTATGGAATGGTTAAAAGTGCATGAAAATGGCCAATTTACTCACTCTGAGTTCTCAAAAAGGGTTTCTTCACCCCGGGAAGTTAATTAAATACCATTTGGAGGATTTTAATGTTCGAGCAAAAACGGCTGATTTTCGACGAAAGAGCTAACACCCCCCCATTACGTCATGCTTTAGAAATGTGGAAAATGGTCCGTTTTCAAATGTTTTATTTTTGAACGTCAGTTCACATTTGTAGGTGGATCATCAGTGTTAGAGCTAAAATTAGCATGTTTAAAGTGATTTTCATGCTTCCAGGGGCCCAAAACACAAGATTTATGGAATGGTTAAAAGTGCATGAAAATGGCCAATTTACTCACTCTGAGTTCTCAAAAAGGGTTTCTTCACCCCGGGAAGTTAATTAAATACCATTTGGAGGCATTTAATGTTCGAGCAAAAACTGCTGATTTTCGACAAAAGAGATAACACCCCCCCATTACGTCATGCTTCAGAAATGTGGAAAATGGTCCGTTTTCAAATGTTTTATTTTTGAACGTCAGTTCACATTTGTAGGTGGATCATCAGTGTTAGAGCTAAAATTAGCATGTTTAAAGTGATTTTCATGCTTCCAGGGGCCCAAAACACAAGATTTATGGAATGGTTAAAAGTGCATGAAAATGGCCAATTTACTCACTCTGAGTTCTCAAAAAGGGTTTCTTCACCCCGGGAAGTTAATTAAATACCATTTGGAGGCATTTAATGTTCGAGCAAAAATGGCTGATTTTCGACAAAAGAGATAACACCCCCCCATTACCTCATGCTTCAGAAATGTGGAAAATGGTCCGTTTTCAAATGTTTTATTTTTGAACGTCAGTTCACATTTGTAGGTGGATCATCAGTGTTAGAGCTAAAATTAGCATGTTTAAAGTGATTTTCATGCTTCCAGGGGCCCAAAACACAAGATTTATGGAATGGTTAAAAGTGCATGAAAATGGCCAATTTACTCACTCTGAGTTCTCAAAAAGGGTTTCTTCACCCCGGGAAGTTAATTAAATACCATTTGGAGGCATTTAATGTTCGAGCAAAAACGGCTGATTTTCGACAAAAGAGATAACACCCCCCCATTACGTCATGCTTCAGAAATGTGGAAAATGGTCCGTTTTCAAATGTTTTATTTTTGAACGTCAGTTCACATTTGTAGGTGGATCATCAGTGTTAGAGCTAAAATTAGCATGTTTAAAGTGATTTTCATGCTTCCAGGGGCCCAAAACACAAGATTTATGGAATGGTTAAAAGTGCATGAAAATGGCCAATTTACTCACTCTGAGTTCTCAAAAAGGGTTTCTTCACCCCGGGAAGTTAATTAAATACCATTTGGAGGCATTTAATGTTAGAGCAAAAACGGCTGATTTTCGACAAAAGAGATAACACCCCCCCAATTACGTCATGCTTCAGAAATGTGGAAAATGCTCCGTTTTCAAATGTTTTATTTTTGAACGTCAGTTCACATTTGTAGGTGGATCATCAGTGTTAGAGCTAAAATTAGCATGTTTAAAGTGATTTTCATGCTTCCAGGGGCCCAAAACACAAGATATGTGGAATGGTTAAAAGTGCATGAAAATGGCCAATTTACTCACTCTGACTTCTCAAAAAGGGTTTCTTCACCCCGGGAAGTTAATTAAATACCATTTGGAGGCATTTAATGTTCGAGCAAAAACGGCTGATTTTCGACAAAAGAGATAACACCCCCCCATTACGTCATGCTTCAGAAATGTGGAAAATGGTCCGTTTTCAAATGTTTTATTTTTGAACGTCAGTTCACATTTGTAGGTGGATCATCAGTGTTAGAGCTAAAATTAGCATGTTTAAAGTGATTTTCATGCTTCCAGGGGCCCAAAACACAAGATTTATGGAATGGTTAAAAGTGCATGAAAATGGCCAATTTACTCACTCTGAGTTCTCAAAAAGGGTTTCTTCACCCCGGGAAGTTAATTAAATACCATTTGGAGGCATTTAATGTTCGAGCAAAAACGGCTGATTTTCGACAAAAGAGATAACACCCCCCCATTACGTCATGCTTCAGAAATGTGGAAAATGGTCCGTTTTCAAATGTTTTATTTTTGAACGTCAGTTCACATTTGTAGGTGGATCATCAGTGTTAGAGCTAAAATTAGCATGTTTAAAGTGATTTTCATGCTTCCAGGGGCTCGGGAAGTTAATTAAATACCATTTGGAGGCATTTAATGTTCGAGCAAAAACGGCTGATTTTCGACAAAAGAGATAACACCCCCCCATTACGTCATGCTTCAGAAATGTGGAAAATGGTCCGTTTTCAAATGTTTTATTTTTGAACGTCAGTTCACATTTGTAGGTGGATCATCAGTGTTAGAGCTAAAATTAGCATGTTTAAAGTGATTTTCATGCTTCCAGGGGCTCGGGAAGTTAATTAAATACCATTTGGAGGCATTTAATGTTCGAGCAAAAACGGCTGATTTTCGACAAAAGAGATAACACCCCCCCATTACGTCATGCTTCAGAAATGTGGAAAATGGTCCGTTTTCAAATGTTTTATTTTTGAACGTCAGTTCACATTTGTAGGTGGATCATCAGTGTTAGAGCTAAAATTAGCATGTTTAAAGTGATTTTCATGCTTCCAGGGGCCCAAAACACAAGATTTATGGAATGGTTAAAAGTGCATGAAAATGGCCAATTTACTCACTCTGAGTTCTCAAAAAGGGTTTCTTCACCCCGGGAAGTTAATTAAATACCATTTGGAGGCATTTAATGTTAGAGCAAAAACGGCTGATTTTCGACAAAAGAGATAACACCCCCCCATTACGTCATGCTTCAGAAATGTGGAAAATGGTCCGTTTTCAAATGTTTTATTTTTGAAAGTCAGTTCACATTTGTAGGTGGATCATCAGTGTTAGAGCTAAAATTAGCATGTTTAAAGTGATTTTCATGCTTCCAGGGGCCCAAAACACAAGATTTATGGAATGGTTAAAAGTGCATGAAAATGGCCAATTTACTCACTCTGAGTTCTCAAAAAGGGTTTCTTCACCCCGGGAAGTTAATTAAATACCATTTGGAGGCATTTAATGTTCGAGCAAAAAAGGCTGATTTTCCACAAAAGAGATAACACCCCCCCATTACGTCATGCTTCAGAAATGTGGAAAATGGTCCGTTTTCAAATGTTTTATTTTTGAACGTCAGTTCACATTTGTAGGTGGATCATCAGTGTTAGAGCTAAAATTAGCATGTTTAAAGTGATTTTCATGCTTCCAGGGGCTCGGGAAGTTATTTAAATACCATTTGGAGGCATTTAATGTTCGAGCAAAAACGGCTGATTTTCGACAAAAGAGATAACACCCCCCCATTACGTCATGCTTCAGAAATGTGGAAAATGGTCCGTTTTCAAATGTTTTATTTTTGAACGTCAGTTCACATTTGTAGGTGGATCATCAGTGTTAGAGCTAAAATTAGCATGTTTAAAGTGATTTTCATGCTTCCAGGGGCTCGGGAAGTTAATTAAATACCATTTGGAGGCATTTAATGTTCGAGCAAAAACGGCTGATTTTCGACAAAAGAGATAACACCCCCCCATTACGTCATGCTTCAGAAATGTGGAAAATGGTCCGTTTTCAAATGTTTTATTTTTGAACGTCAGTTCACATTTGTAGGTGGATCATCAGTGTTAGAGCTAAAATTAGCATGTTTAAAGTGATTTTCATGCTTCCAGGGGCCCAAAACACAAGATTTATGGAATGGTTAAAAGTGCATGAAAATGGCCAATTTACTCACTCTGAGTTCTCAAAAAGGGTTTCTTCACCCCGGGAAGTTAATTAAATACCATTTGGAGGCATTTAATGTTCGAGCAAAAAAGGCTGATTTTCCACAAAAGAGATAACACCCCCCCATTACGTCATGCTTCAGAAATGTGGAAAATGGTCCGTTTTCAAATGTTTTATTTTTGAACGTCAGTTCACATTTGTAGGTGGATCATCAGTGTTAGAGCTAAAATTAGCATGTTTAAAGTGATTTTCATGCTTCCAGGGGCTCGGGAAGTTAATTAAATACCATTTGGAGGCATTTAATGTTCGAGCAAAAACGGCTGATTTTCGACAAAAGAGATAACACCCCCCCATTACGTCATGCTTCAGAAATGTGGAAAATGGTCCGTTTTCAAATGTTTTATTTTTGAACGTCAGTTCACATTTGTAGGTGGATCATTAGTGTTAGAGCTAAAATTAGCATGTTTAAAGTGATTTTCATGCTTCCAGGGGCTCGGGAAGTTAATTAAATACCATTTGGAGGCATTTAATGTTCGAGCAAAAACGGCTGATTTTCGACAAAAGAGATAACACCCCCCCATTACGTCATGCTTCAGAAATGTGGAAAATGGTCCGTTTTCAAATGTTTTATTTTTGAACGTCAGTTCACATTTGTAGGTGGATCATCAGTGTTAGAGCTAAAATTAGCATGTTTAAAGTGATTTTCATGCTTCCAGGGGCTCGGGAAGTGAAATAAATACCATTTGGAGGCATTTAATGTTCGAGCAAAAACGGCTGATTTTCCACAAAAGAGATAACACCCCCCCATTACGTCATGCTTCAGAAATGTGGAAAATGGTCAGTTTTCAAATGTTTTATTTTTGAACGTCAGTTCACATTTGTAGGTGGATCATCAGTGTTAGAGCTAAAATTAGCATGTTTAAAGTGATTTTCATGCTTCCAGGGGCTCGGGAAGTTAATTAAATACCATTTGGAGGCATTTAATGTTTGAGCAAAAACGGCTGATTTTCGACAAAAGAGATAACACCCCCCCATTACGTCATGCTTCAGAAATGTGGAAAATGGTCCGTTTTCAAATGTTTTATTTTTGAACGTCAGTTCACATTTGTAGGTGGATCATCAGTGTTAGAGCTAAAATTAGCATGTTTAAAGTGATTTTCATGCTTCCAGGGGCTCGGGAAGTGAAATAAATACCATTTGGAGGCATTTAATGTTCGAGCAAAAACGGCTGATTTTCGACAAAAGAGATAACACCCCCCCATTACGTCATGCTTCAGAAATGTGGAAAATGGTCCGTTTTCAAATGTTTTATTTTTGAACGTCAGTTCACATTTGTAGGTGGATCATCAGTGTTAGAGCTAAAATTAGCATGTTTAAAGTTATTTTCATGCTTCCAGGGGCTCGGGAAGTGAAATAAATACCATTTGGAGGCATTTAATGTTCGAGCAAAAACGGCTGATTTTCCACAAAAGAGATAACACCCCCCCATTACATCATGCTTCAGAAATGTGGAAAATGGTCAGTTTTCAAATGTTTTATTTTTGAACGTCAGTTCACATTTGTAGGTGGATCATCAGTGTTAGAGCTAAAATTAGCATGTTTAAAGTGATTTTCATGCTTCCAGGGGCTCGGGAAGTGAAATAAATACCATTTGGAGGCATTTAATGTTCGAGCAAAAACGGCTGATTTTCGACAAAAGAGATAACACCCCCCCATTACGTCATGCTTCAGAAATGTGGAAAATGGTCCGTTTTCAAATGTTTTATTTTTGAACGTCAGTTCACATTTGTAGGTGGATCATCAGTGTTAGAGCTAAAATTAGCATGTTTAAAGTGATTTTCATGCTTCCAGGGGCTCGGGAAGTTAATTAAATACCATTTGGAGGCATTTAATGTTCGAGCAAAAACGGCTGATTTTCGACAAAAGAGATAACACCCCCCCATTACGTCATGCTTCAGAAATGTGGAAAATGGTCCGTTTTCAAATGTTTTATTTTTGAACGTCAGTTCACATTTGTAGGTGGATCATCAGTGTTAGAGCTAAAATTAGCATGTTTAAAGTGATTTTCATGCTTCCAGGGGCCCAAAACACAAGATTTATGGAATGGTTAAAAGTGCATGAAAATGGCCAATTTACTCACTCTGAGTTCTCAAAAAGGGTTTCTTCACCCCGGGAAGTTAATTAAATACCATTTGGAGGCATTTAATGTTCGAGCAAAAAAGGCTGATTTTCCACAAAAGAGATAACACCCCCCCATTACGTCATGCTTCAGAAATGTGGAAAATGGTCCGTTTTCAAATGTTTTATTTTTGAACGTCAGTTCACATTTGTAGGTGGATCATCAGTGTTAGAGCTAAAATTAGCATGTTTAAAGTGATTTTCATGCTTCCAGGGGCTCGGGAAGTTAATTAAATACCATTTGGAGGCATTTAATGTTCGAGCAAAAACGGCTGATTTTCGACAAAAGAGATAACACCCCCCCATTACGTCATGCTTCAGAAATGTGGAAAATGGTCCGTTTTCAAATGTTTTATTTTTGAACGTCAGTTCACATTTGTAGGTGGATCATCAGTGTTAGAGCTAAAATTAGCATGTTTAAAGTGATTTTCATGCTTCCAGGGGCCCAAAACACAAGATTTATGGAATGGTTAAAAGTGCATGAAAATGGCCAATTTACTCACTCTGAGTTCTCAAAAAGGGTTTCTTCACCCCGGGAAGTTAATTAAATACCATTTGGAGGATTTTAATGTTCGAGCAAAAACGGCTGATTTTCGACGAAAGAGCTAACACCCCCCCATTACGTCATGCTTTAGAAATGTGGAAAATGGTCCGTTTTCAAATGTTTTATTTTTGAACGTCAGTTCACATTTGTAGGTGGATCATCAGTGTTAGAGCTAAAATTAGCATGTTTAAAGTGATTTTCATGCTTCCAGGGGCCCAAAACACAAGATTTATGGAATGGTTAAAAGTGCATGAAAATGGCCAATTTACTCACTCTGAGTTCTCAAAAAGGGTTTCTTCACCCCGGGAAGTTAATTAAATACCATTTGGAGGCATTTAATGTTCGAGCAAAAACTGCTGATTTTCGACAAAACAGATAACACCCCCCCATTACGTCATGCTTCAGAAATGTGGAAAATGGTCCGTTTTCAAATGTTTTATTTTTGAACGTCAGTTCACATTTGTAGGTGGATCATCAGTGTTAGAGCTAAAATTAGCATGTTTAAAGTGATTTTCATGCTTCCAGGGGCCCAAAACACAAGATTTATGGAATGGTTAAAAGTGCATGAAAATGGCCAATTTACTCACTCTGAGTTCTCAAAAAGGGTTTCTTCACCCCGGGAAGTTAATTAAATACCATTTGGAGGCATTTAATGTTCGAGCAAAAATGGCTGATTTTCGACAAAAGAGATAACACCCCCCCATTACCTCATGCTTCAGAAATGTGGAAAATGGTCCGTTTTCAAATGTTTTATTTTTGAACGTCAGTTCACATTTGTAGGTGGATCATCAGTGTTAGAGCTAAAATTAGCATGTTTAAAGTGATTTTCATGCTTCCAGGGGCCCAAAACACAAGATTTATGGAATGGTTAAAAGTGCATGAAAATGGCCAATTTACTCACTCTGAGTTCTCAAAAAGGGTTTCTTCACCCCGGGAAGTTAATTAAATACCATTTGGAGGCATTTAATGTTCGAGCAAAAACGGCTGATTTTCGACAAAAGAGATAACACCCCCCCATTACGTCATGCTTCAGAAATGTGGAAAATGGTCCGTTTTCAAATGTTTTATTTTTGAACGTCAGTTCACATTTGTAGGTGGATCATCAGTGTTAGAGCTAAAATTAGCATGTTTAAAGTGATTTTCATGCTTCCAGGGGCCCAAAACACAAGATTTATGGAATGGTTAAAAGTGCATGAAAATGGCCAATTTACTCACTCTGAGTTCTCAAAAAGGGTTTCTTCACCCCGGGAAGTTAATTAAATACCATTTGGAGGCATTTAATGTTAGAGCAAAAACGGCTGATTTTCGACAAAAGAGATAACACCCCCCCATTACGTCATGCTTCAGAAATGTGGAAAATGCTCCGTTTTCAAATGTTTTATTTTTGAACGTCAGTTCACATTTGTAGGTGGATCATCAGTGTTATAGCTAAAATTAGCATGTTTAAAGTGATTTTCATGCTTCCAGGGGCCCAAAACACAAGATATGTGGAATGGTTAAAAGTGCATGAAAATGGCCAATTTACTCACTCTGAGTTCTCAAAAAGGGTTTCTTCACCCCGGGAAGTTAATTAAATACCATTTGGAGGCATTTAATGTTCGAGCAAAAACGGCTGATTTTCGACAAAAGAGATAACACCCCCCCATTACGTCATGCTTCAGAAATGTGGAAAATGGTCCGTTTTCAAATGTTTTATTTTTGAACGTCAGTTCACATTTGTAGGTGGATCATCAGTGTTAGAGCTAAAATTAGCATGTTTAAAGTGATTTTCATGCTTCCAGGGGCTCGGGAAGTTAATTAAATACCATTTGGAGGCATTTAATGTTCGAGCAAAAACGGCTGATTTTCGACAAAAGAGATAACACCCCCCCATTACGTCATGCTTCAGAAATGTGGAAAATGGTCCGTTTTCAAATGTTTTATTTTTGAACGTCAGTTCACATTTGTAGGTGGATCATCAGTGTTAGAGCTAAAATTAGCATGTTTAAAGTGATTTTCATGCTTCCAGGGGCCCAAAACACAAGATTTATGGAATGGTTAAAAGTGCATGAAAATGGCCAATTTACTCACTCTGAGTTCTCAAAAAGGGTTTCTTCACCCCGGGAAGTTAATTAAATACCATTTGGAGGATTTTAATGTTCGAGCAAAAACGGCTGATTTTCGACGAAAGAGCTAACACCCCCCCATTACGTCATGCTTTAGAAATGTGGAAAATGGTCCGTTTTCAAATGTTTTATTTTTGAACGTCAGTTCACATTTGTAGGTGGATCATCAGTGTTAGAGCTAAAATTAGCATGTTTAAAGTGATTTTCATGCTTCCAGGGGCTCGGGAAGTGAAATAAATACCATTTGGAGGCATTTAATGTTCGAGCAAAAACGGCTGATTTTCGACAAAAGAGATAACACCCCCCCCATTACGTCATGCTTCAGAAATGTGGAAAATGGTCCGTTTTCAAATGTTTTATTTTTGAACGTCAGTTCACATTTGTAGGTGGATCATCAGTGTTAGAGCTAAAATTAGCATGTTTAAAGTGATTTTCATGCTTCCAGGGGCTCGGGAAGTTAATTAAATACCATTTGGAGGCATTTAATGTTCGAGCAAAAACGGCTGATTTTCGACAAAAGAGATAACACCCCCCCATTACGTCATGCTTCAGAAATGTGGAAAATGGTCCGTTTTCAAATGTTTTATTTTTGAACGTCAGTTCACATTTGTAGGTGGATCATCAGTGTTAGAGCTAAAATTAGCATGTTTAAAGTGATTTTCATGCTTCCAGGGGCCCAAAACACAAGATTTATGGAATGGTTAAAAGTGCATGAAAATGGCCAATTTACTCACTCTGAGTTCTCAAAAAGGGTTTCTTCACCCCGGGAAGTTAATTAAATACCATTTGGAGGCATTTAATGTTCGAGCAAAAACGGCTGATTTTCGACAAAAGAGATAACACCCCCCCATTACGTCATGCTTCAGAAATGTGGAAAATGGTCCGTTTTCAAATGTTTTATTTTTGAACGTCAGTTCACATTTGTAGGTGGATCATCAGTGTTAGAGCTAAAATTAGCATGTTTAAAGTGATTTTCATGCTTCCAGGGGCTCGGGAAGTTAATTAAATACCATTTGGAGGCATTTAATGTTCGAGCAAAAACGGCTGATTTTCGACAAAAGAGATAACACCCCCCCATTACGTCATGCTTCAGAAATGTGGAAAATGGTCCGTTTTCAAATGTTTTATTTTTGAACGTCAGTTCACATTTGTAGGTGGATCATCAGTGTTAGAGCTAAAATTAGCATGTTTAAAGTGATTTTCATGCTTCCAGGGGCTCGGGAAGTTAATTAAATACCATTTGGAGGCATTTAATGTTCGAGCAAAAACTGCTGATTTTCGACAAAAGAGATAACACCCCCCCATTACGTCATGCTTCAGAAATGTGGAAAATGGTCCGTTTTCAAATGTTTTATTTTTGAACGTCAGTTCACATTTGTAGGTGGATCATCAGTGTTAGAGCTAAAATTAGCATGTTTAAAGTGATTTTCATGCTTCCAGGGGCTCGGGAAGTTAATTAAATACCATTTGGAGGCATTTAATGTTCGAGCAAAAACGGCTGATTTTCGACAAAAGAGATAACACCCCCCCATTACGTCATGCTTCAGAAATGTGGAAAATGGTCCGTTTTCAAATGTTTTATTTTTGAACGTCAGTTCACATTTGTAGGTGGATCATCAGTGTTAGAGCTAAAATTAGCATGTTTAAAGTGATTTTCATGCTTCCAGGGGCCCAAAACACAAGATTTATGGAATGGTTAAAAGTGCATGAAAATGGCCAATTTACTCACTCTGAGTTCTCAAAAAGGGTTTCTTCACCCCGGGAAGTTAATTAAATACCATTTGGAGGCATTTAATGTTAGAGCAAAAACGGCTGATTTTCGACAAAAGAGATAACACCCCCCCATTACGTCATGCTTCAGAAATGTGGAAAATGCTCCGTTTTCAAATGTTTTATTTTTGAACGTCAGTTCACATTTGTAGGTGGATCATCAGTGTTATAGCTAAAATTAGCATGTTTAAAGTGATTTTCATGCTTCCAGGGGCCCAAAACACAAGATATGTGGAATGGTTAAAAGTGCATGAAAATGGCCAATTTACTCACTCTGAGTTCTCAAAAAGGGTTTCTTCACCCCGGGAAGTTAATTAAATACCATTTGGAGGCATTTAATGTTCGAGCAAAAACGGCTGATTTTCGACAAAAGAGATAACACCCCCCCATTACGTCATGCTTCAGAAATGTGGAAAATGGTCCGTTTTCAAATGTTTTATTTTTGAACGTCAGTTCACATTTGTAGGTGGATCATCAGTGTTAGAGCTAAAATTAGCATGTTTAAAGTGATTTTCATGCTTCCAGGGGCTCGGGAAGTTAATTAAATACCATTTGGAGGCATTTAATGTTCGAGCAAAAACGGCTGATTTTCGACAAAAGAGATAACACCCCCCCATTACGTCATGCTTCAGAAATGTGGAAAATGGTCCGTTTTCAAATGTTTTATTTTTGAACGTCAGTTCACATTTGTAGGTGGATCATCAGTGTTAGAGCTAAAATTAGCATGTTTAAAGTGATTTTCATGCTTCCAGGGGCCCAAAACACAAGATTTATGGAATGGTTAAAAGTGCATGAAAATGGCCAATTTACTCACTCTGAGTTCTCAAAAAGGGTTTCTTCACCCCGGGAAGTTAATTAAATACCATTTGGAGGATTTTAATGTTCGAGCAAAAACGGCTGATTTTCGACGAAAGAGCTAACACCCCCCCATTACGTCATGCTTTAGAAATGTGGAAAATGGTCCGTTTTCAAATGTTTTATTTTTGAACGTCAGTTCACATTTGTAGGTGGATCATCAGTGTTAGAGCTAAAATTAGCATGTTTAAAGTGATTTTCATGCTTCCAGGGGCTCGGGAAGTGAAATAAATACCATTTGGAGGCATTTAATGTTCGAGCAAAAACGGCTGATTTTCGACAAAAGAGATAACACCCCCCCCATTACGTCATGCTTCAGAAATGTGGAAAATGGTCCGTTTTCAAATGTTTTATTTTTGAACGTCAGTTCACATTTGTAGGTGGATCATCAGTGTTAGAGCTAAAATTAGCATGTTTAAAGTGATTTTCATGCTTCCAGGGGCTCGGGAAGTTAATTAAATACCATTTGGAGGCATTTAATGTTCGAGCAAAAACGGCTGATTTTCGACAAAAGAGATAACACCCCCCCATTACGTCATGCTTCAGAAATGTGGAAAATGGTCCGTTTTCAAATGTTTTATTTTTGAACGTCAGTTCACATTTGTAGGTGGATCATCAGTGTTAGAGCTAAAATTAGCATGTTTAAAGTGATTTTCATGCTTCCAGGGGCCCAAAACACAAGATTTATGGAATGGTTAAAAGTGCATGAAAATGGCCAATTTACTCACTCTGAGTTCTCAAAAAGGGTTTCTTCACCCCGGGAAGTTAATTAAATACCATTTGGAGGCATTTAATGTTCGAGCAAAAACGGCTGATTTTCGACAAAAGAGATAACACCCCCCCATTACGTCATGCTTCAGAAATGTGGAAAATGGTCCGTTTTCAAATGTTTTATTTTTGAACGTCAGTTCACATTTGTAGGTGGATCATCAGTGTTAGAGCTAAAATTAGCATGTTTAAAGTGATTTTCATGCTTCCAGGGGCTCGGGAAGTTAATTAAATACCATTTGGAGGCATTTAATGTTCGAGCAAAAACGGCTGATTTTCGACAAAAGAGATAACACCCCCCCATTACGTCATGCTTCAGAAATGTGGAAAATGGTCCGTTTTCAAATGTTTTATTTTTGAACGTCAGTTCACATTTGTAGGTGGATCATCAGTGTTAGAGCTAAAATTAGCATGTTTAAAGTGATTTTCATGCTTCCAGGGGCTCGGGAAGTTAATTAAATACCATTTGGAGGCATTTAATGTTCGAGCAAAAACTGCTGATTTTCGACAAAAGAGATAACACCCCCCCATTACGTCATGCTTCAGAAATGTGGAAAATGGTCCGTTTTCAAATGTTTTATTTTTGAACGTCAGTTCACATTTGTAGGTGGATCATCAGTGTTAGAGCTAAAATTAGCATGTTTAAAGTGATTTTCATGCTTCCAGGGGCTCGGGAAGTTAATTAAATACCATTTGGAGGCATTTAATGTTCGAGCAAAAACGGCTGATTTTCGACAAAAGAGATAACACCCCCCCATTACGTCATGCTTCAGAAATGTGGAAAATGGTCCGTTTTCAAATGTTTTATTTTTGAACGTCAGTTCACATTTGTAGGTGGATCATCAGTGTTAGAGCTAAAATTAGCATGTTTAAAGTGATTTTCATGCTTCCAGGGGCCCAAAACACAAGATTTATGGAATGGTAAAAGTGCATGAAAATGGCCAATTTACTCACTCTGAGTTCTCAAAAAGGGTTTCTTCACCCCGGGAAGTTAATTAAATACCATTTGGAGGCATTTAATGTTAGAGCAAAAACGGCTGATTTTCGACAAAAGAGATAACACCCCCCCCATTACGTCATGCTTCAGAAATGTGGAAAATGGTCCGTTTTCAAATGTTTTATTTTTGAACGTCAGTTCACATTTGTAGGTGGATCATCAGTGTTAGAGCTAAAATTAGCATGTTTAAAGTGATTTTCATGCTTCCAGGGGCTCGGGTAGTTAATTAATTACCATTTGGAGGCATTTAATGTTCGAGCAAAAACGGCTGATTTTCGACAAAAGAGATAACACCCCCCCCATTACGTCATGCTTCAGAAATGTGGAAAATGGTCCGTTTTCAAATGTTTTATTTTTGAACGTCAGTTCACATTTGTAGGTGGATCATCAGTGTTAGAGCTAAAATTAGCATGTTTAAAGTGATTTTCATGCTTCCAGGGGCTCGGGAAGTTAATTAAATACCATTTGGAGGCATTTAATGTTCGAGCAAAAACGGCTGATTTTCGACAAAAGAGATAACACCCCCCCATTACGTCATGCTTCAGAAATGTGGAAAATGGTCCGTTTTCAAATGTTTTATTTTTGAACGTCAGTTCACATTTGTAGGTGGATCATCAGTGTTAGAGCTAAAATTAGCATGTTTAAAGTGATTTTCATGCTTCCAGGGGCTCGGGAAGTGAAATAAATACCATTTGGAGGCATTTAATGTTCGAGCAAAAACGGCTGATTTTCCACAAAAGAGATAACACCCCCCCATTACGTCATGCTTCAGAAATGTGGAAAATGGTCAGTTTTCAAATGTTTTATTTTTGAACGTCAGTTCACATTTGTAGGTGGATCATCAGTGTTAGAGCTAAAATTAGCATGTTTAAAGTGATTTTCATGCTTCCAGGGGCTCGGGAAGTTAATTAAATACCATTTGGAGGCATTTAATGTTTGAGCAAAAACGGCTGATTTTCGACAAAAGAGATAACACCCCCCCATTACGTCATGCTTCAGAAATGTGGAAAATGGTCCGTTTTCAAATGTTTTATTTTTGAACGTCAGTTCACATTTGTAGGTGGATCATCAGTGTTAGAGCTAAAATTAGCATGTTTAAAGTGATTTTCATGCTTCCAGGGGCTCGGGAAGTGAAATAAATACCATTTGGAGGCATTTAATGTTCGAGCAAAAACGGCTGATTTTCGACAAAAGAGATAACACCCCCCCATTACGTCATGCTTCAGAAATGTGGAAAATGGTCCGTTTTCAAATGTTTTATTTTTGAACGTCAGTTCACATTTGTAGGTGGATCATCAGTGTTAGAGCTAAAATTAGCATGTTTAAAGTTATTTTCATGCTTCCAGGGGCTCGGGAAGTGAAATAAATACCATTTGGAGGCATTTAATGTTCGAGCAAAAACGGCTGATTTTCCACAAAAGAGATAACACCCCCCCATTACGTCATGCTTCAGAAATGTGGAAAATGGTCAGTTTTCAAATGTTTTATTTTTGAACGTCAGTTCACATTTGTAGGTGGATCATCAGTGTTAGAGCTAAAATTAGCATGTTTAAAGTGATTTTCATGCTTCCAGGGGCTCGGGAAGTTAATTAAATACCATTTGGAGGCATTTAATGTTTGAGCAAAAACGGCTGATTTTCGACAAAAGAGATAACACCCCCCCATTACGTCATGCTTCAGAAATGTGGAAAATGGTCCGTTTTCAAATGTTTTATTTTTGAACGTCAGTTCACATTTGTAGGTGGATCATCAGTGTTAGAGCTAAAATTAGCATGTTTAAAGTGATTTTCATGCTTCCAGGGGCTCGGGAAGTGAAATAAATACCATTTGGAGGCATTTAATGTTCGAGCAAAAACGGCTGATTTTCGACAAAAGAGATAACACCCCCCCATTACGTCATGCTTCAGAAATGTGGAAAATGGTCCGTTTTCAAATGTTTTATTTTTGAACGTCAGTTCACATTTGTAGGTGGATCATCAGTGTTAGAGCTAAAATTAGCATGTTTAAAGTTATTTTCATGCTTCCAGGGGCTCGGGAAGTGAAATAAATACCATTTGGAGGCATTTAATGTTCGAGCAAAAACGGCTGATTTTCCACAAAAGAGATAACACCCCCCCATTACATCATGCTTCAGAAATGTGGAAAATGGTCAGTTTTCAAATGTTTTATTTTTGAACGTCAGTTCACATTTGTAGGTGGATCATCAGTGTTAGAGCTAAAATTAGCATGTTTAAAGTGATTTTCATGCTTCCAGGGGCTCGGGAAGTGAAATAAATACCATTTGGAGGCATTTAATGTTCGAGCAAAAACGGCTGATTTTCGACAAAAGAGATAACACCCCCCCATTACGTCATGCTTCAGAAATGTGGAAAATGGTCCGTTTTCAAATGTTTTATTTTTGAACGTCAGTTCACATTTGTAGGTGGATCATCAGTGTTAGAGCTAAAATTAGCATGTTTAAAGTGATTTTCATGCTTCCAGGGGCTCGGGAAGTTAATTAAATACCATTTGGAGGCATTTAATGTTCGAGCAAAAACGGCTGATTTTCGACAAAAGAGATAACACCCCCCCATTACGTCATGCTTCAGAAATGTGGAAAATGGTCCGTTTTCAAATGTTTTATTTTTGAACGTCAGTTCACATTTGTAGGTGGATCATCAGTGTTAGAGCTAAAATTAGCATGTTTAAAGTGATTTTCATGCTTCCAGGGGCCCAAAACACAAGATTTATGGAATGGTTAAAAGTGCATGAAAATGGCCAATTTACTCACTCTGAGTTCTCAAAAAGGGTTTCTTCACCCCGGGAAGTTAATTAAATACCATTTGGAGGCATTTAATGTTCGAGCAAAAAAGGCTGATTTTCCACAAAAGAGATAACACCCCCCCATTACGTCATGCTTCAGAAATGTGGAAAATGGTCCGTTTTCAAATGTTTTATTTTTGAACGTCAGTTCACATTTGTAGGTGGATCATCAGTGTTAGAGCTAAAATTAGCATGTTTAAAGTGATTTTCATGCTTCCAGGGGCTCGGGAAGTTAATTAAATACCATTTGGAGGCATTTAATGTTCGAGCAAAAACGGCTGATTTTCGACAAAAGAGATAACACCCCCCCATTACGTCATGCTTCAGAAATGTGGAAAATGGTCCGTTTTCAAATGTTTTATTTTTGAACGTCAGTTCACATTTGTAGGTGGATCATCAGTGTTAGAGCTAAAATTAGCATGTTTAAAGTGATTTTCATGCTTCCAGGGGCCCAAAACACAAGATTTATGGAATGGTTAAAAGTGCATGAAAATGGCCAATTTACTCACTCTGAGTTCTCAAAAAGGGTTTCTTCACCCCGGGAAGTTAATTAAATACCATTTGGAGGATTTTAATGTTCGAGCAAAAACGGCTGATTTTCGACGAAAGAGCTAACACCCCCCCATTACGTCATGCTTTAGAAATGTGGAAAATGGTCCGTTTTCAAATGTTTTATTTTTGAACGTCAGTTCACATTTGTAGGTGGATCATCAGTGTTAGAGCTAAAATTAGCATGTTTAAAGTGATTTTCATGCTTCCAGGGGCCCAAAACACAAGATTTATGGAATGGTTAAAAGTGCATGAAAATGGCCAATTTACTCACTCTGAGTTCTCAAAAAGGGTTTCTTCACCCCGGGAAGTTAATTAAATACCATTTGGAGGCATTTAATGTTCGAGCAAAAACTGCTGATTTTCGACAAAAGAGATAACACCCCCCCATTACGTCATGCTTCAGAAATGTGGAAAATGGTCCGTTTTCAAATGTTTTATTTTTGAACGTCAGTTCACATTTGTAGGTGGATCATCAGTGTTAGAGCTAAAATTAGCATGTTTAAAGTGATTTTCATGCTTCCAGGGGCCCAAAACACAAGATTTATGGAATGGTTAAAAGTGCATGAAAATGGCCAATTTACTCACTCTGAGTTCTCAAAAAGGGTTTCTTCACCCCGGGAAGTTAATTAAATACCATTTGGAGGCATTTAATGTTCGAGCAAAAATGGCTGATTTTCGACAAAAGAGATAACACCCCCCCATTACCTCATGCTTCAGAAATGTGGAAAATGGTCCGTTTTCAAATGTTTTATTTTTGAACGTCAGTTCACATTTGTAGGTGGATCATCAGTGTTAGAGCTAAAATTAGCATGTTTAAAGTGATTTTCATGCTTCCAGGGGCCCAAAACACAAGATTTATGGAATGGTTAAAAGTGCATGAAAATGGCCAATTTACTCACTCTGAGTTCTCAAAAAGGGTTTCTTCACCCCGGGAAGTTAATTAAATACCATTTGGAGGCATTTAATGTTCGAGCAAAAACGGCTGATTTTCGACAAAAGAGATAACACCCCCCCATTACGTCATGCTTCAGAAATGTGGAAAATGGTCCGTTTTCAAATGTTTTATTTTTGAACGTCAGTTCACATTTGTAGGTGGATCATCAGTGTTAGAGCTAAAATTAGCATGTTTAAAGTGATTTTCATGCTTCCAGGGGCCCAAAACACAAGATTTATGGAATGGTTAAAAGTGCATGAAAATGGCCAATTTACTCACTCTGAGTTCTCAAAAAGGGTTTCTTCACCCCGGGAAGTTAATTAAATACCATTTGGAGGCATTTAATGTTAGAGCAAAAACGGCTGATTTTCGACAAAAGAGATAACACCCCCCCATTACGTCATGCTTCAGAAATGTGGAAAATGCTCCGTTTTCAAATGTTTTATTTTTGAACGTCAGTTCACATTTGTAGGTGGATCATCAGTGTTAGAGCTAAAATTAGCATGTTTAAAGTGATTTTCATGCTTCCAGGGGCCCAAAACACAAGATATGTGGAATGGTTAAAAGTGCATGAAAATGGCCAATTTACTCACTCTGACTTCTCAAAAAGGGTTTCTTCACCCCGGGAAGTTAATTAAATACCATTTGGAGGCATTTAATGTTCGAGCAAAAACGGCTGATTTTCGACAAAAGAGATAACACCCCCCCATTACGTCATGCTTCAGAAATGTGGAAAATGGTCCGTTTTCAAATGTTTTATTTTTGAACGTCAGTTCACATTTGTAGGTGGATCATCAGTGTTAGAGCTAAAATTAGCATGTTTAAAGTGATTTTCATGCTTCCAGGGGCCCAAAACACAAGATTTATGGAATGGTTAAAAGTGCATGAAAATGGCCAATTTACTCACTCTGAGTTCTCAAAAAGGGTTTCTTCACCCCGGGAAGTTAATTAAATACCATTTGGAGGCATTTAATGTTCGAGCAAAAACGGCTGATTTTCGACAAAAGAGATAACACCCCCCCATTACGTCATGCTTCAGAAATGTGGAAAATGGTCCGTTTTCAAATGTTTTATTTTTGAACGTCAGTTCACATTTGTAGGTGGATCATCAGTGTTAGAGCTAAAATTAGCATGTTTAAAGTGATTTTCATGCTTCCAGGGGCTCGGGAAGTTAATTAAATACCATTTGGAGGCATTTAATGTTCGAGCAAAAACGGCTGATTTTCGACAAAAGAGATAACACCCCCCCATTACGTCATGCTTCAGAAATGTGGAAAATGGTCCGTTTTCAAATGTTTTATTTTTGAACGTCAGTTCACATTTGTAGGTGGATCATCAGTGTTAGAGCTAAAATTAGCATGTTTAAAGTGATTTTCATGCTTCCAGGGGCTCGGGAAGTTAATTAAATACCATTTGGAGGCATTTAATGTTCGAGCAAAAACGGCTGATTTTCGACAAAAGAGATAACACCCCCCCATTACGTCATGCTTCAGAAATGTGGAAAATGGTCCGTTTTCAAATGTTTTATTTTTGAACGTCAGTTCACATTTGTAGGTGGATCATCAGTGTTAGAGCTAAAATTAGCATGTTTAAAGTGATTTTCATGCTTCCAGGGGCCCAAAACACAAGATTTATGGAATGGTTAAAAGTGCATGAAAATGGCCAATTTACTCACTCTGAGTTCTCAAAAAGGGTTTCTTCACCCCGGGAAGTTAATTAAATACCATTTGGAGGCATTTAATGTTAGAGCAAAAACGGCTGATTTTCGACAAAAGAGATAACACCCCCCCATGACGTCATGCTTCAGAAATGTGGAAAATGGTCCGTTTTCAAATGTTTTATTTTTGAACGTCAGTTCACATTTGTAGGTGGATCATCAGTGTTAGAGCTAAAATTAGCATGTTTAAAGTGATTTTCATGCTTCCAGGGGCCCAAAACACAAGATTTATGGAATGGTTAAAAGTGCATGAAAATGGCCAATTTACTCACTCTGAGTTCTCAAAAAGGGTTTCTTCACCCCGGGAAGTTAATTAAATACCATTTGGAGGCATTTAATGTTCGAGCAAAAAAGGCTGATTTTCCACAAAAGAGATAACACCCCCCCATTACGTCATGCTTCAGAAATGTGGAAAATGGTCCGTTTTCAAATGTTTTATTTTTGAACGTCAGTTCACATTTGTAGGTGGATCATCAGTGTTAGAGCTAAAATTAGCATGTTTAAAGTGATTTTCATGCTTCCAGGGGCTCGGGAAGTTAATTAAATACCATTTGGAGGCATTTAATGTTCGAGCAAAAACGGCTGATTTTCGACAAAAGAGATAACACCCCCCCATTACGTCATGCTTCAGAAATGTGGAAAATGGTCCGTTTTCAAATGTTTTATTTTTGAACGTCAGTTCACATTTGTAGGTGGATCATCAGTGTTAGAGCTAAAATTAGCATGTTTAAAGTGATTTTCATGCTTCCAGGGGCTCGGGAAGTTAATTAAATACCATTTGGAGGCATTTAATGTTCGAGCAAAAACTGCTGATTTTCGACAAAAGAGATAACACCCCCCCATTACGTCATGCTTCAGAAATGTGGAAAATGGTCCGTTTTCAAATGTTTTATTTTTGAACGTCAGTTCACATTTGTAGGTGGATCATCAGTGTTAGAGCTAAAATTAGCATGTTTAAAGTGATTTTCATGCTTCCAGGGGCTCGGGAAGTTAATTAAATACCATTTGGAGGCATTTAATGTTCGAGCAAAAACGGCTGATTTTCGACAAAAGAGATAACACCCCCCCATTACGTCATGCTTCAGAAATGTGGAAAATGGTCCGTTTTCAAATGTTTTATTTTTGAACGTCAGTTCACATTTGTAGGTGGATCATCAGTGTTAGAGCTAAAATTAGCATGTTTAAAGTGATTTTCATGCTTCCAGGGGCCCAAAACACAAGATTTATGGAATGGTAAAAGTGCATGAAAATGGCCAATTTACTCACTCTGAGTTCTCAAAAAGGGTTTCTTCACCCCGGGAAGTTAATTAAATACCATTTGGAGGCATTTAATGTTAGAGCAAAAACGGCTGATTTTCGACAAAAGAGATAACACCCCCCCCATTACGTCATGCTTCAGAAATGTGGAAAATGGTCCGTTTTCAAATGTTTTATTTTTGAACGTCAGTTCACATTTGTAGGTGGATCATCAGTGTTAGAGCTAAAATTAGCATGTTTAAAGTGATTTTCATGCTTCCAGGGGCTCGGGTAGTTAATTAATTACCATTTGGAGGCATTTAATGTTCGAGCAAAAACGGCTGATTTTCGACAAAAGAGATAACACCCCCCCCATTACGTCATGCTTCAGAAATGTGGAAAATGGTCCGTTTTCAAATGTTTTATTTTTGAACGTCAGTTCACATTTGTAGGTGGATCATCAGTGTTAGAGCTAAAATTAGCATGTTTAAAGTGATTTTCATGCTTCCAGGGGCTCGGGAAGTTAATTAAATACCATTTGGAGGCATTTAATGTTCGAGCAAAAACGGCTGATTTTCGACAAAAGAGATAACACCCCCCCATTACGTCATGCTTCAGAAATGTGGAAAATGGTCCGTTTTCAAATGTTTTATTTTTGAACGTCAGTTCACATTTGTAGGTGGATCATCAGTGTTAGAGCTAAAATTAGCATGTTTAAAGTGATTTTCATGCTTCCAGGGGCTCGGGAAGTGAAATAAATACCATTTGGAGGCATTTAATGTTCGAGCAAAAACGGCTGATTTTCCACAAAAGAGATAACACCCCCCCATTACGTCATGCTTCAGAAATGTGGAAAATGGTCAGTTTTCAAATGTTTTATTTTTGAACGTCAGTTCACATTTGTAGGTGGATCATCAGTGTCAGAGCTAAAATTAGCATGTTTAAAGTGATTTTCATGCTTCCAGGGGCTCGGGAAGTTAATTAAATACCATTTGGAGGCATTTAATGTTTGAGCAAAAACGGCTGATTTTCGACAAAAGAGATAACACCCCCCCATTACGTCATGCTTCAGAAATGTGGAAAATGGTCCGTTTTCAAATGTTTTATTTTTGAACGTCAGTTCACATTTGTAGGTGGATCATCAGTGTTAGAGCTAAAATTAGCATGTTTAAAGTGATTTTCATGCTTCCAGGGGCTCGGGAAGTGAAATAAATACCATTTGGAGGCATTTAATGTTCGAGCAAAAACGGCTGATTTTCGACAAAAGAGATAACACCCCCCCATTACGTCATGCTTCAGAAATGTGGAAAATGGTCCGTTTTCAAATGTTTTATTTTTGAACGTCAGTTCACATTTGTAGGTGGATCATCAGTGTTAGAGCTAAAATTAGCATGTTTAAAGTTATTTTCATGCTTCCAGGGGCTCGGGAAGTGAAATAAATACCATTTGGAGGCATTTAATGTTCGAGCAAAAACGGCTGATTTTCCACAAAAGAGATAACACCCCCCCATTACATCATGCTTCAGAAATGTGGAAAATGGTCAGTTTTCAAATGTTTTATTTTTGAACGTCAGTTCACATTTGTAGGTGGATCATCAGTGTTAGAGCTAAAATTAGCATGTTTAAAGTGATTTTCATGCTTCCAGGGGCTCGGGAAGTGAAATAAATACCATTTGGAGGCATTTAATGTTCGAGCAAAAACGGCTGATTTTCGACAAAAGAGATAACACCCCCCCATTACGTCATGCTTCAGAAATGTGGAAAATGGTCCGTTTTCAAATGTTTTATTTTTGAACGTCAGTTCACATTTGTAGGTGGATCATCAGTGTTAGAGCTAAAATTAGCATGTTTAAAGTGATTTTCATGCTTCCAGGGGCTCGGGAAGTTAATTAAATACCATTTGGAGGCATTTAATGTTCGAGCAAAAACGGCTGATTTTCGACAAAAGAGATAACACCCCCCCATTACGTCATGCTTCAGAAATGTGGAAAATGGTCCGTTTTCAAATGTTTTATTTTTGAACGTCAGTTCACATTTGTAGGTGGATCATCAGTGTTAGAGCTAAAATTAGCATGTTTAAAGTGATTTTCATGCTTCCAGGGGCCCAAAACACAAGATTTATGGAATGGTTAAAAGTGCATGAAAATGGCCAATTTACTCACTCTGAGTTCTCAAAAAGGGTTTCTTCACCCCGGGAAGTTAATTAAATACCATTTGGAGGCATTTAATGTTCGAGCAAAAAAGGCTGATTTTCCACAAAAGAGATAACACCCCCCCATTACGTCATGCTTCAGAAATGTGGAAAATGGTCCGTTTTCAAATGTTTTATTTTTGAACGTCAGTTCACATTTGTAGGTGGATCATCAGTGTTAGAGCTAAAATTAGCATGTTTAAAGTGATTTTCATGCTTCCAGGGGCTCGGGAAGTTAATTAAATACCATTTGGAGGCATTTAATGTTCGAGCAAAAACGGCTGATTTTCGACAAAAGAGATAACACCCCCCCATTACGTCATGCTTCAGAAATGTGGAAAATGGTCCGTTTTCAAATGTTTTATTTTTGAACGTCAGTTCACATTTGTAGGTGGATCATCAGTGTTAGAGCTAAAATTAGCATGTTTAAAGTGATTTTCATGCTTCCAGGGGCCCAAAACACAAGATTTATGGAATGGTTAAAAGTGCATGAAAATGGCCAATTTACTCACTCTGAGTTCTCAAAAAGGGTTTCTTCACCCCGGGAAGTTAATTAAATACCATTTGGAGGATTTTAATGTTCGAGCAAAAACGGCTGATTTTCGACGAAAGAGCTAACACCCCCCCATTACGTCATGCTTTAGAAATGTGGAAAATGGTCCGTTTTCAAATGTTTTATTTTTGAACGTCAGTTCACATTTGTAGGTGGATCATCAGTGTTAGAGCTAAAATTAGCATGTTTAAAGTGATTTTCATGCTTCCAGGGGCCCAAAACACAAGATTTATGGAATGGTTAAAAGTGCATGAAAATGGCCAATTTACTCACTCTGAGTTCTCAAAAAGGGTTTCTTCACCCCGGGAAGTTAATTAAATACCATTTGGAGGCATTTAATGTTCGAGCAAAAACTGCTGATTTTCGACAAAAGAGATAACACCCCCCCATTACGTCATGCTTCAGAAATGTGGAAAATGGTCCGTTTTCAAATGTTTTATTTTTGAACGTCAGTTCACATTTGTAGGTGGATCATCAGTGTTAGAGCTAAAATTAGCATGTTTAAAGTGATTTTCATGCTTCCAGGGGCCCAAAACACAAGATTTATGGAATGGTTAAAAGTGCATGAAAATGGCCAATTTACTCACTCTGAGTTCTCAAAAAGGGTTTCTTCACCCCGGGAAGTTAATTAAATACCATTTGGAGGCATTTAATGTTCGAGCAAAAATGGCTGATTTTCGACAAAAGAGATAACACCCCCCCATTACCTCATGCTTCAGAAATGTGGAAAATGGTCCGTTTTCAAATGTTTTATTTTTGAACGTCAGTTCACATTTGTAGGTGGATCATCAGTGTTAGAGCTAAAATTAGCATGTTTAAAGTGATTTTCATGCTTCCAGGGGCCCAAAACACAAGATTTATGGAATGGTTAAAAGTGCATGAAAATGGCCAATTTACTCACTCTGAGTTCTCAAAAAGGGTTTCTTCACCCCGGGAAGTTAATTAAATACCATTTGGAGGCATTTAATGTTCGAGCAAAAACGGCTGATTTTCGACAAAAGAGATAACACCCCCCCATTACGTCATGCTTCAGAAATGTGGAAAATGGTCCGTTTTCAAATGTTTTATTTTTGAACGTCAGTTCACATTTGTAGGTGGATCATCAGTGTTAGAGCTAAAATTAGCATGTTTAAAGTGATTTTCATGCTTCCAGGGGCCCAAAACACAAGATTTATGGAATGGTTAAAAGTGCATGAAAATGGCCAATTTACTCACTCTGAGTTCTCAAAAAGGGTTTCTTCACCCCGGGAAGTTAATTAAATACCATTTGGAGGCATTTAATGTTAGAGCAAAAACGGCTGATTTTCGACAAAAGAGATAACACCCCCCCATTACGTCATGCTTCAGAAATGTGGAAAATGCTCCGTTTTCAAATGTTTTATTTTTGAACGTCAGTTCACATTTGTAGGTGGATCATCAGTGTTAGAGCTAAAATTAGCATGTTTAAAGTGATTTTCATGCTTCCAGGGGCCCAAAACACAAGATATGTGGAATGGTTAAAAGTGCATGAAAATGGCCAATTTACTCACTCTGACTTCTCAAAAAGGGTTTCTTCACCCCGGGAAGTTAATTAAATACCATTTGGAGGCATTTAATGTTCGAGCAAAAACGGCTGATTTTCGACAAAAGAGATAACACCCCCCCATTACGTCATGCTTCAGAAATGTGGAAAATGGTCCGTTTTCAAATGTTTTATTTTTGAACGTCAGTTCACATTTGTAGGTGGATCATCAGTGTTAGAGCTAAAATTAGCATGTTTAAAGTGATTTTCATGCTTCCAGGGGCCCAAAACACAAGATTTATGGAATGGTTAAAAGTGCATGAAAATGGCCAATTTACTCACTCTGAGTTCTCAAAAAGGGTTTCTTCACCCCGGGAAGTTAATTAAATACCATTTGGAGGCATTTAATGTTCGAGCAAAAACGGCTGATTTTCGACAAAAGAGATAACACCCCCCCATTACGTCATGCTTCAGAAATGTGGAAAATGGTCCGTTTTCAAATGTTTTATTTTTGAACGTCAGTTCACATTTGTAGGTGGATCATCAGTGTTAGAGCTAAAATTAGCATGTTTAAAGTGATTTTCATGCTTCCAGGGGCTCGGGAAGTTAATTAAATACCATTTGGAGGCATTTAATGTTCGAGCAAAAACGGCTGATTTTCGACAAAAGAGATAACACCCCCCCATTACGTCATGCTTCAGAAATGTGGAAAATGGTCCGTTTTCAAATGTTTTATTTTTGAACGTCAGTTCACATTTGTAGGTGGATCATCAGTGTTAGAGCTAAAATTAGCATGTTTAAAGTGATTTTCATGCTTCCAGGGGCTCGGGAAGTTAATTAAATACCATTTGGAGGCATTTAATGTTCGAGCAAAAACGGCTGATTTTCGACAAAAGAGATAACACCCCCCCATTACGTCATGCTTCAGAAATGTGGAAAATGGTCCGTTTTCAAATGTTTTATTTTTGAACGTCAGTTCACATTTGTAGGTGGATCATCAGTGTTAGAGCTAAAATTAGCATGTTTAAAGTGATTTTCATGCTTCCAGGGGCCCAAAACACAAGATTTATGGAATGGTTAAAAGTGCATGAAAATGGCCAATTTACTCACTCTGAGTTCTCAAAAAGGGTTTCTTCACCCCGGGAAGTTAATTAAATACCATTTGGAGGCATTTAATGTTAGAGCAAAAACGGCTGATTTTCGACAAAAGAGATAACACCCCCCCATGACGTCATGCTTCAGAAATGTGGAAAATGGTCCGTTTTCAAATGTTTTATTTTTGAACGTCAGTTCACATTTGTAGGTGGATCATCAGTGTTAGAGCTAAAATTAGCATGTTTAAAGTGATTTTCATGCTTCCAGGGGCCCAAAACACAAGATTTATGGAATGGTTAAAAGTGCATGAAAATGGCCAATTTACTCACTCTGAGTTCTCAAAAAGGGTTTCTTCACCCCGGGAAGTTAATTAAATACCATTTGGAGGCATTTAATGTTCGAGCAAAAAAGGCTGATTTTCCACAAAAGAGATAACACCCCCCCATTACGTCATGCTTCAGAAATGTGGAAAATGGTCCGTTTTCAAATGTTTTATTTTTGAACGTCAGTTCACATTTGTAGGTGGATCATCAGTGTTAGAGCTAAAATTAGCATGTTTAAAGTGATTTTCATGCTTCCAGGGGCTCGGGAAGTTAATTAAATACCATTTGGAGGCATTTAATGTTCGAGCAAAAACGGCTGATTTTCGACAAAAGAGATAACACCCCCCCATTACGTCATGCTTCAGAAATGTGGAAAATGGTCCGTTTTCAAATGTTTTATTTTTGAACGTCAGTTCACATTTGTAGGTGGATCATCAGTGTTAGAGCTAAAATTAGCATGTTTAAAGTGATTTTCATGCTTCCAGGGGCTCGGGAAGTTAATTAAATACCATTTGGAGGCATTTAATGTTCGAGCAAAAACGGCTGATTTTCGACAAAAGAGATAACACCCCCCCATTACGTCATGCTTCAGAAATGTGGAAAATGGTCCGTTTTCAAATGTTTTATTTTTGAACGTCAGTTCACATTTGTAGGTGGATCATCAGTGTTAGAGCTAAAATTAGCATGTTTAAAGTGATTTTCATGCTTCCAGGGGCCCAAAACACAAGATTTATGGAATGGTTAAAAGTGCATGAAAATGGCCAATTTACTCACTCTGAGTTCTCAAAAAGGGTTTCTTCACCCCGGGAAGTTAATTAAATACCATTTGGAGGCATTTAATGTTCGAGCAAAAAAGGCTGATTTTCCACAAAAGAGATAACACCCCCCCATTACGTCATGCTTCAGAAATGTGGAAAATGGTCCGTTTTCAAATGTTTTATTTTTGAACGTCAGTTCACATTTGTAGGTGGATCATCAGTGTTAGAGCTAAAATTAGCATGTTTAAAGTGATTTTCATGCTTCCAGGGGCTCGGGAAGTTAATTAAATACCATTTGGAGGCATTTAATGTTCGAGCAAAAACGGCTGATTTTCGACAAAAGAGATAACACCCCCCCATTACGTCATGCTTCAGAAATGTGGAAAATGGTCCGTTTTCAAATGTTTTATTTTTGAACGTCAGTTCACATTTGTAGGTGGATCATCAGTGTTAGAGCTAAAATTAGCATGTTTAAAGTGATTTTCATGCTTCCAGGGGCTCGGGAAGTTAATTAAATACCATTTGGAGGCATTTAATGTTCGAGCAAAAACGGCTGATTTTCGACAAAAGAGATAACACCCCCCCATTACGTCATGCTTCAGAAATGTGGAAAATGGTCCGTTTTCAAATGTTTTATTTTTGAACGTCAGTTCACATTTGTAGGTGGATCATCAGTGTTAGAGCTAAAATTAGCATGTTTAAAGTGATTTTCATGCTTCCAGGGGCTCGGGAAGTGAAATAAATACCATTTGGAGGCATTTAATGTTCGAGCAAAAACGGCTGATTTTCCACAAAAGAGATAACACCCCCCCATTACGTCATGCTTCAGAAATGTGGAAAATGGTCAGTTTTCAAATGTTTTATTTTTGAACGTCAGTTCACATTTGTAGGTGGATCATCAGTGTTAGAGCTAAAATTAGCATGTTTAAAGTGATTTTCATGCTTCCAGGGGCTCGGGAAGTTAATTAAATACCATTTGGAGGCATTTAATGTTTGAGCAAAAACGGCTGATTTTCGACAAAAGAGATAACACCCCCCCATTACGTCATGCTTCAGAAATGTGGAAAATGGTCCGTTTTCAAATGTTTTATTTTTGAACGTCAGTTCACATTTGTAGGTGGATCATCAGTGTTAGAGCTAAAATTAGCATGTTTAAAGTGATTTTCATGCTTCCAGGGGCTCGGGAAGTGAAATAAATACCATTTGGAGGCATTTAATGTTCGAGCAAAAACGGCTGATTTTCGACAAAAGAGATAACACCCCCCCATTACGTCATGCTTCAGAAATGTGGAAAATGGTCCGTTTTCAAATGTTTTATTTTTGAACGTCAGTTCACATTTGTAGGTGGATCATCAGTGTTAGAGCTAAAATTAGCATGTTTAAAGTTATTTTCATGCTTCCAGGGGCTCGGGAAGTGAAATAAATACCATTTGGAGGCATTTAATGTTCGAGCAAAAACGGCTGATTTTCCACAAAAGAGATAACACCCCCCCATTACATCATGCTTCAGAAATGTGGAAAATGGTCAGTTTTCAAATGTTTTATTTTTGAACGTCAGTTCACATTTGTAGGTGGATCATCAGTGTTAGAGCTAAAATTAGCATGTTTAAAGTGATTTTCATGCTTCCAGGGGCTCGGGAAGTGAAATAAATACCATTTGGAGGCATTTAATGTTCGAGCAAAAACGGCTGATTTTCGACAAAAGAGATAACACCCCCCCATTACGTCATGCTTCAGAAATGTGGAAAATGGTCCGTTTTCAAATGTTTTATTTTTGAACGTCAGTTCACATTTGTAGGTGGATCATCAGTGTTAGAGCTAAAATTAGCATGTTTAAAGTGATTTTCATGCTTCCAGGGGCTCGGGAAGTTAATTAAATACCATTTGGAGGCATTTAATGTTCGAGCAAAAACGGCTGATTTTCGACAAAAGAGATAACACCCCCCCATTACGTCATGCTTCAGAAATGTGGAAAATGGTCCGTTTTCAAATGTTTTATTTTTGAACGTCAGTTCACATTTGTAGGTGGATCATCAGTGTTAGAGCTAAAATTAGCATGTTTAAAGTGATTTTCATGCTTCCAGGGGCCCAAAACACAAGATTTATGGAATGGTTAAAAGTGCATGAAAATGGCCAATTTACTCACTCTGAGTTCTCAAAAAGGGTTTCTTCACCCCGGGAAGTTAATTAAATACCATTTGGAGGATTTTAATGTTCGAGCAAAAACGGCTGATTTTCGACGAAAGAGCTAACACCCCCCCATTACGTCATGCTTTAGAAATGTGGAAAATGGTCCGTTTTCAAATGTTTTATTTTTGAACGTCAGTTCACATTTGTAGGTGGATCATCAGTGTTAGAGCTAAAATTAGCATGTTTAAAGTGATTTTCATGCTTCCAGGGGCCCAAAACACAAGATTTATGGAATGGTTAAAAGTGCATGAAAATGGCCAATTTACTCACTCTGAGTTCTCAAAAAGGGTTTCTTCACCCCGGGAAGTTAATTAAATACCATTTGGAGGCATTTAATGTTCGAGCAAAAACTGCTGATTTTCGACAAAACAGATAACACCCCCCCATTACGTCATGCTTCAGAAATGTGGAAAATGGTCCGTTTTCAAATGTTTTATTTTTGAACGTCAGTTCACATTTGTAGGTGGATCATCAGTGTTAGAGCTAAAATTAGCATGTTTAAAGTGATTTTCATGCTTCCAGGGGCCCAAAACACAAGATTTATGGAATGGTTAAAAGTGCATGAAAATGGCCAATTTACTCACTCTGAGTTCTCAAAAAGGGTTTCTTCACCCCGGGAAGTTAATTAAATACCATTTGGAGGCATTTAATGTTCGAGCAAAAATGGCTGATTTTCGACAAAAGAGATAACACCCCCCCAT
This sequence comes from Lissotriton vulgaris, assembly GCF_964263255.1. Taxonomy (NCBI): domain Eukaryota; kingdom Metazoa; phylum Chordata; class Amphibia; order Caudata; family Salamandridae; genus Lissotriton; species Lissotriton vulgaris. Next base: position 212,914 of record NW_028245405.1, read on the forward strand.
TACCTCATGCTTCAGAAATGTGGAAAATGGTCCGTTTTCAAATGTTTTATTTTTGAACGTCAGTTCACATTTGTAGGTGGATCATCAGTGTTAGAGCTAAAATTAGCATGTTTAAAGTGATTTTCATGCTTCCAGGGGCCCAAAACACAAGATTTATGGAATGGTTAAAAGTGCATGAAAATGGCCAATTTACTCACTCTGAGTTCTCAAAAAGGGTTTCTTCACCCCGGGAAGTTAATTAAATACCATTTGGAGGCATTTAATGTTCGAGCAAAAACGGCTGATTTTCGACAAAAGAGATAACACCCCCCCATTACGTCATGCTTCAGAAATGTGGAAAATGGTCCGTTTTCAAATGTTTTATTTTTGAACGTCAGTTCACATTTGTAGGTGGATCATCAGTGTTAGAGCTAAAATTAGCATGTTTAAAGTGATTTTCATGCTTCCAGGGGCCCAAAACACAAGATTTATGGAATGGTTAAAAGTGCATGAAAATGGCCAATTTACTCACTCTGAGTTCTCAAAAAGGGTTTCTTCACCCCGGGAAGTTAATTAAATACCATTTGGAGGCATTTAATGTTAGAGCAAAAACGGCTGATTTTCGACAAAAGAGATAACACCCCCCCATTACGTCATGCTTCAGAAATGTGGAAAATGCTCCGTTTTCAAATGTTTTATTTTTGAACGTCAGTTCACATTTGTAGGTGGATCATCAGTGTTAGAGCTAAAATTAGCATGTTTAAAGTGATTTTCATGCTTCCAGGGGCCCAAAACACAAGATATGTGGAATGGTTAAAAGTGCATGAAAATGGCCAATTTACTCACTCTGAGTTCTCAAAAAGGGTTTCTTCACCCCGGGAAGTTAATTAAATACCATTTGGAGGCATTTAATGTTCGAGCAAAAACGGCTGATTTTCGACAAAAGAGATAACACCCCCCCATTACGTCATGCTTCAGAAATGTGGAAAATGGTCCGTTTTCAAATGTTTTATTTTTGAACGTCAGTTCACATTTGTAGGTGGATCATCAGTGTTAGAGCTAAAATTAGCATGTTTAAAGTGATTTTCATGCTTCCAGGGGCTCGGGAAGTTAATTAAATACCATTTGGAGGCATTTAATGTTCGAGCAAAAACGGCTGATTTTCGACAAAAGAGATAACACCCCCCCATTACGTCATGCTTCAGAAATGTGGAAAATGGTCCGTTTTCAAATGTTTTATTTTTGAACGTCAGTTCACATTTGTAGGTGGATCATCAGTGTTAGAGCTAAAATTAGCATGTTTAAAGTGATTTTCATGCTTCCAGGGGCTTGGGAAGTGAAATAAATACCATTTGGAGGCATTTAATGTTCGAGCAAAAACGGCTGATTTTCGACAAAAGAGATAACACCCCCCCATTACGTCATGCTTCAGAAATGTGGAAAATGGTCCGTTTTCAAATGTTTTATTTTTGAACGTCAGTTCACATTTGTAGGTGGATCATCAGTGTTAGAGCTAAAATTAGCATGTTTAAAGTGATTTTCATGCTTCCAGGGGCTCGGGAAGTTAATTAAATACCATTTGGAGGCATTTAATGTTCGAGCAAAAACGGCTGATTTTCGACAAAAGAGATAACACCCCCCCATTACGTCATGCTTCAGAAATGTGGAAAATGGTCCGTTTTCAAATGTTTTATTTTTGAACGTCAGTTCACATTTGTAGGTGGATCATCAGTGTTAGAGCTAAAATTAGCATGTTTAAAGTGATTTTCATGCTTCCAGGGGCCCAAAACACAAGATTTATGGAATGGTTAAAAGTGCATGAAAATGGCCAATTTACTCACTCTGAGTTCTCAAAAAGGGTTTCTTCACCCCGGGAAGTTAATTAAATACCATTTGGAGGCATTTAATGTTCGAGCAAAAAAGGCTGATTTTCCACAAAAGAGATAACACCCCCCCATTACGTCATGCTTCAGAAATGTGGAAAATGGTCCGTTTTCAAATGTTTTATTTTTGAACGTCAGTTCACATTTGTAGGTGGATCATCAGTGTTAGAGCTAAAATTAGCATGTTTAAAGTGATTTTCATGCTTCCAGGGGCTCGGGAAGTTAATTAAATACCATTTGGAGGCATTTAATGTTCGAGCAAAAACGGCTGATTTTCGACAAAAGAGATAACACCCCCCCATTACGTCATGCTTCAGAAATGTGGAAAATGGTCCGTTTTCAAATGTTTTATTTTTGAACGTCAGTTCACATTTGTAGGTGGATCATCAGTGTTAGAGCTAAAATTAGCATGTTTAAAGTGATTTTCATGCTTCCAGGGGCCCAAAACACAAGATTTATGGAATGGTTAAAAGTGCATGAAAATGGCCAATTTACTCACTCTGAGTTCTCAAAAAGGGTTTCTTCACCCCGGGAAGTTAATTAAATACCATTTGGAGGATTTTAATGTTCGAGCAAAAACGGCTGATTTTCGACGAAAGAGCTAACACCCCCCCATTACGTCATGCTTTAGAAATGTGGAAAATGGTCCGTTTTCAAATGTTTTATTTTTGAACGTCAGTTCACATTTGTAGGTGGATCATCAGTGTTAGAGATAAAATTAGCATGTTTAAAGTGATTTTCATGCTTCCAGGGGCTCGGGAAGTTAATTAAATACCATTTGGAGGCATTTAATGTTCGAGCAAAAACGGCTGATTTTCGACAAAAGAGATAACACCCCCCTATTACGTCATGCTTCAGAAATGTGGAAAATGGTCCGTTTTCAAATGTTTTATTTTTGAACGTCAGTTCACATTTGTAGGTGGATCATCAGTGTTAGAGCTAAAATTAGCATGTTTAAAGTGATTTTCATGCTTCCAGGGGCCCAAAACACAAGATTTATGGAATGGTTAAAAGTGCATGAAAATGGCCAATTTACTCACTCTGAGTTCTCAAAAAGGGTTTCTTCACCCCGGGAAGTTAATTAAATACCATTTGGAGGCATTTAATGTTCGAGCAAAAACGGCTGATTTTCGACAAAAGAGATAACACCCCCCCATTACGTCATGCTTCAGAAATGTGGAAAATGGTCCGTTTTCAAATGTTTTATTTTTGAACGTCAGTTCACATTTGTAGGTGGATCATCAGTGTTAGAGCTAAAATTAGCATGTTTAAAGTGATTTTCATGCTTCCAGGGGCTCGGGAAGTTAATTAAATACCATTTGGAGGCATTTAATGTTCGAGCAAAAACGGCTGATTTTCGACAAAAGAGATAACACCCCCCCATTACGTCATGCTTCAGAAATGTGGAAAATGGTCCGTTTTCAAATGTTTTATTTTTGAACGTCAGTTCACATTTGTAGGTGGATCATCAGTGTTAGAGCTAAAATTAGCATGTTTAAAGTGATTTTCATGCTTCCAGGGGCTCGGGAAGTTAATTAAATACCATTTGGAGGCATTTAATGTTCGAGCAAAAACTGCTGATTTTCGACAAAAGAGATAACACCCCCCCATTACGTCATACTTCAGAAATGTGGAAAATGGTCCGTTTTCAAATGTTTTATTTTTGAACGTCAGTTCACATTTGTAGGTGGATCATCAGTGTTAGAGCTAAAATTAGCATGTTTAAAGTGATTTTCATGCTTCCAGGGGCTCGGGAAGTTAATTAAATACCATTTGGAGGCATTTAATGTTCGAGCAAAAACGGCTGATTTTCGACAAAAGAGATAACACCCCCCCATTACGTCATGCTTCAGAAATGTGGAAAATGGTCCGTTTTCAAATGTTTTATTTTTGAACGTCAGTTCACATTTGTAGGTGGATCATCAGTGTTAGAGCTAAAATTAGCATGTTTAAAGTGATTTTCATGCTTCCAGGGGCCCAAAACACAAGATTTATGGAATGGTAAAAGTGCATGAAAATGGCCAATTTACTCACTCTGAGTTCTCAAAAAGGGTTTCTTCACCCCGGGAAGTTAATTAAATACCATTTGGAGGCATTTAATGTTCGAGCAAAAACGGCTGATTTTCGACAAAAGAGATAACACCCCCCCATTACGTCATGCTTCAGAAATGTGGAAAATGGTCCGTTTTCAAATGTTTTATTTTTGAACGTCAGTTCACATTTGTAGGTGGATCATCAGTGTTAGAGCTAAAATTAGCATGTTTAAAGTGATTTTCATGCTTCCAGGGGCTCGGGAAGTTAATTAAATACCATTTGGAGGCATTTAATGTTCGAGCAAAAACGGCTGATTTTCGACAAAAGAGATAACACCCCCCCATTACGTCATGCTTCAGAAATGTGGAAAATGGTCCGTTTTCAAATGTTTTATTTTTGAACGTCAGTTCACATTTGTAGGTGGATCATCAGTGTTAGAGCTAAAATTAGCATGTTTAAAGTGATTTTCATGCTTCCAGGGGCCCAAAACACAAGATTTATGGAATGGTAAAAGTGCATGAAAATGGCCAATTTACTCACTCTGAGTTCTCAAAAAGGGTTTCTTCACCCCGGGAAGTTAATTAAATACCATTTGGAGGCATTTAATGTTAGAGCAAAAACGGCTGATTTTCGACAAAAGAGATAACACCCCCCCATTACGTCATGCTTCAGAAATGTGGAAAATGGTCCGTTTTCAAATGTTTTATTTTTGAACGTCAGTTCACATTTGTAGGTGGATCATCAGTGTTAGAGCTAAAATTAGCATGTTTAAAGTGATTTTCATGCTTCCAGGGGCTCGGGAAGTTAATTAAATACCATTTGGAGGCATTTAATGTTCGAGCAAAAACGGCTGATTTTCGACAAAAGAGATAACACCCCCCCATTACGTCATGCTTCAGAAATGTGGAAAATGGTCCGTTTTCAAATGTTTTATTTTTGAACGTCAGTTCACATTTGTAGGTGGATCATCAGTGTTAGAGCTAAAATTAGCATGTTTAAAGTGATTTTCATGCTTCCAGGGGCTCGGGAAGTGAAATAAATACCATTTGGAGGCATTTAATGTTCGAGCAAAAACGGCTGATTTTCCACAAAAGAGATAACACCCCCCCATTACGTCATGCTTCAGAAATGTGGAAAATGGTCAGTTTTCAAATGTTTTATTTTTGAACGTCAGTTCACATTTGTAGGTGGATCATCAGTGTTAGAGCTAAAATTAGCATGTTTAAAGTGATTTTCATGCTTCCAGGGGCTCGGGAAGTTAATTAAATACCATTTGGAGGCATTTAATGTTTGAGCAAAAACGGCTGATTTTCGACAAAAGAGATAACACCCCCCCATTACGTCATGCTTCAGAAATGTGGAAAATGGTCCGTTTTCAAATGTTTTATTTTTGAACGTCAGTTCACATTTGTAGGTGGATCATCAGTGTTAGAGCTAAAATCAGCATGTTTAAAGTGATTTTCATGCTTCCAGGGGCTCGGGAAGTGAAATAAATACCATTTGGAGGCATTTAATGTTCGAGCAAAAACGGCTGATTTTCGACAAAAGAGATAACACCCCCCCATTACGTCATGCTTCAGAAATGTGGAAAATGGTCCGTTTTCAAATGTTTTATTTTTGAACGTCAGTTCACATTTGTAGGTGGATCATCAGTGTTAGAGCTAAAATTAGCATGTTTAAAGTTATTTTCATGCTTCCAGGGGCTCGGGAAGTGAAATAAATACCATTTGGAGGCATTTAATGTTCGAGCAAAAACGGCTGATTTTCCACAAAAGAGATAACACCCCCCCATTACATCATGCTTCAGAAATGTGGAAAATGGTCAGTTTTCAAATGTTTTATTTTTGAACGTCAGTTCACATTTGTAGGTGGATCATCAGTGTTAGAGCTAAAATTAGCATGTTTAAAGTGATTTTCATGCTTCCAGGGGCTCGGGAAGTGAAATAAATACCATTTGGAGGCATTTAATGTTCGAGCAAAAACGGCTGATTTTCGACAAAAGAGATAACACCCCCCATTACGTCATGCTTCAGAAATGTGGAAAATGGTCCGTTTTCAAATGTTTTATTTTTGAACGTCAGTTCACATTTGTAGGTGGATCATCAGTGTTAGAGCTAAAATTAGCATGTTTAAAGTGATTTTCATGCTTCCAGGGGCTCGGGAAGTTAATTAAATACCATTTGGAGGCATTTAATGTTCGAGCAAAAACGGCTGATTTTCGACAAAAGAGATAACACCCCCCATTACGTCATGCTTCAGAAATGTGGAAAATGGTCCGTTTTCAAATGTTTTATTTTTGAACGTCAGTTCACATTTGTAGGTGGATCATCAGTGTTAGAGCTAAAATTAGCATGTTTAAAGTGATTTTCATGCTTCCAGGGGCCCAAAACACAAGATTTATGGAATGGTTAAAAGTGCATGAAAATGGCCAATTTACTCACTCTGAGTTCTCAAAAAGGGTTTCTTCACCCCGGGAAGTTAATTAAATACCATTTGGAGGCATTTATTGTTCGAGCAAAAAAGGCTGATTTTCCACAAAAGAGATAACACCCCCCCATTACGTCATGCTTCAGAAATGTGGAAAATGGTCCGTTTTCAAATGTTTTATTTTTGAACGTCAGTTCACATTTGTAGGTGGATCATCAGTGTTAGAGCTAAAATTAGCATGTTTAAAGTGATTTTCATGCTTCCAGGGGCTCGGGAAGTTAATTAAATACCATTTGGAGGCATTTAATGTTCGAGCAAAAACGGCTGATTTTCGACAAAAGAGATAACACCCCCCCATTACGTCATGCTTCAGAAATGTGGAAAATGGTCCGTTTTCAAATGTTTTATTTTTGAACGTCAGTTCACATTTGTAGGTGGATCATCAGTGTTAGAGCTAAAATTAGCATGTTTAAAGTGATTTTCATGCTTCCAGGGGCCCAAAACACAAGATTTATGGAATGGTTAAAAGTGCATGAAAATGGCCAATTTACTCACTCTGAGTTCTCAAAAAGGGTTTCTTCACCCCGGGAAGTTAATTAAATACCATTTGGAGGATTTTAATGTTCGAGCAAAAACGGCTGATTTTCGACGAAAGAGCTAACACCCCCCCATTACGTCATGCTTTAGAAATGTGGAAAATGGTCCGTTTTCAAATGTTTTATTTTTGAACGTCAGTTCACATTTGTAGGTGGATCATCAGTGTTAGAGCTAAAATTAGCATGTTTAAAGTGATTTTCATGCTTCCAGGGGCTCGGGAAGTTAATTAAATACCATTTGGAGGCATTTAATGTTCGAGCAAAAACGGCTGATTTTCGACAAAAGAGATAACACCCCCCCATTACGTCATGCTTCAGAAATGTGGAAAATGGTCCGTTTTCAAATGTTTTATTTTTGAACGTCAGTTCACATTTGTAGGTGGATCATCAGTGTTAGAGCTAAAATTAGCATGTATAAAGTGATTTTCATGCTTCCAGGGGCCCAAAACACAAGATTTATGGAATGGTTAAAAGTGCATGAAAATGGCCAATTTACTCACTCTGAGTTCTCAAAAAGGGTTTCTTCACCCCGGGAAGTTAATTAAATACCATTTGGAGGATTTTAATGTTCGAGCAAAAACGGCTGATTTTCGACGAAAGAGCTAACACCCCCCCATTACGTCATGCTTTAGAAATGTGGAAAATGGTCCGTTTTCAAATGTTTTATTTTTGAACGTCAGTTCACATTTGTAGGTGGATCATCAGTGTTAGAGCTAAAATTAGCATGTTTAAAGTGATTTTCATGCTTCCAGGGGCTCGGGAAGTGAAATAAATACCATTTGGAGGCATTTAATGTTCGAGCAAAAACGGCTGATTTTCGACAAAAGAGATAACACCCCCCCCATTACGTCATGCTTCAGAAATGTGGAAAATGGTCCGTTTTCAAATGTTTTATTTTTGAACGTCAGTTCACATTTGTAGGTGGATCATCAGTGTTAGAGCTAAAATTAGCATGTTTAAAGTGATTTTCATGCTTCCAGGGGCTCGGGAAGTTAATTAAATACCATTTGGAGGCATTTAATGTTCGAGCAAAAACGGCTGATTTTCGACAAAAGAGATAACACCCCCCCATTACGTCATGCTTCAGAAATGTGGAAAATGGTCCGTTTTCAAATGTTTTATTTTTGAACGTCAGTTAACATTTGTAGGTGGATCATCAGTGTTAGAGCTAAAATTAGCATGTTTAAAGTGATTTTCATGCTTCCAGGGGCCCAAAACACAAGATTTATGGAATGGTTAAAAGTGCATGAAAATGGCCAATTTACTCACTCTGAGTTCTCAAAAAGGGTTTCTTCACCCCGGGAAGTTAATTAAATACCATTTGGAGGCATTTAATGTTCGAGCAAAAACGGCTGATTTTCGACAAAAGAGATAACACCCCCCCATTACGTCATGCTTCAGAAATGTGGAAAATGGTCCGTTTTCAAATGTTTTATTTTTGAACGTCAGTTCACATTTGTAGGTGGATCATCAGTGTTAGAGCTAAAATTAGCATGTTTAAAGTGATTTTCATGCTTCCAGGGGCTCGGGAAGTGAAATAAATACCATTTGGAGGCATTTAATGTTCGAGCAAAAACGGCTGATTTTCGACAAAAGAGATAACACCCCCCCATTACGTCATGCTTCAGAAATGTGGAAAATGGTCCGTTTTCAAATGTTTTATTTTTGAACGTCAGTTCACATTTGTAGGTGGATCATCAGTGTTAGAGCTAAAATTAGCATGTTTAAAGTGATTTTCATGCTTCCAGGGGCCCAAAACACAAGATTTATGGAATGGTTAAAAGTGCATGAAAATGGCCAATTTACTCACTCTGAGTTCTCAAAAAGGGTTTCTTCACCCCGGGAAGTTAATTAAATACCATTTGGAGGCATTTAATGTTAGAGCAAAAACGGCTGATTTTCAACAAAAGAGATAACACCCCCCCATTACGTCATGCTTCAGAAATGTGGAAAATGGTCCGTTTTCAAATGTTTTATTTTTGAACGTCAGTTCACATTTGTAGGTGGATCATCAGTGTTAGAGCTAAAATTAGCATGTTTAAAGTGATTTTCATGCTTCCAGGGGCCCAAAACACAAGATTTATGGAATGGTTAAAAGTGCATGAAAATGGCCAATTTACTCACTCTGAGTTCTCAAAAAGGGTTTCTTCACCCCGGGAAGTTAATTAAATACCATTTGGAGGCATTTAATGTTCGAGCAAAAACGGCAGATTTTCGACAAAAGAGATAACACCCCCCCATTACGTCATGCTTCAGAAATGTGGAAAATGGTCCGTTTTCAAATGTTTTATTTTTGAACGTCAGTTCACATTTGTAGGTGGATCATCAGTGTTAGAGCTAAAATTAGCATGTTTAAAGTGATTTTCATGCTTCCAGGGGCTCGGGAAGTTAATTAAATACCATTTGGAGGCATTTAATGTTCGAGCAAAAACGGCTGATTTTCGACAAAAGAGATAACACCCTCCCATTACGTCATGCTTCAGAAATGTGGAAAATGGTCCGTTTTCAAATGTTTTATTTTTGAACGTCAGTTCACATTTGTAGGTGGATCATCAGTGTTAGAGCTAAAATTAGCATGTTTAAAGTGATTTTCATGCTTCCAGGGGCTCGGGAAGTTAATTAAATACCATTTGGAGGCATTTAATGTTCGAGCAAAAACGGCTGATTTTCGACAAAAGAGATAACACCCCCCCATTACGTCATGCTTCAGAAATTTGGAAAATGGTCCGTTTTCAAATGTTTTATTTTTGAACGTCAGTTCACATTTGTAGGTGGATCATCAGTGTTAGAGCTAAAATTAGCATGTTTAAAGTGATTTTCATGCTTCCAGGGGCTCGGGAAGTGAAATAAATACCATTTGGAGGCATTTAATGTTCGAGCAAAAACGGCTGATTTTCGACAAAAGAGATAACACCCCCCCATTACGTCATGCTTCAGAAATGTGGAAAATGGTCCGTTTTCAAATGTTTTATTTTTGAACGTCAGTTCACATTTGTAGGTGGATCATCAGTGTTAGAGCTAAAATGAGCATGTTTAAAGTGATTTTCATGCTTCCAGGGGCCCAAAACACAAGATTTATGGAATGGTTAAAAGTGCATGAAAATGGCCAATTTACTCACTCTGAGTTCTCAAAAAGGGTTTCTTCACCCCGGGAAGTTAATTAAATACCATTTGGAGGCATTTAATGTTAGAGCAAAAACGGCTGATTTTCGACAAAAGAGATAACACCCCCCCATTACGTCATGCTTCAGAAATGTGGAAAATGGTCCGTTTTCAAATGTTTTATTTTTGAACGTCAGTTCACATTTGTAGGTGGATCATCAGTGTTAGAGCTAAAATTAGCATGTTTAAAGTGATTTTCATGCTTCCAGGGGCTCGGGTAGTTAATTAATTACCATTTGGAGGCATTTAATGTTCGAGCAAAAACAGCTGATTTTCGACAAAAGAGATAACACCCCCCCCCATTACGTCATGCTTCAGAAATGTGGAAAATGGTCCGTTTTCAAATGTTTTATTTTTGAACGTCAGTTCACATTTGTAGGTGGATCATCAGTGTTAGAGCTAAAATTAGCATGTTTAAAGTGATTTTCATGCTTCCAGGGGCTCGGGAAGTTAATTAAATACCATTTGGAGGCATTTAATGTTCGAGCAAAAACGGCTGATTTTCGACAAAAGAGATAACACCCCCCCATTACGTCATGCTTCAGAAATGTGGAAAATGGTCCGTTTTCAAATGTTTTATTTTTGAACGTCAGTTCACATTTGTAGGTGGATCATCAGTGTTAGAGCTAAAATTAGCATGTTTAAAGTGATTTTCATGCTTCCAGGGGCTCGGGAAGTGAAATAAATACCATTTGGAGGCATTTAATGTTCGAGCAAAAACGGCTGATTTTCCACAAAAGAGATAACACCCCCCCATTACGTCATGCTTCAGAAATGTGGAAAATGGTCCGTTTTCAAATGTTTTATTTTTGAACGTCAGTTCACATTTGTAGGTGGATCATCAGTGTTAGAGCTAAAATTAGCATGTTTAAAGTGATTTTCATGCTTCCAGGGGCTCGGGAAGTGAAATAAATACCATTTGGAGGCATTTAATGTTCGAGCAAAAACGGCTGATTTTCCACAAAAGAGATAACACCCCCCCATTACGTCATGCTTCAGAAATGTGGAAAATGGTCAGTTTTCAAATGTTTTATTTTTGAACGTCAGTTCACATTTGTAGGTGGATCATCAGTGTTAGAGCTAAAATTAGCATGTTTAAAGTTATTTTCATGCTTCCAGGGGCTCGGGAAGTGAAATAAATACCATTTGGAGGCATTTAATGTTCGAGCAAAAACGGCTGATTTTCCACAAAAGAGATAACACCCCCCCATTACATCATGCTTCAGAAATGTGGAAAATGGTCAGTTTTCAAATGTTTTATTTTTGAACGTCAGTTCACATTTGTAGGTGGATCATCAGTGTTAGAGCTAAAATTAGCATGTTTAAAGTGATTTTCATGCTTCCAGGGGCTCGGGAAGTTAATTAAATATCATTTGGAGGCATTTAATGTTTGAGCAAAAACGGCTGATTTTCGACAAAAGAGATAACACCCCCCCATTACGTCATGCTTCAGAAATGTGGAAAATGGTCCGTTTTCAAATGTTTTATTTTTGAACGTCAGTTCACATTTGTAGGTGGATCATCAGTGTTAGAGCTAAAATTAGCATGTTTAAAGTGATTTTCATGCTTCCAGGGGCTCGGGAAGTGAAATAAATACCATTTGGAGGCATTTAATGTTCGAGCAAAAACGGCTGATTTTCGACAAAAGAGATAACACCCCCCCATTACGTCATGCTTCAGAAATGTGGAAAATGGTCCGTTTTCAAATGTTTTATTTTTGAACGTCAGTTCACATTTGTAGGTGGATCATCAGTGTTAGAGCTAAAATTAGCATGTTTAAAGTGATTTTCATGCTTCCAGGGGCCCAAAACACAAGATTTATGGAATGGTTAAAAGTGCATGAAAATGGCCAATTTACTCACTCTGAGTTCTCAAAAAGGGTTTCTTCACCCCGGGAAGTTAATTAAATACCATTTGGAGGCATTTAATGTTAGAGCAAAAACGGCTGATTTTCAACAAAAGAGATAACACCCCCCCATTACGTCATGCTTCAGAAATGTGGAAAATGGTCCGTTTTCAAATGTTTTATTTTTGAACGTCAGTTCACATTTGTAGGTGGATCATCAGTGTTAGAGCTAAAATTAGCATGTTTAAAGTGATTTTCATGCTTCCAGGGGCCCAAAACACAAGATTTATGGAATGGTTAAAAGTGCATGAAAATGGCCAATTTACTCACTCTGAGTTCTCAAAAAGGGTTTCTTCACCCCGGGAAGTTAATTAAATACCATTTGGAGGCATTTAATGTTCGAGCAAAAACGGCTGATTTTCGACAAAAGAGATAACACCCCCCCATTACGTCATGCTTCAGAAATGTGGAAAATGGTCCGTTTTCAAATGTTTTATTTTTGAACGTCAGTTCACATTTGTAGGTGGATCATCAGTGTTAGAGCTAAAATTAGCATGTTTAAAGTGATTTTCATGCTTCCAGGGGCTCGGGAAGTTAATTAAATACCATTTGGAGGCATTTAATGTTCGAGCAAAAACGGCTGATTTTCGACAAAAGAGATAACACCCTCCCATTACGTCATGCTTCAGAAATGTGGAAAATGGTCCGTTTTCAAATGTTTTATTTTTGAACGTCAGTTCACATTTGTAGGTGGATCATCAGTGTTAGAGCTAAAATTAGCATGTTTAAAGTGATTTTCATGCTTCCAGGGGCTCGGGAAGTTAATTAAATACCATTTGGAGGCATTTAATGTTCGAGCAAAAACGGCTGATTTTCGACAAAAGAGATAACACCCCCCCATTACGTCATGCTTCAGAAATTTGGAAAATGGTCCGTTTTCAAATGTTTTATTTTTGAACGTCAGTTCACATTTGTAGGTGGATCATCAGTGTTAGAGCTAAAATTAGCATGTTTAAAGTGATTTTCATGCTTCCAGGGGCTCGGGAAGTGAAATAAATACCATTTGGAGGCATTTAATGTTCGAGCAAAAACGGCTGATTTTCCACAAAAGAGATAACACCCCCCCATTACGTCATGCTTCAGAAATGTGGAAAATGGTCAGTTTTCAAATGTTTTATTTTTGAACGTCAGTTCACATTTGTAGGTGGATCATCAGTGTTAGAGCTAAAATTAGCATGTTTAAAGTGATTTTCATGCTTCCAGGGGCTCGGGAAGTTAATTAAATATCATTTGGAGGCATTTAATGTTTGAGCAAAAACGGCTGATTTTCGACAAAAGAGATAACACCCCCCCATTACGTCATGCTTCAGAAATGTGGAAAATGGTCCGTTTTCAAATGTTTTATTTTTGAACGTCAGTTCACATTTGTAGGTGGATCATCAGTGTTAGAGCTAAAATTAGCATGTTTAAAGTGATTTTCATGCTTCCAGGGGCTCGGGAAGTGAAATAAATACCATTTGGAGGCATTTAATGTTCGAGCAAAAACGGCTGATTTTCCACAAAAGAGATAACACCCCCCCATTACGTCATGCTTCAGAAATGTGGAAAATGGTCCGTTTTCAAATGTTTTATTTTTGAACGTCAGTTCACATTTGTAGGTGGATCATCAGTGTTAGAGCTAAAATTAGCATGTTTAAAGTGATTTTCATGCTTCCAGGGGCTCGGGAAGTGAAATAAATACCATTTGGAGGCATTTAATGTTCGAGCAAAAACGGCTGATTTTCCACAAAAGAGATAACACCCCCCCATTACGTCATGCTTCAGAAATGTGGAAAATGGTCCGTTTTCAAATGTTTTATTTTTGAACGTCAGTTCACATTTGTAGGTGGATCATCAGTGTTAGAGCTAAAATTAGCATGTTTAAAGTGATTTTCATGCTTCCAGGGGCTCGGGAAGTTAATTAAATACCATTTGGAGGCATTTAATGTTCGAGCAAAAACGGCTGATTTTCGACAAAAGAGATAACACCCCCCCATTACGTCATGCTTCAGAAATGTGGAAAATGGTCAGTTTTCAAATGTTTTATTTTTGAACGTCAGTTCACATTTGTAGGTGGATCATCAGTGTTAGAGCTAAAATTAGCATGTTTAAAGTGATTTTCATGCTTCCAGGGGCCCAAAACACAAGATTTATGGAATGGTTAAAAGTGCATGAAAATGGCCAATTTACTCACTCGGAGTTCTCAAAAAGGGTTTCTTCACCCCGGGAAGTTAATTAAATACCATTTGGAGGCATTTAATGTTCGAGCAAAAACGGCTGATTTTCGGCAAAAGAGATAACACCCCCCCATTACGTCATGCTTCAGAAATGTGGAAAATGGTCCGTTTTCAAATGTTTTATTTTTGAACGTCAGTTCACATTTGTAGGTGGATCATCAGTGTTAGAGCTAAAATTAGCATGTTTAAAGTGATTTTCATGCTTCCAGGGGCTCGGGAAGTGAAATAAATACCATTTGGAGGCATTTAATGTTCGAGCAAAAACGGCTGATTTTCCACAAAAGAGATAACACCCCCCCATTACGTCATGCTTCAGAAATGTGGAAAATGGTCCGTTTTCAAATGTTTTATTTTTGAACGTCAGTTCACATTTGTAGGTGGATCATCAGTGTTAGAGCTAAAATTAGCATGTTTAAAGTGATTTTCATGCTTCCAGGGGCTCGGGAAGTTAATTAAATACCATTTGGAGGCATTTAATGTTCGAGCAAAAACGGCTGATTTTCGACAAAAGAGATAACACCCCCCCATTACGTCATGCTTCAGAAATGTGGAAAATGGTCCGTTTTCAAATGTTTTATTTTTGAACGTCAGTTCACATTTGTAGGTGGCTCATCAGTGTTAGAGCTAAAATTAGCATGTTTAAAGTGATTTTCATGCCTCCAGGGGCCCAAAACACAAGATTTATGGAATGGTTAAAAGTGCATGAAAATGGCCAATTTACTCACTCTGAGTTCTCAAAAAGGGTTTCTTCACCCCGGGAAGTTAATTAAATACCATTTGGAGGCATTTAATGTTCGAGCAAAAACGGCTGATTTTCGACAAAAGAGATAACACCCCCCCATTACGTCATGCTTCAGAAATGTGGAAAATGGTCCGTTTTCAAATGTTTTATTTTTGAACGTCAGTTCACATTTGTAGGTGGATCATCAGTGTTAGAGCTAAAATTAGCATGTTTAAAGTGATTTTCATGCTTCCAGGGGCTCGGGAAGTTAATTAAATACCATTTGGAGGCATTTAATGTTCGAGCAAAAACGGCTGATTTTCGACAAAAGAGATAACACCCCCCCATTACGTCATGCTTCAGAAATGTGGAAAATGGTCCGTTTTCAAATGTTTTATTTTTGAACGTCAGTTCACATTTGTAGGTGGATCATCAGTGTTAGAGCTAAAATTAGCATGTTTAAAGTGATTTTCATGCTTCCAGGGGCCCAAAACACAAGATTTATGGAATGGTTAAAAGTGCATGAAAATGGCCAATTTACTCACTCTGAGTTCTCAAAAAGGGTTTCTTCACCCCGGGAAGTTAATTAAATACCATTTGGAGGCATTTAATGTTAGAGCAAAAACGGCTGATTTTCGACAAAAGAGATAACACCCTCCCATTACGTCATGCTTCAGAAATGTGGAAAATGGTCCGTTTTCAAATGTTTTATTTTTGAACGTCAGTTCACATTTGTAGGTGGATCATCAGTGTTAGAGCTAAAATTAGCATGTTTAAAGTGATTTTCATGCTTCCAGGGGCTCGGGAAGTTAATTAAATACCATTTGGAGGCATTTAATGTTCGAGCAAAAACGGCTGATTTTCGACAAAAGAGATAACGCCCCCCCATTACGTCATGCTTCAGAAATGTGGAAAATGGTCCGTTTTCAAATGTTTCATTTTTGAACGTCAGTTCACATTTGTAGGTGGATCATCAGTGTTAGAGCTAAAATTAGCATGTTTAAAGTGATTTTCATGCTTCCAGGGGCTCGGGAAGTGAAATAAATACCATTTGGAGGCATTTAATGTTCGAGCAAAAACGGCTGATTTTCCACAAAAGAGATAACACCCCCCCATTACATCATGCTTCAGAAATGTGGAAAATGGTCAGTTTTCAAATGTTTTATTTTTGAACGTCAGTTCACATTTGTAGGTGGATCATCAGTGTTAGAGCTAAAATTAGCATGTTTAAAGTGATTTTCATGCTTCCAGGGGCTCGGGAAGTTAATTAAATATCATTTGGAGGCATTTAATGTTTGAGCAAAAACGGCAGATTTTCGACAAAAGAGATAACACCCCCCCATTACGTCATGCTTCAGAAATGTGGAAAATGGTCCGTTTTCAAATGTTTTATTTTTGAACGTCAGTTCACATTTGTAGGTGGATCATCAGTGTTAGAGCTAAAATTAGCATGTTTAAAGTGATTTTCATGCTTCCAGGGGCTTGGGAAGTGAAATAAATACCATTTGGAGGCATTTAATGTTCGAGCAAAAACGGCTGATTTTCGACAAAAGAGATAACACCCCCCCATTACGTCATGCTTCAGAAATGTGGAAAATGGTCCGTTTTCAAATGTTTTATTTTTGAACGTCAGTTCACATTTGTAGGTGGATCATCAGTGTTAGAGCTAAAATTAGCATGTTTAAAGTGATTTTCATGCTTCCAGGGGCCCAAAACACAAGATTTATGGAATGGTTAAAAGTGCATGAAAATGGCCAATTTACTCACTCTGAGTTCTCAAAAAGGGTTTCTTCACCCTGGGAAGTTAATTAAATACCATTTGGAGGCATTTAATGTTAGAGCAAAAACGGCTGATTTTCAACAAAAGAGATAACACCCCCCCATTACGTCATGCTTCAGAAATGTGGAAAATGGTCCGTTTTCAAATGTTTTATTTTTGAACGTCAGTTCACATTTGTAGGTGGATCATCAGTGTTAGAGCTAAAATTAGCATGTTTAAAGTGATTTTCATGCTTCCAGGGGCCCAAAACACAAGATTTATGGAATGGTTAAAAGTGCATGAAAATGGCCAATTTACTCACTCTGAGTTCTCAAAAAGGGTTTCTTCACCCCGGGAAGTTAATTAAATACCATTTGGAGGCATTTAATGTTCGAGCAAAAACGGCAGATTTTCGACAAAAGAGATAACACCCCCCCATTACGTCATGCTTCAGAAATGTGGAAAATGGTCCGTTTTCAAATGTTTTATTTTTGAACGTCAGTTCACATTTGTAGGTGGATCATCAGTGTTAGAGCTAAAATTAGCATGTTTAAAGTGATTTTCATGCTTCCAGGGGCTCGGGAAGTTAATTAAATACCATTTGGAGGCATTTAATGTTCGAGCAAAAACGGCTGATTTTCGACAAAAGAGATAACACCCTCCCATTACGTCATGCTTCAGAAATGTGGAAAATGGTCCGTTTTCAAATGTTTTATTTTTGAACGTCAGTTCACATTTGTAGGTGGATCATCAGTGTTAGAGCTAAAATTAGCATGTTTAAAGTGATTTTCATGCTTCCAGGGGCTCGGGAAGTTAATTAAATACCATTTGGAGGCATTTAATGTTCGAGCAAAAACGGCTGATTTTCGACAAAAGAGATAACACCCCCCCATTACGTCATGCTTCAGAAATGTGGAAAATGGTCCGTTTTCAAATGTTTTATTTTTGAACGTCAGTTCACATTTGTAGGTGGATCATCAGTGTTAGAGCTAAAATTAGCATGTTTAAAGTGATTTTCATGCTTCCAGGGGCTCGGGAAGTGAAATAAATACCATTTGGAGGCATTTAATGTTCGAGCAAAAACGGCTGATTTTCCACAAAAGAGATAACACCCCCCCCATTACGTCATGCTTCAGAAATGTGGAAAATGGTCAGTTTTCAAATGTTTTATTTTTGAACGTCAGTTCACATTTGTAGGTGGATCATCAGTGTTAGAGCTAAAATTAGCATGTTTAAAGTGATTTTCATGCTTCCAGGGGCTCGGGAAGTTAATTAAATATCATTTGGAGGCATTTAATGTTTGAGCAAAAACGGCTGATTTTCGACAAAAGAGATAACACCCCCCCATTACGTCATGCTTCAGAAATGTGGAAAATGGTCCGTTTTCAAATGTTTTATTTTTGAACGTCAGTTCACATTTGTAGGTGGATCATCAGTGTTAGAGCTAAAATTAGCATGTTTAAAGTGATTTTCATGCTTCCAGGGGCTCGGGAAGTGAAATAAATACCATTTGGAGGCATTTAATGTTCGAGCAAAAACGGCTGATTTTCCACAAAAGAGATAACACCCCCCCATTACGTCATGCTTCAGAAATGTGGAAAATGGTCCGTTTTCAAATGTTTTATTTTTGAACGTCAGTTCACATTTGTAGGTGGATCATCAGTGTTAGAGCTAAAATTAGCATGTTTAAAGTGATTTTCATGCTTCCAGGGGCTCGGGAAGTTAATTAAATACCATTTGGAGGCATTTAATGTTCGAGCAAAAACGGCTGATTTTCGACAAAAGAGATAACACCCCCCCATTACGTCATGCTTCAGAAATGTGGAAAATGGTCCGTTTTCAAATGTTTTATTTTTGAACGTCAGTTCACATTTGTAGGTGGATCATCAGTGTTAGAGCTAAAATTAGCATGTTTAAAGTGATTTTCATGCTTCCAGAGGCCCAAAACACAAGATTTATGGAATGGTTAAAAGTGCATGAAAATGGCCAATTTACTCACTCGGAGTTCTCAAAAAGGGTTTCTTCAACCCGGGAAGTTAATTAAATACCATTTGGAGGCATTTAATGTTCGAGCAAAAACGGCTGATTTTCGGCAAAAGAGATAACACCCCCCCATTACGTCATGCTTCAGAAATGTGGAAAATGGTCCGTTTTCAAATGTTTTATTTTTGAACGTCAGTTCACATTTGTAGGTGGATCATCAGTGTTAGAGCTAAAATTAGCATGTTTAAAGTGATTTTCATGCTTCCAGGGGCTCGGGAAGTTAATTAAATACCATTTGGAGGCATTTAATGTTCGAGCAAAAACGGCTGATTTTCGACAAAAGAGATAACACCCCCCCATTACGTCATGCTTCAGAAATGTGGAAAATGGTCCGTTTTCAAATGTTTTATTTTTGAACGTCAGTTCACATTTGTAGGTGGATCATCAGTGTTAGAGCTAAAATTAGCATGTTTAAAGTGATTTTCATGCTTCCAGGGGCCCAAAACACAAGATTTATGGAATGGTTAAAAGTGCATGAAAATGGCCAATTTACTCACTCTGAGTTCTCAAAAAGGGTTTCTTCACCCCGGGAAGTTAATTAAATACCATTTGGAGGCATTTAATGTTCGAGCAAAAACGGCTGATTTTCGACAAAAGAGATAACACCCCCCCATTACGTCATGCTTCAGAAATGTGGAAAATGGTCCATTTTCAAATGTTTTATTTTTGAACGTCAGTTCACATTTGTAGGTGGATCATCAGTGTTAGAGCTAAAATTAGCATGTTTAAAGTGATTTTCATGCTTCCAGGGGCTCGGGAAGTTAATTAAATACCATTTGGAGGCATTTAATGTTCGAGCAAAAACGGCTGATTTTCGACAAAAGAGATAACACCCCTCCATTACGTCATGCTTCAGAAATGTGGAAAATGGTCCGTTTTCAAATGTTTTATTTTTGAACGTCAGTTCACATTTGTAGGTGGATCATCAGTGTTAGAGCTAAAATTAGCATGTTTAAAGTGATTTTCATGCTTCCAGGGGCTCGGGAAGTTAATTAAATACCATTTGGAGGCATATAATGTTCGAGCAAAAACGGCTGATTTTCGACAAAAGAGATAACACCCCCCCATTACGTCATGCTTCAGAAATGTGGAAAATGGTCCGTTTTCAAATGTTTTATTTTTGAACGTCAGTTCACATTTGTAGGTGGATCATCAGTGTTAGAGCTAAAATTAGCATGTTTAAAGTGATTTTCATGCTTCCAGGGGCCCAAAACATAAGATTTATGGAATGGTTAAAAGTGCATGAAAATGGCCAATTTACTCACTCTGAGTTCTCAAAAAGGGTATCTTCACCCCGGGAAGTTAATTAAATACCATTTGGAGGCATTTAATGTTCGAGCAAAAAAGGCTGATTTTCTACAAAAGAGATAACACCCCCCCATTACGTCATGCTTCAGAAATGTGGAAAATGGTCCGTTTTCAAATGTTTTATTTTTGAACGTCAGTTCACATTTGTAGGTGGATCATCAGTGTTAGAGCTAAAATTAGCATGTTTAAAGTGATTTTCATGCTTCCAGGGGCTCGGGAAGTTAATTAAATACCATTTGGAGGCATTTAATGTTCGAGCAAAAACGGCTGATTTTCGACAAAAGAGATAACACCCCCCCATTACGTCATGCTTCAGAAATGTGGAAAATGGTCCGTTTTCAAATGTTTTATTTTTGAACGTCAGTTCACATTTGTAGGTGGATCATCAGTGTTAGAGCTAAAATTAGCATGTTTAAAGTGATTTTCATGCTTCCAGGGGCTCGGGAAGTTAATTAAATACCATTTGGAGGCATTTAATGTTCGAGCAAAAACGGCTGATTTTCGACAAAAGAGATAACACCCCCCCATTACGTCATGCTTCAGAAATGTGGAAAATGGTCCGTTTTCAAATGTTTTATTTTTGAACGTCAGTTCACATTTGTAGGTGGATCATCAGTGTTAGAGCTAAAATTAGCATGTTTAAAGTGATTTTCATGCTTCCAGGGGCCCAAAACACAAGATTTATGGAATGGTTAAAAGTGCATGAAAATGGCCAATTTACTCACTCTGAGTTCTCAAAAAGGGTTTCTTCACCCCGGGAAGTTAATTAAATACCATTTGGAGGCATTTAATGTTAGAGCAAAAACGGCTGATTTTCGACAAAAGAGATAACACCCCCCCCATTACGTCATGCTTCAGAAATGTGGAAAATGGTCCGTTTTCAAATGTTTTATTTTTGAACGTCAGTTCACATTTGTAGGTGGATCATCAGTGTTAGAGCTAAAATTAGCATGTTTAAAGTGATTTTCATGCTTCCAGGGGCTCGGGAAGTTAATTAAATACCATTTGGAGGCATTTAATGTTCGAGCAAAAACGGCTGATTTTCGACAAAAGAGATAACACCCCCCCATTACGTCATGCTTCAGAAATGTGGAAAATGGTCCGTTTTCAAATGTTTTATTTTTGAACGTCAGTTCACATTTGTAGGTGGATCATCAGTGTTAGAGCTAAAATTAGCATGTTTAAAATGATTTTCATGCTTCCAGGGGCCCAAAACACAAGATTTATGGAATGGTTAAAAGTGCATGAAAATGGCCAATTTACTCACTCTGAGTTCTCAAAAAGGGTTTCTTCACCCCGGGAAGTTAATTAAATACCATTTGGAGGCATTTAATGTTAGAGCAAAAACGGCTGATTTTCGACAAAAGAGATAACACCCCCCCATTACGTCATGCTTCAGAAATGTGGAAAATGGTCCGTTTTCAAATGTTTTATTTTTGAACGTCAGTTCACATTTGTAGGTGGATCATCAGTGTTAGAGCTAAAATTAGCATGTTTAAAGTGATTTTCATGCTTCCAGGGGCTCGGGAAGTTAATTAAATACCATTTGGAGGCATTTAATGTTCGAGCAAAAACGGCTGATTTTCGACAAAAGAGATAACACCCTCCCATTACGTCATGCTTCAGAAATGTGGAAAATGGTCCGTTTTCAAATGTTTTATTTTTGAACGTCAGTTCACATTTGTAGGTGGATCATCAGTGTTTGAGCTAAAATTAGCATGTTTAAAGTGATTTTCATGCTTCCAGGGGCTCGGGAAGTTAATTAAATACCATTTGGAGGCATTTAATGTTCGAGCAAAAACGGCTGATTTTCGAC
This sequence comes from Lissotriton vulgaris, assembly GCF_964263255.1. Taxonomy (NCBI): domain Eukaryota; kingdom Metazoa; phylum Chordata; class Amphibia; order Caudata; family Salamandridae; genus Lissotriton; species Lissotriton vulgaris. The sequence goes on from NW_028245405.1 coordinate 234,764, forward strand.
AAAAGAGATAACACCCCCCCATTACGTCATGCTTCAGAAATGTGGAAAATGGTCCGTTTTCAAATGTTTTATTTTTGAACGTCAGTTCACATTTGTAGGTGGATCATCAGTGTTAGAGCTAAAATTAGCATGTTTAAAGTGATTTTCATGCTTCCAGGGGCTCGGGAAGTGAAATAAATACCATTTGGAGGCATTTAATGTTCGAGCAAAAACGGCTGATTTTCCACAAAAGAGATAACACCCCCCCATTACGTCATGCTTCAGAAATGTGGAAAATGGTCAGTTTTCAAATGGTTTATTTTTGAACGTCAGTTCACATTTGTAGGTGGATCATCAGTGTTAGAGCTAAAATTAGCATGTTTCGGGTGATTTTCATGCTTCCAGGGGCTCGGGAAGTTAATTAAATATCATTTGGAGGCATTTAATGTTTGAGCAAAAACGGCTGATTTTCGACAAAAGAGATAACACCCCCCCATTACGTCATGCTTCAGAAATGTGGAAAATGGTCCGTTTTCAAATGTTTTATTTTTGAACGTCAGTTCACATTTGTAGGTGGATCATCAGTGTTAGAGCTAAAATTAGCATGTTTAAAGTGATTTTCATGCTTCCAGGGGCTCGGGAAGTGAAATAAATACCATTTGGAGGCATTTAATGTTCGAGCAAAAACGGCTGATTTTCCACAAAAGAGATAACACCCCCCCATTACGTCATGCTTCAGAAATGTGGAAAATGGTCCGTTTTCAAATGTTTTCTTTTTGAACGTCAGTTCACATTTGTAGGTAGATCATCAGTGTTAGAGCTAAAATTAGCATGTTTAAAGTGATTTTCATGCTTCCAGGGGCTCGGGAAGTTAATTAAATACCATTTGGAGGCATTTAATGTTCGAGCAAAAACGGCTGATTTTCGACAAAAGAGATAACACCCCCCCATTACGTCATGCTTCAGAAATGTGGAAAATGGTCCGTTTTCAAATGTTTTATTTTTGAACGTCAGTTCACATTTGTAGGTGGATCATCAGTGTTAGAGCTAAAATTAGCATGTTTAAAGTGATTTTCATGCTTCCAGGGGCCCAAAACACAAGATTTATGGAATGGTTAAAAGTGCATGAAAATGGCCAATTTACTCACTCTGAGTTCTCAAAAAGGGTTTCTTCACCCCGGGAAGTTAATTAAATACCATTTGGAGGCATTTAATGTTCCAGCAAAAACGGCTGATTTTCGACAAAAGAGATAACACCCCCCCATTACGTCATGCTTCAGAAATGTGGAAAATGGTCCGTTTTCAAATGTTTTATTTTTGAACGTCAGTTCACATTTGTAGGTGGATCATCAGTGTTAGAGCTAAAATTAGCATGTTTAAAGTGATTTTCATGCTTCCAGGGGCTCGGGAAGTGAAATAAATACCATTTGGAGGCATTTAATGTTAGAGCAAAAACGGCTGATTTTCGACAAAAGAGATAACACCCCCCCCATTACGTCATGCTTCAGAAATGTGGAAAATGGTCCGTTTTCAAATGTTTTATTTTTGAACGTCAGTTCACATTTGTAGGTGGATCATCAGTGTTAGAGCTAAAATTAGCATGTTTAAAGTGATTTTCATGCTTCCAGGGGCTCGGGAAGTTAATTAAATACCATTTGGAGGCATTTAATGTTCGAGCAAAAACGGCTGATTTTCGACAAAAGAGATAACACCCCCCCATTACGTCATGCTTCAGAAATGTGGAAAATGGTCCGTTTTCAAATGTTTTATTTTTGAACGTCAGTTCACATTTGTAGGTGGATCATCAGTGTTAGAGCTAAAATTAGCATGTTTAAAATGATTTTCATGCTTCCAGGGGCCCAAAACACAAGATTTATGGAATGGTTAAAAGTGCATGAAAATGGCCAATTTACTCACTCTGAGTTCTCAAAAAGGGTTTCTTCACCCCGGGAAGTTAATTAAATACCATTTGGAGGCATTTAATGTTAGAGCAAAAACGGCTGATTTTCGACAAAAGAGATAACACCCCCCCATTACGTCATGCTTCAGAAATGTGGAAAATGGTCCGTTTTCAAATGTTTTATTTTTGAACGTCAGTTCACATTTGTAGGTGGATCATCAGTGTTAGAGCTAAAATTAGCATGTTTAAAGTGATTTTCATGCTTCCAGGGGCTCGGGAAGTTAATTAAATACCATTTGGAGGCATTTAATGTTCGAGCAAAAACGGCTGATTTTCGACAAAAGAGATAACACCCTCCCATTACGTCATGCTTCAGAAATGTGGAAAATGGTCCGTTTTCAAATGTTTTATTTTTGAACGTCAGTTCACATTTGTAGGTGGATCATCAGTGTTTGAGCTAAAATTAGCATGTTTAAAGTGATTTTCATGCTTCCAGGGGCTCGGGAAGTTAATTAAATACCATTTGGAGGCATTTAATGTTCGAGCAAAAACGGCTGATTTTCGACAAAAGAGATAACACCCCCCCATTACGTCATGCTTCAGAAATGTGGAAAATGGTCCGTTTTCAAATGTTTTATTTTTGAACGTCAGTTCACATTTGTAGGTGGATCATCAGTGTTAGAGCTAAAATTAGCATGTTTAAAGTGATTTTCATGCTTCCAGGGGCTCGGGAAGTGAAATAAATACCATTTGGAGGCATTTAATGTTCGAGCAAAAACGGCTGATTTTCCACAAAAGAGATAACACCCCCCCATTACGTCATGCTTCAGAAATGTGGAAAATGGTCAGTTTTCAAATGGTTTATTTTTGAACGTCAGTTCACATTTGTAGGTGGATCATCAGTGTTAGAGCTAAAATTAGCATGTTTAGGGTGATTTTCATGCTTCCAGGGGCTCGGGAAGTTAATTAAATATCATTTGGAGGCATTTAATGTTTGAGCAAAAACGGCTGATTTTCGACAAAAGAGATAACACCCCCCCATTACGTCATGCTTCAGAAATGTGGAAAATGGTCCGTTTTCAAATGTTTTATTTTTGAACGTCAGTTCACATTTGTAGGTGGATCATCAGTGTTAGAGCTAAAATTAGCATGTTTAAAGTGATTTTCATGCTTCCAGGGGCTCGGGAAGTGAAATAAATACCATTTGGAGGCATTTAATGTTCGAGCAAAAACGGCTGATTTTCCACAAAAGAGATAACACCCCCCCATTACGTCATGCTTCAGAAATGTGGAAAATGGTCCGTTTTCAAATGTTTTATTTTTGAACGTCAGTTCACATTTGTAGGTGGATCATCAGTGTTAGAGCTAAAATTAGCATGTTTAAAGTGATTTTCATGCTTCCAGGGGCTCGGGAAGTTAATTAAATACCATTTGGAGGCATTTAATGTTCGAGCAAAAACGGCTGATTTTCGACAAAAGAGATAACACCCCCCCATTACGTCATGCTTCAGAAATGTGGAAAATGGTCCGTTTTCAAATGTTTTATTTTTGAACGTCAGTTCACATTTGTAGGTGGATCATCAGTGTTAGAGCTAAAATTAGCATGTTTAAAGTGATTTTCATGCTTCCAGGGGCCCAAAACACAAGATTTATGGAATGGTTAAAAGTGCATGAAAATGGCCAATTTACTCACTCTGAGTTCTCAAAAAGGGTTTCTTCACCCCGGGAAGTTAATTAAATACCATTTGGAGGCATTTAATGTTCGAGCAAAAACGGCTGATTTTCGACAAAAGAGATAACACCCTCCCATTACGTCATGCTTCAGAAATGTGGAAAATGGTCCGTTTTCAAATGTTTTATTTTTGAACGTCAGTTCACATTTGTAGGTGGATCATCAGTGTTAGAGCTAAAATTAGCATGTTTAAAGTGATTTTCATGCTTCCAGGGGCTCGGGAAGTTAATTAAATACCATTTGGAGGCATTTAATGTTCGAGCAAAAACGGCTGATTTTCGACAAAAGAGATAACACCCTCCCATTACCTCATGCTTCAGAAATGTGGAAAATGGTCCGTTTTCAAATGTTTTATTTTTGAACGTCAGTTCACATTTGTAGGTGGATCATCAGTGTTAGAGCTAAAATTAGCATGTTTAAAGTGATTTTCATGCTTCCAGGGGCTCGGGAAGTTAATTAAATACCATTTGGAGGCATTTAATGTTCGAGCAAAAACGGCTGATTTTCGACAAAAGAGATAACACCCCCCCATTACGTCATGCTTCAGAAATGTGGAAAATGGTCCGTTTTCAAATGTTTTATTTTTGAACGTCAGTTCACATTTGTAGGTGGATCATCAGTGTTAGAGCTAAAATTAGCATGTTTAAAGTGATTTTCATGCTTCCAGGGGCTCGGAAAGTTAATTAAATACCATTTGGAGGCATTTAATGTTCGAGCAAAAACGGCTGATTTTCGACAAAAGAGATAACACCCCCCCATTACGTCATGCTTCAGAAATGTGGAAAATGGTCCGTTTTCAAATGTTTTATTTTTGAACGTCAGTTCACATTTGTAGGTGGATCATCAGTGTTAGAGCTAAAATTAGCATGTTTAAAGTGATTTTCATGCTTCCAGGGGCCCAAAACACAAGATTTATGGAATGGTTAAAAGTGCATGAAAATGGCCAATTTACTCACTCTGAGTTCTCAAAAAGGGTTTCTTCACCCCGGGAAGTTAATTAAATACCATTTGGAGGCATTTAATGTTCGAGCAAAAACGGCTGATTTTCGACAAAAGAGATAACACCCTCCCATTACGTCATGCTTCAGAAATGTGGAAAATGGTCCGTTTTCAAATGTTTTATTTTTGAACGTCAGTTCACATTTGTAGGTGGATCATCAGTGTTAGAGCTAAAATTAGCATGTTTAAAGTGATTTTCATGCTTCCAGGGGCTCGGGAAGTTAATTAAATACCATTTGGAGGCATTTAATGTTCGAGCAAAAACGGCTGATTTTCGACAAAAGAGATAACACCCTCCCATTACGTCATGCTTCAGAAATGTGGAAAATGGTCCGTTTTCAAATGTTTTATTTTTGAACGTCAGTTCACATTTGTAGGTGGATCATCAGTGTTAGAGCTAAAATTAGCATGTTTAAAGTGATTTTCATGCTTCCAGGGGCTCTGGAAGTTAATTAAATACCATTTGGAGGCATTTAATGTTCGAGCAAAAACGGCTGATTTTCGACAAAAGAGATAACACCCCCCGATTACGTCATGCTTCAGAAATGTGGAAAATGGTCCGTTTTCAAATGTTTTATTTTTGAACGTCAGTTCACATTTGTAGGTGGATCATCAGTGTTAGAGCTAAAATTAGCATGTTTAAAGTGATTTTCATGCTTCCAGGGGCTCGGGAAGTGAAATAAATACCATTTGGAGGCATTTAATGTTCGAGCAAAAACGGCTGATTTTCCACAAAAGAGATAACACCCCCCCATTACGTCATGCTTCAGAAATGTGGAAAATGGTCAGTTTTCAAATGTTTTATTTTTGAACGTCAGTTCACATTTGTAGGTGGATCATCAGTGTTAGAGCTAAAATTAGCATGTTTAAAGTGATTTTCATGCTTCCAGGGGCTCGGGAAGTTAATTAAATATAATTTGGAGGCATTTAATGTTTGAGCAAAAACGGCTGATTTTCGACAAAAGAGATAACACCCCCCCATTACGTCATGCTTCAGAAATGTGGAAAATGGTCCGTTTTCAAATGTTTTATTTTTGAACGTCAGTTCACATTTGTAGGTGGATCATCAGTGTTAGAGCTAAAATTAGCATGTTTAAAGTGATTTTCATGCTTCCAGGGGCTCGGGAAGTGAAATAAATACCATTTGGAGGCATTTAATGTTCGAGCAAAAACGGCTGATTTTCCACAAAAGAGATAACACCCCCCCATTACGTCATGCTTCAGAAATGTGGAAAATGGTCCGTTTTCAAATGTTTTATTTTTGAACGTCAGTTCACATTTGTAGGTGGATCATCAGTGTTAGAGCTAAAATTAGCATGTTTAAAGTGATTTTCATGCTTCCAGGGGCTCGGGAAGTTAATTAAATACCATTTGGAGGCATTTAATGTTCGAGCAAAAACGGCTGATTTTCGACAAAAGAGATAACACCCCCCCATTACGTCATGCTTCAGAAATGTGGAAAATGGTCCGTTTTCAAATGTTTTATTTTTGAACGTCAGTTCACATTTGTAGGTGGATCATCAGTGTTAGAGCTAAAATTAGCATGTTTAAAGTGATTTTCATGCTTCCAGGGGCCCAAAACACAAGATTTATGGAATGGTTAAAAGTGCATGAAAATGGCCAATTTACTCACTCGGAGTTCTCAAAAAGGGTTTCTTCACCCCGGGAAGTTAATTAAATACCATTTGGAGGCATTTAATGTTCGAGCAAAAACGGCTGATTTTCGGCAAAAGAGATAACACCCCCCCATTACGTCATGCTTCAGAAATGTGGAAAATGGTCCGTTTTCAAATGTTTTATTTTTGAACGTCAGTTCACATTTGTAGGTGGATCATCAGTGTTAGAGCTAAAATTAGCATGTTTAAAGTGATTTTCATGCTTCCAGGGGCTCGGGAAGAGAAATAAATACCATTTGGAGGCATTTAATGTTCGAGCAAAAACGGCTGATTTTCCACAAAAGAGATAACACCCCCCCATTACGTCATGCTTCAGAAATGTGGAAAATGGTCCGTTTTCAAATGTTTTATTTTTGAACGTCAGTTCACATTTGTAGGTGGATCATCAGTGTTAGAGCTAAAATTAGCATGTTTAAAGTGATTTTCATGCTTCCAGGGGCCCAAAACACAAGATTTATGGAATGGTTAAAAGTGCATGAAAATGGCCAATTTACTCACTCTGAGTTCTCAAAAAGGGTTTCTTCACCCCGGGAAGTTAATTAAATACCATTTGGAGGCATTTAATGTTAGAGCAAAAACGGTGATTTTCGACAAAAGAGATAACACCCCCCCATTACGTCATGCTTCAGAAATGTGGAAAATGGTCCGTTTTCAAATGTTTTATTTTTGAACGTCAGTTCACATTTGTAGGTGGATCATCAGTGTTAGAGCTAAAATTAGCATGTTTAAAGTGATTTTCATGCTTCCAGGGGCTCGGGAAGTTAATTAAATACCATTTGGAGGCATTTAATGTTCGAGCAAAAACGGCTGATTTTCGACAAAAGAGATAACACCCCCCCATTACGTCATGCTTCAGAAATGTGGAAAATGGTCCGTTTTCAAATGTTTTATTTTTGAACGTTAGTTCACATTTGTAGGTGGATCATCAGTGTTAGAGCTAAAATTAGCATGTTTAAAGTGATTTTCATGCTTCCAGGGGCTCGGGAAGTGAAATAAATACCATTTGGAGGCATTTAATGTTCGAGCAAAAACGGCTGATTTCCCACAAAAGAGATAACACCCCCCCATTACATCATGCTTCAGAAATGTGGAAAATGGTCAGTTTTCAAATGTTTTATTTTTGAACGTCAGTTCACATTTGTAGGTGGATCATCAGTGTTAGAGCTAAAATTAGCATGTTTAAAGTGATTTTCATGCTTCCAGGGGCCCAAAACACAAGATTTATGGAATGGTTAAAAGTGCATGAAAATGGCCAATTTACTCACCCTGAGTTCTCAAAAAGGGTTTCTTCACCCCGGGAAGTTAATTAAATACCATTTGGAGGCATTTAATGTTAGAGCAAAAACGGTGATTTTCGACAAAAGAGATAACACCCCCCCATTACGTCATGCTTCAGAAATGTGGAAAATGGTCCGTTTTCAAATGTTTTATTTTTGAACGTCAGTTCACATTTGTAGGTGGATCATCAGTGTTAGAGCTAAAATTAGCATGTTTAAAGTGATTTTCATGCTTCCAGGGGCTCGGGAAGTGAAATAAATACCATTTGGAGGCATTTAATGTTCGAGCAAAAACGGCTGATTTTCCACAAAAGAGATAACACCCCCCCATTACGTCATGCTTCAGAAATGTGGAAAATGGTCCGTTTTCAAATGTTTTATTTTTGAACGTCAGTTCACATTTGTAGGTGGATCATCAGTGTTAGAGCTAAAATTAGCATGTTTAAAGTGATTTTCATGCTTCCAGGGGCTCGGGAAGTTAATTAAATACCATTTGGAGGCATTTAATGTTCGAGCAAAAACGGCTGATTTTCGACAAAAGAGATAACACCCCCCCATTACGTCATGCTTCAGAAATGTGGAAAATGGTCCGTTTTCAAATGTTTTATTTTTGAACGTCAGTTCACATTTGTAGGTGGATCATCAGTGTTAGAGCTAAAATTAGCATGTTTAAAGTGATTTTCATGCTTCCAGGGGCCCAAAACACAAGATTTATGGAATGGTTAAAAGTGCATGAAAATGGCCAATTTACTCACTCGGAGTTCTCAAAAAGGGTTTCTTCACCCCGGGAAGTTAATTAAATACCATTTGGAGGCATTTAATGTTCGAGCAAAAACGGCTGATTTTCGGCAAAAGAGATAACACCCCCCCATTACGTCATGCTTCAGAAATGTGGAAAATGGTCCGTTTTCAAATGTTTTATTTTTGAACGTCAGTTCACATTTGTAGGTGGATCATCAGTGTTAGAGCTAAAATTAGCATGTTTAAAGTGATTTTCATGCTTCCAGGGGCTCGGGAAGAGAAATAAATACCATTTGGAGGCATTTAATGTTCGAGCAAAAACGGCTGATTTTCCACAAAAGAGATAACACCCCCCCATTACGTCATGCTTCAGAAATGTGGAAAATGGTCCGTTTTCAAATGTTTTATTTTTGAACGTCAGTTCACATTTGTAGGTGGATCATCAGTGTTAGAGCTAAAATTAGCATGTTTAAAGTGATTTTCATGCTTCCAGGGGCCCAAAACACAAGATTTATGGAATGGTTAAAAGTGCATGAAAATGGCCAATTTACTCACTCTGAGTTCTCAAAAAGGGTTTCTTCACCCCGGGAAGTTAATTAAATACCATTTGGAGGCATTTAATGTTAGAGCAAAAACGGTGATTTTCGACAAAAGAGATAACACCCCCCCATTACGTCATGCTTCAGAAATGTGGAAAATGGTCCGTTTTCAAATGTTTTATTTTTGAACGTCAGTTCACATTTGTAGGTGGATCATCAGTGTTAGAGCTAAAATTAGCATGTTTAAAGTGATTTTCATGCTTCCAGGGGCTCGGGAAGTTAATTAAATACCATTTGGAGGCATTTAATGTTCGAGCAAAAACGGCTGATTTTCGACAAAAGAGATAACACCCCCCCATTACGTCATGCTTCAGAAATGTGGAAAATGGTCCGTTTTCAAATGTTTTATTTTTGAACGTTAGTTCACATTTGTAGGTGGATCATCAGTGTTAGAGCTAAAATTAGCATGTTTAAAGTGATTTTCATGCTTCCAGGGGCTCGGGAAGTGAAATAAATACCATTTGGAGGCATTTAATGTTCGAGCAAAAACGGCTGATTTCCCACAAAAGAGATAACACCCCCCCATTACATCATGCTTCAGAAATGTGGAAAATGGTCAGTTTTCAAATGTTTTATTTTTGAACGTCAGTTCACATTTGTAGGTGGATCATCAGTGTTAGAGCTAAAATTAGCATGTTTAAAGTGATTTTCATGCTTCCAGGGGCCCAAAACACAAGATTTATGGAATGGTTAAAAGTGCATGAAAATGGCCAATTTACTCACTCTGAGTTCTCAAAAAGGGTTTCTTCACCCCGGGAAGTTAATTAAATACCATTTGGAGGCATTTAATGTTCGAGCAAAAACGGCTGATTTTCGGCAAAAGAGATAACACCCCCCCCATTACGTCATGCTTCAGAAATGTGGAAAATGGTCCGTTTTCAAATGTTTTATTTTTGAACGTCAGTTCACATTTGTAGGTGGATCATCAGTGTTAGAGCTAAAATTAGCATGTTTAAAGTGATTTTCATGCTTCCAGGGGCTCGGGAAGTTAATTAAATACCATTTGGAGGCATTTAATGTTCGAGCAAAAACGGCTGATTTTCGACAAAAGAGATAACACCCCCCCATTACGTCATGCTTCAGAAATGTGGAAAATGGTCCGTTTTCAAATGTTTTATTTTTGAACGTCAGTTCACATTTGTAGGTGGATCATCAGTGTTAGAGCTAAAATTAGCATGTTTAAAGTGATTTTCATGCTTCCAGGGGCCCAAAACACAAGATTTATGGAATGGTTAAAAGTGCATGAAAATGGCCAATTTACTCACTCGGAGTTCTCAAAAAGGGTTTCTTCACCCCGGGAAGTTAATTAAATACCATTTGGAGGCATTTAATGTTCGAGCAAAAACGGCTGATTTTCGGCAAAAGAGATAACACCCCCCCATTACGTCATGCTTCAGAAATGTGGAAAATGGTCCGTTTTCAAATGTTTTATTTTTGAACGTCAGTTCACATTTGTAGGTGGATCATCAGTGTTAGAGCTAAAATTAGCATGTTTAAAGTGATTTTCATGCTTCCAGGGGCTCGGGAAGTGAAATAAATACCATTTGGAGGCATTTAATGTTCGAGCAAAAACGGCTGATTTTCCACAAAAGAGATAACACCCCCCCATTACGTCATGCTTCAGAAATGTGGAAAATGGTCCGTTTTCAAATGTTTTATTTTTGAACGTCAGTTCACATTTGTAGGTGGATCATCAGTGTTAGAGCTAAAATTAGCATGTTTAAAGTGATTTTCATGCTTCCAGGGGCTCGGGAAGTTAATTAAATACCATTTGGAGGCATTTAATGTTCGAGCAAAAACGGCTGATTTTCGACAAAAGAGATAACACCCCCCCATTACGTCATGCTTCAGAAATGTGGAAAATGGTCCGTTTTCAAATGTTTTATTTTTGAACGTTAGTTCACATTTGTAGGTGGATCATCAGTGTTAGAGCTAAAATTAGCATGTTTAAAGTGATTTTCATGCTTCCAGGGGCTCGGGAAGTGAAATAAATACCATTTGGAGGCATTTAATGTTCGAGCAAAAACGGCTGATTTTCCACAAAAGAGATAACACCCCCCCAATACATCATGCTTCAGAAATGTGGAAAATGGTCAGTTTTCAAATGTTTTATTTTTGAACGTCAGTTCACATTTGTAGGTGGATCATCAGTGTTAGAGCTAAAATTAGCATGTTTAAAGTGATTTTCATGCTTCCAGGGGCCCAAAACACAAGATTTATGGAATGGTTAAAAGTGCATGAAAATGGCCAATTTACTCTCTCTGAGTTCTCAAAAAGGGTTTCTTCACCCCGGGAAGTTAATTAAATACCATTTGGAGGCATTTAATGTTAGAGCAAAAACGGCAGATTTTCGACAAAAGAGATAACACCCCCCCATTACGTCATGCTTCAGAAATGTGGAAAATGGTCCGTTTTCAAATGTTTTATTTTTGAACGTCAGTTCACATTTGTAGGTGGATCATCAGTGTTAGAGCTAAAATTAGCATGTTTAAAGTGATTTTCATGCTTCCAGGGGCCCAAAACACAAGATTTATGGAATGGTTAAAAGTGCATGAAAATGGCCAATTTACTCACTCTGAGTTCTCAAAAAGGGTTTCTTCACCCCGGGAAGTTAATTAAATACCATTTGGAGGCATTTAATGTTCGAGCAAAAACGGCTGATTTTCGACAAAAGAGATAACACCCCCCCATTACGTCATGCTTCAGAAATGTGGAAAATGGTCCGTTTTCAAATGTTTTATTTTTGAACGTCAGTTCACATTTGTAGGTGGATCATCAGTGTTAGAGCTAAAATTAGCATGTTTAAAGTGATTTTCATGCTTCCAGGGGCTCGGGAAGTTAATTAAATACCATTTGGAGGCATTTAATGTTCGAGCAAAAACGGCTGATTTTCGACAAAAGAGATAACACCCTCCCATTACGTCATGCTTCAGAAATGTGGAAAATGGTCCGTTTTCAAATGTTTTATTTTTGAACGTCAGTTCACATTTGTAGGTGGATCATCAGTGTTAGAGCTAAAATTAGCATGTTTAAAGTGATTTTCATGCTTCCAGGGGCTCTGGAAGTTAATTAAATACCATTTGGAGGCATTTAATGTTCGAGCAAAAACGGCTGATTTTCGACAAAAGAGATAACACCCCCCGATTACGTCATGCTTCAGAAATGTGGAAAATGGTCCGTTTTCAAATGTTTTATTTTTGAACGTCAGTTCACATTTGTAGGTGGATCATCAGTGTTAGAGCTAAAATTAGCATGTTTAAAGTGATTTTCATGCTTCCAGGGGCTCGGGAAGTGAAATAAATACCATTTGGAGGCATTTAATGTTCGAGCAAAAACGGCTGATTTTCCACAAAAGAGATAACACCCCCCCATTACGTCATGCTTCAGAAATGTGGAAAATGGTCAGTTTTCAAATGTTTTATTTTTGAACGTCAGTTCACATTTGTAGGTGGATCATCAGTGTTAGAGCTAAAATTAGCATGTTTAAAGTGATTTTCATGCTTCCAGGGGCTCGGGAAGTTAATTAAATATAATTTGGAGGCATTTAATGTTTGAGCAAAAACGGCTGATTTTCGACAAAAGAGATAACACCCCCCCATTACGTCATGCTTCAGAAATGTGGAAAATGGTCCGTTTTCAAATGTTTTATTTTTGAACGTCAGTTCACATTTGTAGGTGGATCATCAGTGTTAGAGCTAAAATTAGCATGTTTAAAGTGATTTTCATGCTTCCAGGGGCTCGGGAAGTGAAATAAATACCATTTGGAGGCATTTAATGTTCGAGCAAAAACGGCTGATTTTCCACAAAAGAGATAACACCCCCCCATTACGTCATGCTTCAGAAATGTGGAAAATGGTCCGTTTTCAAATGTTTTATTTTTGAACGTCAGTTCACATTTGTAGGTGGATCATCAGTGTTAGAGCTAAAATTAGCATGTTTAAAGTGATTTTCATGCTTCCAGGGGCTCGGGAAGTTAATTAAATACCATTTGGAGGCATTTAATGTTCGAGCAAAAACGGCTGATTTTCGACAAAAGAGATAACACCCCCCCATTACGTCATGCTTCAGAAATGTGGAAAATGGTCCGTTTTCAAATGTTTTATTTTTGAACGTCAGTTCACATTTGTAGGTGGATCATCAGTGTTAGAGCTAAAATTAGCATGTTTAAAGTGATTTTCATGCTTCCAGGGGCCCAAAACACAAGATTTATGGAATGGTTAAAAGTGCATGAAAATGGCCAATTTACTCACTCGGAGTTCTCAAAAAGGGTTTCTTCACCCCGGGAAGTTAATTAAATACCATTTGGAGGCATTTAATGTTCGAGCAAAAACGGCTGATTTTCGGCAAAAGAGATAACACCCCCCCATTACGTCATGCTTCAGAAATGTGGAAAATGGTCCGTTTTCAAATGTTTTATTTTTGAACGTCAGTTCACATTTGTAGGTGGATCATCAGTGTTAGAGCTAAAATTAGCATGTTTAAAGTGATTTTCATGCTTCCAGGGGCTCGGGAAGAGAAATAAATACCATTTGGAGGCATTTAATGTTCGAGCAAAAACGGCTGATTTTCCACAAAAGAGATAACACCCCCCCATTACGTCATGCTTCAGAAATGTGGAAAATGGTCCGTTTTCAAATGTTTTATTTTTGAACGTCAGTTCACATTTGTAGGTGGATCATCAGTGTTAGAGCTAAAATTAGCATGTTTAAAGTGATTTTCATGCTTCCAGGGGCCCAAAACACAAGATTTATGGAATGGTTAAAAGTGCATGAAAATGGCCAATTTACTCACTCTGAGTTCTCAAAAAGGGTTTCTTCACCCCGGGAAGTTAATTAAATACCATTTGGAGGCATTTAATGTTAGAGCAAAAACGGTGATTTTCGACAAAAGAGATAACACCCCCCCATTACGTCATGCTTCAGAAATGTGGAAAATGGTCCGTTTTCAAATGTTTTATTTTTGAACGTCAGTTCACATTTGTAGGTGGATCATCAGTGTTAGAGCTAAAATTAGCATGTTTAAAGTGATTTTCATGCTTCCAGGGGCTCGGGAAGTTAATTAAATACCATTTGGAGGCATTTAATGTTCGAGCAAAAACGGCTGATTTTCGACAAAAGAGATAACACCCCCCCATTACGTCATGCTTCAGAAATGTGGAAAATGGTCCGTTTTCAAATGTTTTATTTTTGAACGTTAGTTCACATTTGTAGGTGGATCATCAGTGTTAGAGCTAAAATTAGCATGTTTAAAGTGATTTTCATGCTTCCAGGGGCTCGGGAAGTGAAATAAATACCATTTGGAGGCATTTAATGTTCGAGCAAAAACGGCTGATTTCCCACAAAAGAGATAACACCCCCCCATTACATCATGCTTCAGAAATGTGGAAAATGGTCAGTTTTCAAATGTTTTATTTTTGAACGTCAGTTCACATTTGTAGGTGGATCATCAGTGTTAGAGCTAAAATTAGCATGTTTAAAGTGATTTTCATGCTTCCAGGGGCCCAAAACACAAGATTTATGGAATGGTTAAAAGTGCATGAAAATGGCCAATTTACTCACTCTGAGTTCTCAAAAAGGGTTTCTTCACCCCGGGAAGTTAATTAAATACCATTTGGAGGCATTTAATGTTCGAGCAAAAACGGCTGATTTTCGGCAAAAGAGATAACACCCCCCCCCATTACGTCATGCTTCAGAAATGTGGAAAATGGTCCGTTTTCAAATGTTTTATTTTTGAACGTCAGTTCACATTTGTAGGTGGATCATCAGTGTTAGAGCTAAAATTAGCATGTTTAAAGTGATTTTCATGCTTCCAGGGGCTCGGGAAGTTAATTAAAGACCATTTGGAGGCATTTAATGTTCGAGCAAAAACGGCTGATTTTCGACAAAAGAGATAACACCCCCCCATTACGTCATGCTTCAGAAATGTGGAAAATGGTCCGTTTTCAAATGTTTTATTTTTGAACGTCAGTTCACATTTGTAGGTGGATCATCAGTGTTAGAGCTAAAATTAGCATGTTTAAAGTGATTTTCATGCTTCCAGGGGCCCAAAACACAAGATTTATGGAATGGTTAAAAGTGCATGAAAATGGCCAATTTACTCACTCGGAGTTCTCAAAAAGGGTTTCTTCACCCCGGGAAGTTAATTAAATACCATTTGGAGGCATTTAATGTTCGAGCAAAAACGGCTGATTTTCGGCAAAAGAGATAACACCCCCCCATTACGTCATGCTTCAGAAATGTGGAAAATGGTCCGTTTTCAAATGTTTTATTTTTGAACGTCAGTTCACATTTGTAGGTGGATCATCAGTGTTAGAGCTAAAATTAGCATGTTTAAAGTGATTTTCATGCTTCCAGGGGCTCGGGAAGTGAAATAAATACCATTTGGAGGCATTTAATGTTCGAGCAAAAACGGCTGATTTTCCACAAAAGAGATAACACCCCCCCATTACGTCATGCTTCAGAAATGTGGAAAATGGTCCGTTTTCAAATGTTTTATTTTTGAACGTCAGTTCACATTTGTAGGTGGATCATCAGTGTTAGAGCTAAAATTAGCATGTTTAAAGTGATTTTCATGCTTCCAGGGGCTCGGGAAGTTAATTAAATACCATTTGGAGGCATTTAATGTTCGAGCAAAAACGGCTGATTTTCGACAAAAGAGATAACACCCCCCCATTACGTCATGCTTCAGAAATGTGGAAAATGGTCCGTTTTCAAATGTTTTATTTTTGAACGTTAGTTCACATTTGTAGGTGGATCATCAGTGTTAGAGCTAAAATTAGCATGTTTAAAGTGATTTTCATGCTTCCAGGGGCTCGGGAAGTGAAATAAATACCATTTGGAGGCATTTAATGTTCGAGCAAAAACGGCTGATTTTCCACAAAAGAGATAACACCCCCCCATTACATCATGCTTCAGAAATGTGGAAAATGGTCAGTTTTCAAATGTTTTATTTTTGAACGTCAGTTCACATTTGTAGGTGGATCATCAGTGTTAGAGCTAAAATTAGCATGTTTAAAGTGATTTTCATGCTTCCAGGGGCCCAAAACACAAGATTTATGGAATGGTTAAAAGTGCATGAAAATGGCCAATTTACTCTCTCTGAGTTCTCAAAAAGGGTTTCTTCACCCCGGGAAGTTAATTAAATACCATTTGGAGGCATTTAATGTTAGAGCAAAAACGGCAGATTTTCGACAAAAGAGATAACACCCCCCCATTACGTCATGCTTCAGAAATGTGGAAAATGGTCCGTTTTCAAATGTTTTATTTTTGAACGTCAGTTCACATTTGTAGGTGGATCATCAGTGTTAGAGCTAAAATTAGCATGTTTAAAGTGATTTTCATGCTTCCAGGGGCTCGGGAAGTTAATTAAATACCATTTGGAGGCATTTAATTTTCGAGCAAAAACGGCTGATTTTCGACAAAAGAGATAACACCCCCCATTACGTCATGCTTCAGAAATGTGGAAAATGGTCCGTTTTCAAATGTTTTATTTTTGAACGTCAGTTCACATTTGTAGGTGGATCATCAGTGTTAGAGCTAAAATTAGCATGTTTAAAGTGATTTTCATGCTTCCAGGGGCCCAAAACACAAGATTTATGGAATGGTTAAAAGTGCATGAAAATGGCCAATTTACTCACTCTGAGTTCTCAAAAAGGGTTTCTTCACCCCGGGAAGTTAATTAAATACCATTTGGAGGCATTTAATGTTCGAGCAAAAACGGCTGATTTTCGACAAAAGAGATAACACCCCCCCATTACGTCATGCTTCAGAAATGTGGAAAATGGTCCGTTTTCAAATGTTTTATTTTTGAACGTTAGTTCACATTTGTAGGTGGATCATCAGTGTTTGAGCTAAAATTAGCATGTTTAAAGTGATTTTCATGCTTCCAGGGGCTCGGGAAGTTAATTAAATATCATTTGGAGGCATTTAATGTTTGAGCAAAAACGGCTGATTTTCGACAAAAGAGATAACACCCCCCCATTACGTCATGCTTCAGAAATGTGGAAAATGGTCCATTTTCAAATGTTTTATTTTTGAACGTCAGTTCACATTTGTAGGTGGATCATCAGTGTTAGAGCTAAAATTAGCATGTTTAAAGTGATTTTCATGCTTCCAGGGGCTCGGGAAGTGAAATAAATACCATTTGGAGGCATTTAATGTTCGAGCAAAAACGGCTGATTTTCGACAAAAGAGATAACACCCCCCCATTACGTCATGCTTCAGAAATGTGGAAAATGGTCCGTTTTCAAATGTTTTATTTTTGAACGTCAGTTCACATTTGTAGGTGGATCATCAGTGTTAGAGCTAAAATTAGCATGTTTAAAGTGATTTTCATGCTTCCAGGGGCCCAAAACACAAGATTTATGGAATGGTTAAAAGTGCATGAAAATGGCCAATTTACTCTCTCTGAGTTCTCAAAAAGGGTTTCTTCACCCCGGGAAGTTAATTAAATACCATTTGGAGGCATTTAATGTTAGAGCAAAAACTGCAGATTTTCGACAAAAGAGATAACACCCCCCCATTACGTCATGCTTCAGAAATGTGGAAAATGGTCCGTTTTCAAATGTTTTATTTTTGAACGTCAGTTCACATTTGTAGGTGGATCATCAGTGTTAGAGCTAAAATTAGCATGTTTAAAGTGATTTTCATGCTTCCAGGGGCCCAAAACACAAGATTTATGGAATGGTTAAAAGTGCATGAAAATGGCCAATTTACTCACTCTGAGTTCTCAAAAAGGGTTTCTTCACCCCGGGAAGTTAATTAAATACCATTTGGAGGCATTTAATGTTCGAGCAAAAACGGCTGATTTTCGACAAAAGAGATAACACCCCCCCCATTACGTCATGCTTCAGAAATGTGGAAAATGGTCCGTTTTCAAATGTTTTATTTTTGAACGTCAGTTCACATTTGTAGGTGGATCATCAGTGTTAGAGCTAAAATTAGCATGTTTAAAGTGATTTTCATGCTTCCAGGGGCTCGGGAAGTTAATTAAATACCATTTGGAGGCATTTAATGTTCGAGCAAAAACGGCTGATTTTCGACAAAAGAGATAACACCCCCCATTACGTCATGCTTCAGAAATGTGGAAAATGGTCCGTTTTCAAATGTTTTATTTTTGAACGTCAGTTCACATTTGTAGGTGGATCATCAGTGTTAGAGCTAAAATTAGCATGTTTAAAGTGATTTTCATGCTTCCAGGGGCCCAAAACACAAGATTTATGGAATGGTTAAAAGTGCATGAAAATGGCCAATTTACTCACTCTGAGTTCTCAAAAAGGGTTTCTTCACCCCGGGAAGTTAATTAAATACCATTTGGAGGCATTTAATGTTCGAGCAAAAACGGCTGATTTTCGACAAAAGAGATAACACCCCCCCATTACGTCATGCTTCAGAAATGTGGAAAATGGTCCGTTTTCAAATGTTTTATTTTTGAACGTCAGTTCACATTTGTAGGTGGATCATCAGTGTTAGAGCTAAAATTAGCATGTTTAAAGTGATTTTCATGCTTCCAGGGGCTCGGGAAGTTAATTAAATACCATTTGGAGGCATTTAATGTTCGAGCAAAAACGGCTGATTTTCGACAAAAGAGATAACACCCCCCCATTACGTCATGCTTCAGAAATGTGGAAAATGGTCCGTTTTCAAATGTTTTATTTTTGAACGTCAGTTCACATTTGTAGGTGGATCATCAGTGTTAGAGCTAAAATTAGCATGTTTAAAGTGATTTTCATGCTTCCAGGGGCCCAAAACACAAGATTTATGGAATGGTTAAAAGTGCATGAAAATGGCCAATTTACTCACTCGGAGTTCTCAAAAAGGGTTTCTTCACCCCGGGAAGTTAATTAAATACCATTTGGAGGCATTTAATGTTCGAGCAAAAACGGCTGATTTTCGGCAAAAGAGATAACACCCCCCCATTACGTCATGCTTCAGAAATGTGGAAAATGGTCCGTTTTCAAATGTTTTATTTTTGAACGTCAGTTCACATTTGTAGGTGGATCATCAGTGTTAGAGCTAAAATTAGCATGTTTAAAGTGATTTTCATGCTTCCAGGGGCTCGGGAAGTGAAATAAATACCATTTGGAGGCATTTAATGTTCGAGCAAAAACGGCTGATTTTCCACAAAAGAAATAACACCCCCCCATTACGTCATGCTTCAGAAATGTGGAAAATGGTCCGTTTTCAAATGTTTTATTTTTGAACGTCAGTTCACATTTGTAGGTGGATCATCAGTGTTAGAGCTAAAATTAGCATGTTTAAAGTGATTTTCATGCTTCCAGGGGCCCAAAACACAAGATTTATGGAATGGTTAAAAGTGCATGAAAATGGCCAATTTACTCACTCTGAGTTCTCAAAAAGGGTTTCTTCACCCCGGGAAGTTAATTAAATACCATTTGGAGGCATTTAATGTTAGAGCAAAAACGGCTGATTTTCGACAAAAGAGATAACACCCCCCCATTACGTCATGCTTCAGAAATGTGGAAAATGGTCCGTTTTCAAATGTTTTATTTTTGAACGTCAGTTCACATTTGTAGGTGGATCATCAGTGTTAGAGCTAAAATTAGCATGTTTAAAGTGATTTTCATGCTTCCAGGGGCTCGGGAAGTTAATTAAATACCATTTGGAGGCATTTAATGTTCGAGCAAAAACGGCTGATTTTCGACAAAAGAGATAACACCCCCCCATTACGTCATGCTTCAGAAATGTGGAAAATGGTCCGTTTTCAAATGTTTTATTTTTGAACGTTAGTTCACATTTGTAGGTGGATCATCAGTGTTAGAGCTAAAATTAGCATGTTTAAAGTGATTTTCATGCTTCCAGGGGCTCGGGAAGTGAAATAAATACCATTTGGAGGCATTTAATGTTCGAGCAAAAACGGCTGATTTTCCACAAAAGAGATAACACCCCCCCATTACATCATGCTTCAGAAATGTGGAAAATGGTCAGTTTTCAAATGTTTTATTTTTGAACGTCAGTTCACATTTGTAGGTGGATCATCAGTGTTAGAGCTAAAATTAGCATGTTTAAAGTGATTTTCATGCTTCCAGGGGCCCAAAACACAAGATTTATGGAATGGTTAAAAGTGCATGAAAATGGCCAATTTACTCTCTCTGAGTTCTCAAAAAGGGTTTCTTCACCCCGGGAAGTTAATTAAATACCATTTGGAGGCATTTAATGTTAGAGCAAAAACGGCAGATTTTCGACAAAAGAGATAACACCCCCCCATTACGTCATGCTTCAGAAATGTGGAAAATGGTCCGTTTTCAAATGTTTTATTTTTGAACGTCAGTTCACATTTGTAGGTGGATCATCAGTGTTAGAGCTAAAATTAGCATGTTTAAAGTGATTTTCATGCTTCCAGGGGCCCAAAACACAAGATTTATGGAATGGTTAAAAGTGCATGAAAATGGCCAATTTACTCACTCTGAGTTCTCAAAAAGGGTTTCTTCACCCCGGGAAGTTAATTAAATACCATTTGGAGGCATTTAATGTTCGAGCAAAAACGGCTGATTTTCGACAAAAGAGATAACACCCCCCCATTACGTCATGCTTCAGAAATGTGGAAAATGGTCCGTTTTCAAATGTTTTATTTTTGAACGTCAGTTCACATTTGTAGGTGGATCATCAGTGTTAGAGCTAAAATTAGCATGTTTAAAGTGATTTTCATGCTTCCAGGGGCTCGGGAAGTTAATTAAATACCATTTGGAGGCATTTAATGTTCGAGCAAAAACGGCTGATTTTCGACAAAAGAGATAACACCCCCCATTACGTCATGCTTCAGAAATGTGGAAAATGGTCCGTTTTCAAATGTTTTATTTTTGAACGTCAGTTCACATTTGTAGGTGGATCATCAGTGTTAGAGCTAAAATTAGCATGTTTAAAGTGATTTTCATGCTTCCAGGGGCCCAAAACACAAGATTTATGGAATGGTTAAAAGTGCATGAAAATGGCCAATTTACTCACTCTGAGTTCTCAAAAAGGGTTTCTTCACCCCGGGAAGTTAATTAAATACCATTTGGAGGCATTTAATGTTCGAGCAAAAACGGCTGATTTTCGAC
This sequence comes from Lissotriton vulgaris, assembly GCF_964263255.1. NCBI lineage: Eukaryota > Metazoa > Chordata > Amphibia > Caudata > Salamandridae > Lissotriton > Lissotriton vulgaris. The sequence goes on from NW_028245405.1 coordinate 255,725, forward strand.
AAAAGAGATAACACCCCCCCATTACGTCATGCTTCAGAAATGTGGAAAATGGTCCGTTTTCAAATGTTTTATTTTTGAACGTTAGTTCACATTTGTAGGTGGATCATCAGTGTTAGAGCTAAAATTAGCATGTTTAAAGTGATTTTCATGCTTCCAGGGGCTCGGGAAGTGAAATAAATACCATTTGGAGGCATTTAATGTTCGAGCAAAAACGGCTTATTTTCCACAAAAGAGATAACACCCCCCCCATTACATCATGCTTCAGAAATGTGGAAAATGGTCAGTTTTCAAATGTTTTATTTTTGAACGTCAGTTCACATTTGTAGGTGGATCATCAGTGTTAGAGCTAAAATTAGCATGTTTAAAGTGATTTTCATGCTTCCAGGGGCTCGGGAAGTTAATTAAATATCATTTGGAGGCATTTAATGTTTGAGCAAAAACGGCTGATTTTCGACAAAAGAGATAACACCCCCCCATTACGTCATGCTTCAGAAATGTGGAAAATGGTCCATTTTCAAATGTTTTATTTTTGAATGTCAGTTCACATTTGTAGGTGGATCATCAGTGTTAGAGCTAAAATTAGCATGTTTAAAGTGATTTTCATGCTTCCAGGGGCTCGGGAAGTGAAATAAATACCATTTGGAGGCATTTAATGTTCGAGCAAAAACGGCTGATTTTCGACAAAAGAGATAACACCCCCCCCATTACGTCATGCTTCAGAAATGTGGAAAATGGTCCGTTTTCAAATGTTTTATTTTTGAACGTCAGTTCACATTTGTAGGTGGATCATCAGTGTTAGAGCTAAAATTAGCATGTTTAAAGTGATTTTCATGCTTCCAGGGGCCCAAAACACAAGTTTTATGGAATGGTTAAAAGTGCATGAAAATGGCCAATTTACTCTCTCTGAGTTCTCAAAAAGGGTTTCTTCACCCCGGGAAGTTAATTAAATACCATTTGGAGGCATTTAATGTTAGAGCAAAAACGGCAGATTTTCGACAAAAGAGATAACACCCCCCCATTACGTCATGCTTCAGAAATGTGGAAAATGGTCCGTTTTCAAATGTTTTATTTTTGAACGTCAGTTCACATTTGTAGATGGATCATCAGTTTTAGAGCTAAAATTAGCATGTTTAAAGTGATTTTCATGCTTCCAGGGGCCCAAAACACAAGATTTATGGAATGGTTAAAAGTGCATGAAAATTGCCAATTTACTCACTCTGAGTTCTCAAAAAGGGTTTCTTCACCCCGGGAAGTTAATTAAATACCATTTGGAGGCATTTAATGTTCGAGCAAAAACGGCTGATTTTCGACAAAAGAGATAACACCCCCCCATTACGTCATGCTTCAGAAATGTGGAAAATGGTCCGTTTTCAAATGTTTTATTTTTGAACGTCAGTTCACATTTGTAGGTGGATCATCAGTGTTAGAGCTAAAATTAGCATGTTTAAAGTGATTTTCATGCTTCCAGGGGCTCGGGAAGTTAATTAAATACCATTTGGAGGCATTTAATGTTCGAGCAAAAACGGCTGATTTTCGACAAAAGAGATAACACCCCCCATTACGTCATGCTTCAGAAATGTGGAAAATGGTCCGTTTTCAAATGTTTTATTTTTGAACGTCAGTTCACATTTGTAGGTGGATCATCAGTGTTAGAGCTAAAATTAGCATGTTTAAAGTGATTTTCATGCTTCCAGGGGCCCAAAACACAAGATTTATGGAATGGTTAAAAGTGCATGAAAATGGCCAATTTACTCACTCTGAGTTCTCAAAAAGGGTTTCTTCACCCCGGGAAGTTAATTAAATACCATTTGGAGGCATTTAATGTTCGAGCAAAAACGGCTGATTTTCGACAAAAGAGATAACACCCCCCCATTACGTCATGCTTCAGAAATGTGGAAAATGGTCCGTTTTCAAATGTTTTATTTTTGAACGTCAGTTCACATTTGTAGGTGGATCATCAGTGTTAGAGCTAAAATTAGCATGTTTAAAGTGATTTTCATGCTTCCAGGGGCTCGGGAAGTTAATTAAATACCATTTGGAGGCATTTAATGTTCGAGCAAAAACGGCTGATTTTCGACAAAAGAGATAACACCCCCCCATTACGTCATGCTTCAGAAATGTGGAAAATGGTCCGTTTTCAAATGTTTTATTTTTGAACGTCAGTTCACATTTGTAGGTGGATCATCAGTGTTAGAGCTAAAATTAGCATGTTTAAAGTGATTTTCATGCTTCCAGGGGCCCAAAACACAAGATTTATGGAATGGTTAAAAGTGCATGAAAATGGCCAATTTACTCACTCTGAGTTCTCAAAAAGGGTTTCTTCACCCCGGGAAGTTAATTAAATACCATTTGGAGGCATTTAATGTTGAGCAAAAATGGCTGATTTTCGACAAAAGAGATAACACCCCCCCATTATGTCATGCTTCAGAAATGTGGAAAATGGTCAGTTTTCAAATGTTTTATTTTTGAACGTCAGTTCACATTTGTAGGTGGATCATCAGTGTTGAAGCTAAAATTAGCATGTTTAAAGTGATTTTCATGCTTCCAGGGGCTCGGGAAGTTAATTAAATATCATTTGGAGGCATTTAATATTTGAGCAAAAACGGCTGATTTTCGACAAAAGAGATAACACCCCCCATTACGTCATGCTTCAGAAATGTGGAAAATGGTCCGTTTTCAAATGTTTTATTTTTGAACGTCAGTTCACATTTGTAGGTGGATCATCAGTGTTAGAGCTAAAATTAGCATGTTTAAAGTGATTTTCATGCTTCCAGGGGCCCAAAACACAAGATTTATGGAATGGTTAAAAGTGCATGAAAATGGCCAATTTACTCACTCTGAGTTCTCAAAAAGGGTTTCTTCACCCCGGGAAGTTAATTAAATACCATTTGGAGGCATTTAATGTTCGAGCAAAAACGGCTGATTTTCGACAAAAGAGATAACAACCCCCATTACGTCATGCTTCAGAAATGTGGAAGATGGTCCGTTTTCAAATGTTTTATTTTTGAACGTTAGTTCACATTTGTAGGTGGATCATCAGTGTTAGAGCTAAAATTAGCATGTTTAAAGTGATTTTCATGCTTCCAGGGGCTCGGGAAGTGAAATAAATACCATTTGGAGGCATTTAATGTTCGAGCAAAAACGGCTGATTTTCCACAAAAGAGATAACACCCCCCCATTACATCATGCTTCAGAAATGTGGAAAATGGTCAGTTTTCAAATGTTTTATTTTTGAACGTCAGTTCACATTTGTAGGTGGATCATCCGTGTTAGAGCTAAAATTAGCATGTTTAAAGTGATTTTCATGCTTCCAGGGGCTCGGGAAGTTAATTAAATATCATTTGGAGGCATTTAATGTTTGAGCAAAAACGGCTGATTTTCGACAAAAGAGATAACACCCCCCCATTACGTCATGCTTCAGAAATGTGGAAAATGGTTCATTTTCAAATGTTTTATTTTTGAACGTCAGTTCACATTTGTAGGTGGATCATCAGTGTTAGAGCTAAAATTAGCATGTTTAAAGTGATTTTCATGCTTCCAGGGGCCCAAAACACAAGATTTATGGAATGGTTAAAAGTGCATGAAAATGGCCAATTTACTCTCTCTGAGTTCTCAAAAAGGGTTTCTTCACCCCGGGAAGTTAATTAAATACCATTTGGAGGCATTTAATGTTAGAGCAAAAACGGCAGATTTTCGACAAAAGAGATAACACCCCCCCATTACGTCATGCTTCAGAAATGTGGAAAATGGTCCGTTTTCAAATGTTTTATTTTTGAACGTCAGTTCACATTTGTAGGTGGATCATCAGTGTTAGAGCTAAAATTAGCATGTTTAAAGTGATTTTCATGCTTCCAGGGGCCCAAAACACAAGATTTATGGAATGGTTAAAAGTGCATGAAAATGGCCAATTTACTCACTCTGAGTTCTCAAAAAGGGTTTCTTCACCCCGGGAAGTTAATTAAATACCATTTGGAGGCATTTAATGTTCGAGCAAAAACGGCTGATTTTCGACAAAAGAGATAACACCCCCCCATTACGTCATGCTTCAGAAATGTGGAAAATGGTCCGTTTTCAAATGTTTTATTTTTGAACGTCAGTTCACATTTGTAGGTGGATCATCAGTGTTAGAGCTAAAATGAGCATGTTTAAAGTGATTTTCATGCTTCCAGGGGCTCGGGAAGTTAATTAAATACCATTTGGAGGCATTTAATGTTCGAGCAAAAACGGCTGATTTTCGACAAAAGAGATAACACCCCCCATTACGTCATGCTTCAGAAATGTGGAAAATGGTCCGTTTTCAAATGTTTTATTTTTGAACGTCAGTTCACATTTGTAGGTGGATCATCAGTGTTAGAGCTAAAATTAGCATGTTTAAAGTGATTTTCATGCTTCCAGGGGCCCAAAACACAAGATTTATGGAATGGTTAAAAGTGCATGAAAATGGCCAATTTACTCACTCTGAGTTCTCAAAAAGGGTTTCTTCACCCCGGGAAGTTAATTAAATACCATTTGGAGGCATTTAATGTTCGAGCAAAAACGGCTGATTTTCGACAAAAGAGATAACACCCCCCCATTACGTCATGCTTCAGAAATGTGGAAAATGGTCCGTTTTCAAATGTTTTATTTTTGAACGTCAGTTCACATTTGTAGGTGGATCATCAGTGTTAGAGCTAAAATTAGCATGTTTAAAGTGATTTTCATGCTTCCAGGGGCTCGGGAAGTTAATTAAATACCATTTGGAGGCATTTAATGTTCGAGCAAAAACGGCTGATTTTCGACAAAAGAGATAACACCCCCCCATTACGTCATGCTTCAGAAATGTGGAAAATGGTCCGTTTTCAAATGTTTTATTTTTGAACGTCAGTTCACATTTGTAGGTGGATCATCAGTGTTAGAGCTAAAATTAGCATGTTTAAAGTGATTTTCATGCTTCCAGGGGCCCAAAACACAAGATTTATGGAATGGTTAAAAGTGCATGAAAATGGCCAATTTACTCACTCGGAGTTCTCAAAAAGGGTTTCTTCACCCCGGGAAGTTAATTAAATACCATTTGGAGGCATTTAATGTTCGAGCAAAAACGGCTGATTTTCGGCAAAAGAGATAACACCCCCCCATTACGTCATGCTTCAGAAATGTGGAAAATGGTCCGTTTTCAAATGTTTTATTTTTGAACGTCAGTTCACATTTGTAGGTGGATCATCAGTGTTAGAGCTAAAATTAGCATGTTTAAAGTGATTTTCATGCTTCCAGGGGCTCGGGAAGTGAAATAAATACCATTTGGAGGCATTTAATGTTCGAGCAAAAACGGCTGATTTTCCACAAAAGAGATAACACCCCCCCATTACGTCATGCTTCAGAAATGTGGAAAATGGTCCGTTTTCAAATGTTTTATTTTTGAACGTCAGTTCACATTTGTAGGTGGATCATCAGTGTTAGAGCTAAAATTAGCATGTTTAAAGTGATTTTCATGCTTCCAGGGGCCCAAAACACAAGATTTATGGAATGGTTAAAAGTGCATGAAAATGGCCAATTTACTCACTCTGAGTTCTCAAAAAGGGTTTCTTCACCCCGGGAAGTTAATTAAATACCATTTGGAGGCATTTAATGTTAGAGCAAAAACGGCTGATTTTCGACAAAAGAGATAACACCCCCCCATTACGTCATGCTTCAGAAATGTGGAAAATGGTCCGTTTTCAAATGTTTTATTTTTGAACGTCAGTTCACATTTGTAGGTGGATCATCAGTGTTAGAGCTAAAATTAGCATGTTTAAAGTGATTTTCATGCTTCCAGGGGCTCGGGAAGTTAATTAAATACCATTTGGAGGCATTTAATGTTCGAGCAAAAACGGCTGATTTTCGACAAAAGAGATAACACCCCCCCATTACGTCATGCTTCAGAAATGTGGAAAATGGTCCGTTTTCAAATGTTTTATTTTTGAACGTTAGTTCACATTTGTAGGTGGATCATCAGTGTTAGAGCTAAAATTAGCATGTTTAAAGTGATTTTCATGCTTCCAGGGGCTCGGGAAGTGAAATAAATACCATTTGGAGGCATTTAATGTTCGAGCAAAAACGGCTGATTTTCCACAAAAGAGATAACACCCCCCCATTACATCATGCTTCAGAAATGTGGAAAATGGTCAGTTTTCAAATGTTTTATTTTTGAACGTCAGTTCACATTTGTAGGTGGATCATCAGTGTTAGAGCTAAAATTAGCATGTTTAAAGTGATTTTCATGCTTCCAGGGGCCCAAAACACAAGATTTATGGAATGGTTAAAAGTGCATGAAAATGGCCAATTTACTCTCTCTGAGTTCTCAAAAAGGGTTTCTTCACCCCGGGAAGTTAATTAAATACCATTTGGAGGCATTTAATGTTAGAGCAAAAACGGCAGATTTTCGACAAAAGAGATAACACCCCCCCATTACGTCATGCTTCAGAAATGTGGAAAATGGTCCGTTTTCAAATGTTTTATTTTTGAACGTCAGTTCACATTTGTAGGTGGATCATCAGTGTTAGAGCTAAAATTAGCATGTTTAAAGTGATTTTCATGCTTCCAGGGGCCCAAAACACAAGATTTATGGAATGGTTAAAAGTGCATGAAAATGGCCAATTTACTCACTCTGAGTTCTCAAAAAGGGTTTCTTCACCCCGGAAAGTTAATTAAATACCATTTGGAGGCATTTAATGTTCGAGCAAAAACGGCTGATTTTCGACAAAAGAGATAACACCCCCCCATTACGTCATGCTTCAGAAATGTGGAAAATGGTCCGTTTTCAAATGTTTTATTTTTGAACGTCAGTTCACATTTGTAGGTGGATCATCAGTGTTAGAGCTAAAATTAGCATGTTTAAAGTGATTTTCATGCTTCCAGGGGCTCGGGAAGTTAATTAAATACCATTTGGAGGCATTTAATGTTCGAGCAAAAACGGCTGATTTTCGACAAAAGAGATAACACCCCCCATTACGTCATGCTTCAGAAATGTGGAAAATGGTCCGTTTTCAAATGTTTTATTTTTGAACGTCAGTTCACATTTGTAGGTGGATCATCAGTGTTAGAGCTAAAATTAGCATGTTTAAAGTGATTTTCATGCTTCCAGGGGCGCAAAACACAAGATTTATGGAATGGTTAAAAGTGCATGAAAATGGCCAATTTACTCACTCTGAGTTCTCAAAAAGGGTTTCTTCACCCCGGGAAGTTAATTAAATACCATTTGGAGGCATTTAATGTTCGAGCAAAAACGGCTGATTTTCGACAAAAGAGATAACACCCCCCCATTACGTCATGCTTCAGAAATGTGGAAAATGGTCCGTTTTCAAATGTTTTATTTTTGAACGTTAGTTCACATTTGTAGGTGGATCATCAGTGTTAGAGCTAAAATTAGCATGTTTAAAGTGATTTTCATGCTTCCAGGGGCTCGGGAAGTGAAATAAATACCATTTGGAGGCATTTAATGTTCGAGCAAAAACGGCTGATTTTCCACAAAAGAGGTAACACCCCCCATTACATCATGCTTCAGAAATGTGGAAAATGGTCCGTTTTCAAATGTTTTATTTTTGAACGTCAGTTCACATTTGTAGGTGGATCATCAGTGTTAGAGCTAAAATTAGCATGTTTAAAGTGATTTTCATGCTTCCAGGGGCTCGGGAAGTTAATTAAATACCATTTGGAGGCATTTAATGTTCGAGCAAAAACGGCTGATTTTCGACAAAAGAGATAACACCCCCCCATTACGTCATGCTTCAGAAATGTGGAAAATGGTCCGTTTTCAAATGTTTTATTTTTGAACGTTAGTTCACATTTGTAGGTGGATCATCAGTGTTAGAGCTAAAATTAGCATGTTTAAAGTGATTTTCATGCTTCCAGGGGCTCGGGAAGTGAAATAAATACCATTTGGAGGCATTTAATGTTCGAGCAAAAACGGCTGATTTTCCACAAAAGAGATAACACCCCCCCATTACATCATGCTTCAGAAATGTGGAAAATGGTCAGTTTTCAAATGTTTTATTTTTGAACGTCAGTTCACATTTGTAGGTGGATCATCAGTGTTAGAGCTAAAATTAGCATGTTTAAAGTGATTTTCATGCTTCCAGGGGCCCAAAACACAAGATTTATGGAATGGTTAAAAGTGCATGAAAATGGCCAATTTACTCTCTCTGAGTTCTCAAAAAGGGTTTCTTCACCCCGGGAAGTTAATTAAATACCATTTGGAGGCATTTAATGTTAGAGCAAAAACGGCAGATTTTCGACAAAAGAGATAACACCCCCCCATTACGTCATGCTTCAGAAATGTGGAAAATGGTCCGTTTTCAAATGTTTTATTTTTGAACGTCAGTTCACATTTGTAGGTGGATCATCAGTGTTAGAGCTAAAATTAGCATGTTTAAAGTGATTTTCATGCTTCCAGGGGCCCAAAACACAAGATTTATGGAATGGTTAAAAGTGCATGAAAATGGCCAATTTACTCACTCTGAGTTCTCAAAAAGGGTTTCTTCACCCCGGGAAGTTAATTAAATACCATTTGGAGGCATTTAATGTTCGAGCAAAAACGGCTGATTTTCGACAAAAGAGATAACACCCCCCCATTACGTCATGCTTCAGAAATGTGGAAAATGGTCCGTTTTCAAATGTTTTATTTTTGAACGTCAGTTCACATTTGTAGGTGGATCATCAGTGTTAGAGCTAAAATTAGCATGTTTAAAGTGATTTTCATGCTTCCAGGGGCTCGGGAAGTTAATTAAATACCATTTGGAGGCATTTAATGTTCGAGCAAAAACGGCTGATTTTCGACAAAAGAGATAACACCCCCCATTACGTCATGCTTCAGAAATGTGGAAAATGGTCCGTTTTCAAATGTTTTATTTTTGAACGTCAGTTCACATTTGTAGGTGGATCATCAGTGTTAGAGCTAAAATTAGCATGTTTAAAGTGATTTTCATGCTTCCAGGGGCCCAAAACACAAGATTTATGGAATGGTTAAAAGTGCATGAAAATGGCCAATTTACTCACTCTGAGTTCTCAAAAAGGGTTTCTTCACCCCAGGAAGTTAATTAAATACCATTTGGAGGCATTTAATGTTCGAGCAAAAACGGCTGATTTTCGACAAAAGAGATAACACCCCCCCATTACGTCATGCTTCAGAAATGTGGAAAATGGTCCATTTTCAAATGTTTTATTTTTGAATGTCAGTTCACATTTGTAGGTGGATCATCAGTGTTAGAGCTAAAATTAGCATGTTTAAAGTGATTTTCATGCTTCCAGGGGCTCGGGAAGTGAAATAAATACCATTTGGAGGCATTTAATGTTCGAGCAAAAACGGCTGATTTTCGACAAAAGAGATAACACCCCCCCCATTACGTCATGCTTCAGAAATGTGGAAAATGGTCCGTTTTCAAATGTTTTATTTTTGAACGTCAGTTCACATTTGTAGGTGGATCATCAGTGTTAGAGCTAAAATTAGCATGTTTAAAGTGATTTTCATGCTTCCAGGGGCCCAAAACACAAGTTTTATGGAATGGTTAAAAGTGCATGAAAATGGCCAATTTACTCTCTCTGAGTTCTCAAAAAGGGTTTCTTCACCCCGGGAAGTTAATTAAATACCATTTGGAGGCATTTAATGTTAGAGCAAAAACGGCAGATTTTCGACAAAAGAGATAACACCCCCCCATTACGTCATGCTTCAGAAATGTGGAAAATGGTCCGTTTTCAAATGTTTTATTTTTGAACGTCAGTTCACATTTGTAGATGGATCATCAGTTTTAGAGCTAAAATTAGCATGTTTAAAGTGATTTTCATGCTTCCAGGGGCCCAAAACACAAGATTTATGGAATGGTTAAAAGTGCATGAAAATTGCCAATTTACTCACTCTGAGTTCTCAAAAAGGGTTTCTTCACCCCGGGAAGTTAATTAAATACCATTTGGAGGCATTTAATGTTCGAGCAAAAACGGCTGATTTTCGACAAAAGAGATAACACCCCCCCCCATTACGTCATGCTTCAGAAATGTGGAAAATGGTCCGTTTTCAAATGTTTTATTTTTGAACGTCAGTTCACATTTGTAGGTGGATCATCAGTGTTAGAGCTAAAATTAGCATGTTTAAAGTGATTTTCATGCTTCCAGGGGCCCAAAACACAAGTTTTATGGAATGGTTAAAAGTGCATGAAAATGGCCAATTTACTCTCTCTGAGTTCTCAAAAAGGGTTTCTTCACCCCGGGAAGTTAATTAAATACCATTTGGAGGCATTTAATGTTAGAGCAAAAACGGCAGATTTTCGACAAAAGAGATAACACCCCCCCATTACGTCATGCTTCAGAAATGTGGAAAATGGTCCGTTTTCAAATGTTTTATTTTTGAACGTCAGTTCACATTTGTAGGTGGATCATCAGTGTTAGAGCTAAAATTAGCATGTTTAAAGTGATTTTCATGCTTCCAGGGGCTCGGGAAGTTAATTAAATACCATTTGGAGGCATTTAATGTTCGAGCAAAAACGGCTGATTTTCGACAAAAGAGATAACACCCCCCATTACGTCATGCTTCAGAAATGTGGAAAATGGTCCGTTTTCAAATGTTTTATTTTTGAACGTCAGTTCACATTTGTAGGTGGATCATCAGTGTTAGAGCTAAAATTAGCATGTTTAAAGTGATTTTCATGCTTCCAGGGGCCCAAAACACAAGATTTATGGAATGGTTAAAAGTGCATGAAAATGGCCAATTTACTCACTCTGAGTTCTCAAAAAGGGTTTCTTCACCCCGGGAAGTTAATTAAATACCATTTGGAGGCATTTAATGTTCGAGCAAAAACGGCTGATTTTCGACAAAAGAGATAACACCCCCCCATTACGTCATGCTTCAGAAATGTGGAAAATGGTCCGTTTTCAAATGTTTTATTTTTGAACGTCAGTTCACATTTGTAGGTGGATCATCAGTGTTAGAGCTAAAATTAGCATGTTTAAAGTGATTTTCATGCTTCCAGGGGCTCGGGAAGTTAATTAAATACCATTTGGAGGCATTTAATGTTCGAGCAAAAACGGCTGATTTTCGACAAAAGAGATAACACCCCCCCATTACGTCATGCTTCAGAAATGTGGAAAATGGTCCGTTTTCAAATGTTTTATTTTTGAACGTCAGTTCACATTTGTAGGTGGATCATCAGTGTTAGAGCTAAAATTAGCATGTTTAAAGTGATTTTCATGCTTCCAGGGGCCCAAAACACAAGATTTATGGAATGGTTAAAAGTGCATGAAAATGGCCAATTTACTCACTCTGAGTTCTCAAAAAGGGTTTCTTCACCCCGGGAAGTTAATTAAATACCATTTGGAGGCATTTAATGTTGAGCAAAAATGGCTGATTTTCGACAAAAGAGATAACACCCCCCCATTATGTCATGCTTCAGAAATGTGGAAAATGGTCAGTTTTCAAATGTTTTATTTTTGAACGTCAGTTCACATTTGTAGGTGGATCATCAGTGTTGAAGCTAAAATTAGCATGTTTAAAGTGATTTTCATGCTTCCAGGGGCTCGGGAAGTTAATTAAATATCATTTGGAGGCATTTAATATTTGAGCAAAAACGGCTGATTTTCGACAAAAGAGATAACACCCCCCATTACGTCATGCTTCAGAAATGTGGAAAATGGTCCGTTTTCAAATGTTTTATTTTTGAACGTCAGTTCACATTTGTAGGTGGATCATCAGTGTTAGAGCTAAAATTAGCATGTTTAAAGTGATTTTCATGCTTCCAGGGGCCCAAAACACAAGATTTATGGAATGGTTAAAAGTGCATGAAAATGGCCAATTTACTCACTCTGAGTTCTCAAAAAGGGTTTCTTCACCCCGGGAAGTTAATTAAATACCATTTGGAGGCATTTAATGTTCGAGCAAAAACGGCTGATTTTCGACAAAAGAGATAACAACCCCCATTACGTCATGCTTCAGAAATGTGGAAGATGGTCCGTTTTCAAATGTTTTATTTTTGAACGTTAGTTCACATTTGTAGGTGGATCATCAGTGTTAGAGCTAAAATTAGCATGTTTAAAGTGATTTTCATGCTTCCAGGGGCTCGGGAAGTGAAATAAATACCATTTGGAGGCATTTAATGTTCGAGCAAAAACGGCTGATTTTCCACAAAAGAGATAACACCCCCCCATTACATCATGCTTCAGAAATGTGGAAAATGGTCAGTTTTCAAATGTTTTATTTTTGAACGTCAGTTCACATTTGTAGGTGGATCATCCGTGTTAGAGCTAAAATTAGCATGTTTAAAGTGATTTTCATGCTTCCAGGGGCTCGGGAAGTTAATTAAATATCATTTGGAGGCATTTAATGTTTGAGCAAAAACGGCTGATTTTCGACAAAAGAGATAACACCCCCCCATTACGTCATGCTTCAGAAATGTGGAAAATGGTTCATTTTCAAATGTTTTATTTTTGAACGTCAGTTCACATTTGTAGGTGGATCATCAGTGTTAGAGCTAAAATTAGCATGTTTAAAGTGATTTTCATGCTTCCAGGGGCCCAAAACACAAGATTTATGGAATGGTTAAAAGTGCATGAAAATGGCCAATTTACTCTCTCTGAGTTCTCAAAAAGGGTTTCTTCACCCCGGGAAGTTAATTAAATACCATTTGGAGGCATTTAATGTTAGAGCAAAAACGGCAGATTTTCGACAAAAGAGATAACACCCCCCCATTACGTCATGCTTCAGAAATGTGGAAAATGGTCCGTTTTCAAATGTTTTATTTTTGAACGTCAGTTCACATTTGTAGGTGGATCATCAGTGTTAGAGCTAAAATTAGCATGTTTAAAGTGATTTTCATGCTTCCAGGGGCCCAAAACACAAGATTTATGGAATGGTTAAAAGTGCATGAAAATGGCCAATTTACTCACTCTGAGTTCTCAAAAAGGGTTTCTTCACCCCGGGAAGTTAATTAAATACCATTTGGAGGCATTTAATGTTCGAGCAAAAACGGCTGATTTTCGACAAAAGAGATAACACCCCCCCATTACGTCATGCTTCAGAAATGTGGAAAATGGTCCGTTTTCAAATGTTTTATTTTTGAACGTCAGTTCACATTTGTAGGTGGATCATCAGTGTTAGAGCTAAAATGAGCATGTTTAAAGTGATTTTCATGCTTCCAGGGGCTCGGGAAGTTAATTAAATACCATTTGGAGGCATTTAATGTTCGAGCAAAAACGGCTGATTTTCGACAAAAGAGATAACACCCCCCATTACGTCATGCTTCAGAAATGTGGAAAATGGTCCGTTTTCAAATGTTTTATTTTTGAACGTCAGTTCACATTTGTAGGTGGATCATCAGTGTTAGAGCTAAAATTAGCATGTTTAAAGTGATTTTCATGCTTCCAGGGGCCCAAAACACAAGATTTATGGAATGGTTAAAAGTGCATGAAAATGGCCAATTTACTCACTCTGAGTTCTCAAAAAGGGTTTCTTCACCCCGGGAAGTTAATTAAATACCATTTGGAGGCATTTAATGTTCGAGCAAAAACGGCTGATTTTCGACAAAAGAGATAACACCCCCCCATTACGTCATGCTTCAGAAATGTGGAAAATGGTCCGTTTTCAAATGTTTTATTTTTGAACGTCAGTTCACATTTGTAGGTGGATCATCAGTGTTAGAGCTAAAATTAGCATGTTTAAAGTGATTTTCATGCTTCCAGGGGCTCGGGAAGTTAATTAAATACCATTTGGAGGCATTTAATGTTCGAGGAAAAACGGCTGATTTTCGACAAAAGAGATAACACCCCCCCATTACGTCATGCTTCAGAAATGTGGAAAATGGTCCGTTTTCAAATGTTTTATTTTTGAACGTCAGTTCACATTTGTAGGTGGATCATCAGTGTTAGAGCTAAAATTAGCATGTTTAAAGTGATTTTCATGCTTCCAGGGGCCCAAAACACAAGATTTATGGAATGGTTAAAAGTGCATGAAAATGGCCAATTTACTCACTCGGAGTTCTCAAAAAGGGTTTCTTCACCCCGGGAAGTTAATTAAATACCATTTGGAGGCATTTAATGTTCGAGCAAAAACGGCTGATTTTCGGCAAAAGAGATAACACCCCCCCATTACGTCATGCTTCAGAAATGTGGAAAATGGTCCGTTTTCAAATGTTTTATTTTTGAACGTCAGTTCACATTTGTAGGTGGATCATCAGTGTTAGAGCTAAAATTAGCATGTTTAAAGTGATTTTCATGCTTCCAGGGGCTCGGGAAGTGAAATAAATACCATTTGGAGGCATTTAATGTTCGAGCAAAAACGGCTGATTTTCCACAAAAGAGATAACACCCCCCCATTACGTCATGCTTCAGAAATGTGGAAAATGGTCCGTTTTCAAATGTTTTATTTTTGAACGTCAGTTCACATTTGTAGGTGGATCATCAGTGTTAGAGCTAAAATTAGCATGTTTAAAGTGATTTTCATGCTTCCAGGGGCCCAAAACACAAGATTTATGGAATGGTTAAAAGTGCATGAAAATGGCCAATTTACTCACTCTGAGTTCTCAAAAAGGGTTTCTTCACCCCGGGAAGTTAATTAAATACCATTTGGAGGCATTTAATGTTAGAGCAAAAACGGCTGATTTTCGACAAAAGAGATAACACCCCCCCATTACGTCATGCTTCAGAAATGTGGAAAATGGTCCGTTTTCAAATGTTTTATTTTTGAACGTCAGTTCACATTTGTAGGTGGATCATCAGTGTTAGAGCTAAAATTAGCATGTTTAAAGTGATTTTCATGCTTCCAGGGGCTCGGGAAGTTAATTAAATACCATTTGGAGGCATTTAATGTTCGAGCAAAAACGGCTGATTTTCGACAAAAGAGATAACACCCCCCCATTACGTCATGCTTCAGAAATGTGGAAAATGGTCCGTTTTCAAATGTTTTATTTTTGAACGTTAGTTCACATTTGTAGGTGGATCATCAGTGTTAGAGCTAAAATTAGCATGTTTAAAGTGATTTTCATGCTTCCAGGGGCTCGGGAAGTGAAATAAATACCATTTGGAGGCATTTAATGTTCGAGCAAAAACGGCTGATTTTCCACAAAAGAGATAACACCCCCCCATTACATCATGCTTCAGAAATGTGGAAAATGGTCAGTTTTCAAATGTTTTATTTTTGAACGTCAGTTCACATTTGTAGGTGGATCATCAGTGTTAGAGCTAAAATTAGCATGTTTAAAGTGATTTTCATGCTTCCAGGGGCCCAAAACACAAGATTTATGGAATGGTTAAAAGTGCATGAAAATGGCCAATTTACTCTCTCTGAGTTCTCAAAAAGGGTTTCTTCACCCCGGGAAGTTAATTAAATACCATTTGGAGGCATTTAATGTTAGAGCAAAAACGGCAGATTTTCGACAAAAGAGATAACACCCCCCCATTACGTCATGCTTCAGAAATGTGGAAAATGGTCCGTTTTCAAATGTTTTATTTTTGAACGTCAGTTCACATTTGTAGGTGGATCATCAGTGTTAGAGCTAAAATTAGCATGTTTAAAGTGATTTTCATGCTTCCAGGGGCCCAAAACACAAGATTTATGGAATGGTTAAAAGTGCATGAAAATGGCCAATTTACTCACTCTGAGTTCTCAAAAAGGGTTTCTTCACCCCGGAAAGTTAATTAAATACCATTTGGAGGCATTTAATGTTCGAGCAAAAACGGCTGATTTTCGACAAAAGAGATAACACCCCCCCATTACGTCATGCTTCAGAAATGTGGAAAATGGTCCGTTTTCAAATGTTTTATTTTTGAACGTCAGTTCACATTTGTAGGTGGATCATCAGTGTTAGAGCTAAAATTAGCATGTTTAAAGTGATTTTCATGCTTCCAGGGGCTCGGGAAGTTAATTAAATACCATTTGGAGGCATTTAATGTTCGAGCAAAAACGGCTGATTTTCGACAAAAGAGATAACACCCCCCATTACGTCATGCTTCAGAAATGTGGAAAATGGTCCGTTTTCAAATGTTTTATTTTTGAACGTCAGTTCACATTTGTAGGTGGATCATCAGTGTTAGAGCTAAAATTAGCATGTTTAAAGTGATTTTCATGCTTCCAGGGGCGCAAAACACAAGATTTATGGAATGGTTAAAAGTGCATGAAAATGGCCAATTTACTCACTCTGAGTTCTCAAAAAGGGTTTCTTCACCCCGGGAAGTTAATTAAATACCATTTGGAGGCATTTAATGTTCGAGCAAAAACGGCTGATTTTCGACAAAAGAGATAACACCCCCCCATTACGTCATGCTTCAGAAATGTGGAAAATGGTCCGTTTTCAAATGTTTTATTTTTGAACGTTAGTTCACATTTGTAGGTGGATCATCAGTGTTAGAGCTAAAATTAGCATGTTTAAAGTGATTTTCATGCTTCCAGGGGCTCGGGAAGTGAAATAAATACCATTTGGAGGCATTTAATGTTCGAGCAAAAACGGCTGATTTTCCACAAAAGAGGTAACACCCCCCATTACATCATGCTTCAGAAATGTGGAAAATGGTCAGTTTTCAAATGTTTTATTTTTGAACGTCAGTTCACATTTGTAGGTGGATCATCAGTGTTAGAGCTAAAATTAGCATGTTTAAAGTGATTTTCATGCTTCCAGGGGCTCGGGAAGTTAATTAAATATCATTTGGAGGCATTTAATGTTTGAGCAAAAACGGCTGATTTTCGACAAAAGAGATAACACCCCCCCATTACGTCATGCTTCAGAAATGTGGAAAATGGTCCATTTTCAAATGTTTTATTTTTGAACGTCAGTTCACATTTGTAGGTGGATCATCAGTGTTAGAGCTAAAATTAGCATGTTTAAAGTGATTTTCATGCTTCCAGGGGCTCGGGAAGTGAAATAAATACCATTTGGAGGCATTTAATGTTCGAGCAAAAACGGCTGATTTTCGACAAAAGAGATAACACCCCCCCATTACGTCATGCTTCAGAAATGTGGAAAATGGTCCGTTTTCAAATGTTTTATTTTTGAACGTCAGTTCACATTTGTAGGTGGATCATCAGTGTTAGAGCTAAAATTAGCATGTTTAAAGTGATTTTCATGCTTCCAGGGGCCCAAAACACAAGATTTATGGAATGGTTAAAAGTGCATGAAAATGGCCAATTTACTCTCTCTGAGTTCTCAAAAAGGGTTTCTTCACCCCGGGAAGTTAATTAAATACCATTTGGAGGCATTTAATGTTAGAGCAAAAACGGCAGATTTTCGACAAAAGAGATAACACCCCCCCATTACGTCATGCTTCAGAAATGTGGAAAATGGTCCGTTTTCAAATGTTTTATTTTTGAACGTCAGTTCACATTTGTAGGTGGATCATCAGTGTTAGAGCTAAAATTAGCATGTTTAAAGTGATTTTCATGCTTCCAGGGGCCCAAAACACAAGATTTATGGAATGGTTAAAAGTGCATGAAAATGGCCAATTTACTCACTCTGAGTTCTCAAAAAGGGTTTCTTCACCCCGGGAAGTTAATTAAATACCATTTGGAGGCATTTAATGTTCGAGCAAAAACGGCTGATTTTCGACAAAAGAGATAACACCCCCCCATTACGTCATGCTTCAGAAATGTGGAAAATGGTCCGTTTTCAAATGTTTTATTTTTGAACGTTAGTTCACATTTGTAGGTGGATCATCAGTGTTAGAGCTAAAATTAGCATGTTTAAAGTGATTTTCATGCTTCCAGGGGCTCGGGAAGTGAAATAAATACCATTTGGAGGCATTTAATGTTCGAGCAAAAACGGCTGATTTTCCACAAAAGAGGTAACACCCCCCATTACATCATGCTTCAGAAATGTGGAAAATGGTCAGTTTTCAAATGTTTTATTTTTGAACGTCAGTTCACATTTGTAGGTGGATCATCAGTGTTAGAGCTAAAATTAGCATGTTTAAAGTGATTTTCATGCTTCCAGGGGCTCGGGAAGTTAATTAAATATCATTTGGAGGCATTTAATGTTTGAGCAAAAACGGCTGATTTTCGACAAAAGAGATAACACCCCCCCATTACGTCATGCTTCAGAAATGTGGAAAATGGTCCATTTTCAAATGTTTTATTTTTGAACGTCAGTTCACATTTGTAGGTGGATCATCAGTGTTAGAGCTAAAATTAGCATGTTTAAAGTGATTTTCATGCTTCCAGGGGCTCGGGAAGTGAAATAAATACCATTTGGAGGCATTTAATGTTCGAGCAAAAACGGCTGATTTTCGACAAAAGAGATAACACCCCCCCCATTACGTCATGCTTCAGAAATGTGGAAAATGGTCCGTTTTCAAATGTTTTATTTTTGAACGTCAGTTCACATTTGTAGGTGGATCATCAGTGTTAGAGCTAAAATTAGCATGTTTAAAGTGATTTTCATGCTTCCAGGGGCCCAAAACACAAGATTTATGGAATGGTTAAAAGTGCATGAAAATGGCCAATTTACTCTCTCTGAGTTCTCAAAAAGGGTTTCTTCACCCCGGGAAGTTAATTAAATACCATTTGGAGGCATTTAATGTTAGAGCAAAAACGGCAGATTTTCGACAAAAGAGATAACACCCCCCCATTACGTCATGCTTCAGAAATGTGGAAAATGGTCCGTTTTCAAATGTTTTATTTTTGAACGTCAGTTCACATTTGTAGGTGGATCATCAGTGTTAGAGCTAAAATTAGCATGTTTAAAGTGATTTTCATGCTTCCAGGGGCCCAAAACACAAGATTTATGGAATGGTTAAAAGTGCATGAAAATGGCCAATTTACTCACTCTGAGTTCTCAAAAAGGGTTTCTTCACCCCGGGAAGTTAATTAAATACCATTTCGAGGCATTTAATGTTCGAGCAAAAACGGCTGATTTTCGACAAAAGAGATAACACCCCCCCATTACGTCATGCTTCAGAAATGTGGAAAATGGTCCGTTTTCAAATGTTTTATTTTTGAACGTCAGTTCACATTTGTAGGTGGATCATCAGTGTTAGAGCTAAAATTAGCATGTTTAAAGTGATTTTCATGCTTCCAGGGGCTCGGGAAGTTAATTAAATACCATTTGGAGGCATTTAATGTTCGAGCAAAAACGGCTGATTTTCGACAAAAGAGATAACACCCCCCATTACGTCATGCTTCAGAAATGTGGAAAATGGTCCGTTTTCAAATGTTTTATTTTTGAACGTCAGTTCACATTTGTAGGTGGATCATCAGTGTTAGAGCTAAAATTAGCATGTTTAAAGTGATTTTCATGCTTCCAGGGGCCCAAAACACAAGATTTATGGAATGGTTAAAAGTGCATGAAAATGGCCAATTTACTCACTCTGAGTTCTCAAAAAGGGTTTCTTCACCCCGGGAAGTTAATTAAATACCATTTGGAGGCATTTAATGTTCGAGCAAAAACGGCTGATTTTCGACAAAAGAGATAACACCCCCCCATTACGTCATGCTTCAGAAATGTGGAAAATGGTCCGTTTTCAAATGTTTTATTTTTGAACGTCAGTTCACATTTGTAGGTGGATCATCAGTGTTAGAGCTAAAATTAGCATGTTTAAAGTGATTTTCATGCTTCCAGGGGCTCGGGAAGTTAATTAAATACCATTTGGAGGCATTTAATGTTCGAGCAAAAACGGCTGATTTTCGACAAAAGAGATAACACCCCCCCATTACGTCATGCTTCAGAAATGTGGAAAATGGTCCGTTTTCAAATGTTTTATTTTTGAACGTCAGTTCACATTTGTAGGTGGATCATCAGTGTTAGAGCTAAAATTAGCATGTTTAAAGTGATTTTCATGCTTCCAGGGGCCCAAAACACAAGATTTATGGAATGGTTAAAAGTGCATGAAAATGGCCAATTTACTCACTCTGAGTTCTCAAAAAGGGTTTCTTCACCCCGGGAAGTTAATTAAATACCATTTGGAGGCATTTAATGTTCGAGCAAAAACGGCTGATTTTCGACAAAAGAGATAACACCCCCCCATTACGTCATGCTTCAGAAATGTGGAAAATGGTCCATTTTCAAATGTTTTATTTTTGAACGTCAGTTCACATTTGTAGGTGGATCATCAGTGTTAGAGCTAAAATTAGCATGTTTAAAGTGATTTTCATGCTTCCAGGGGCTCGGGAAGTTAATTAAATACCATTTGGAGGCATTTAATGTTCGAGCAAAAACGGCTGATTTTCGACAAAAGAGATAACACCCCTCCATTACGTCATGCTTCAGAAATGTGGAAAATGGTCCGTTTTCAAATGTTTTATTTTTGAACGTCAGTTCACATTTGTAGGTGGATCATCAGTGTTAGAGCTAAAATTAGCATGTTTAAAGTGATTTTCATGCTTCCAGGGGCTCGGGAAGTTAATTAAATACCATTTGGAGGCATTTAATGTTCGAGCAAAAACGGCTGATTTTCGACAAAAGAGATAACACCCCCCCATTACGTCATGCTTCAGAAATTTGGAAAATGGTCCGTTTTCAAATGTTTTATTTTTGAACGTCAGTTCACATTTGTAGGTGGATCATCAGTGTTAGAGCTAAAATTAGCATGTTTAAAGTGATTTTCATGCTTCCAGGGGCCCAAAACACAAGATTTATGGAATGGTTAAAAGTGCATGAAAATGGCCAATGTACTCACTCTGAGTTCTCAAAAAGGGTTTCTTCACCCCGGGAAGTTAATTAAATACCATTTGGAGGCATTTAATGTTCGAGCAAAAACGGCTGATTTTCGACAAAAGAGATAACACCCCCCCATTACGTCATGCTTCAGAAATGTGGAAAATGGTCCGTTTTCAAATGTTTTATTTTTGAACGTCAGTTCACATTTGTAGGTGGATCATCAGTGTTAGAGCTAAAATTAGCATGTTTAAAGTGATTTTCATGCTTCCAGGGGCTCGGGAAGTTAATTAAATACCATTTGGAGGCATTTAATGTTCGAGCAAAAACGGCTGATTTTCGACAAAAGAGATAACACCCCCCCATTACGTCATGCTTCAGAAATGTGGAAAATGGTCCGTTTCAAATGTTTTATTTTTGAACGTCAGTTCACATTTGTAGGTGGATCATCAGTGTTAGAGCTAAAATTAGCATGTTTAAAATGATTTTCATGCTTCCAGGGGCCCAAAACACAAGATTTATGGAATGGTTAAAAGTGCATGAAAATGGCCAATTTACTCACTCTGAGTTCTCAAAAAGGGTTTCTTCACCCCGGGAAGTTAATTAAATACCATTTGGAGGCATTTAATGTTAGAGCAAAAACGGCTGATTTTCGACAAAAGAGATAACACCCTCCCATTACGTCATGCTTCAGAAATGTGGAAAATGGTCCGTTTTCAAATGTTTTTTATTTTTGAACGTCAGTTCACATTTGTAGGTGGATCATCAGTGTTTGAGCTAAAATTAGCATGTTTAAAGTGATTTTCATGCTTCCAGGGGCTCGGGAAGTTAATTAAATACCATTTGGAGGCATTTAATGTTCGAGCAAAAACGGCTGATTTTCGACAAAAGAGATAACACCCCCCCATTACGTCATGCTTCAGAAATGTGGAAAATGGTCCGTTTTCAAATGTTTTATTTTTGAACGTCAGTTCACATTTGTAGGTGGATCATCAGTGTTAGAGCTAAAATTAGCATGTTTAAAGTGATTTTCATGCTTCCAGGGGCTCGGGAAGTGAAATAAATACCATTTGGAGGCATTTAATGTTCGAGCAAAAACGGCTGATTTTCCACAAAAGAGATAACACCCCCCCATTACGTCATGCTTCAGAAATGTGGAAAATGGTCAGTTTTCAAATGTTTTATTTTTGAACGTCAGTTCACATTTGTAGGTGGATCATCAGTGTTAGAGCTAAAATTAGCATGTTTAAAGTGTTTTTCATGCTTCCAGGGGCTCGGGAAGTTAATTAAATATCATTTGGAGGCATTTAATGTTTGAGCAAAAACGGCTGATTTTCGACAAAAGAGATAACACCCCCCCATTACGTCATGCTTCAGAAATGTGGAAAATGGTCCGTTTTCAAATGTTTTATTTTTGAACGTCAGTTCACATTTGTAGGTGGATCATCAGTGTTAGAGCTAAAATTAGCATGTTTAAAGTGATTTTCATGCTTCCAGGGGCTCGGGAAGTGAAATAAATACCATTTGGAGGCATTTAATGTTCGAGCAAAAACGGCTGATTTTCCACAAAAGAGATAACACCCCCCCATTACGTCATGCTTCAGAAATGTGGAAAATGGTCCGTTTTCAAATGTTTTATTTTTGAACGTCAGTTCACATTTGTAGGTGGATCATCAGTGTTAGAGCTAAAATTAGCATGTTTAAAGTGATTTTCATGCTTCCAGGGGCTCGGGAAGTTAATTAAATACCATTTGGAGGCATTTAATGTTCGAGCAAAAACGGCTGATTTTCGACAAAAGAGATAACACCCCCCCATTACGTCATGCTTCAGAAATGTGGAAAATGGTCCGTTTTCAAATGTTTTATTTTTGAACGTCAGTTCACATTTGTAGGTGGATCATCAGTGTTAGAGCTAAAATTAGCATGTTTAAAGTGATTTTCATGCTTCCAGGGGCCCAAAACACAAGATTTATGGAATGGTTAAAAGTGCATGAAAATGGCCAATTTACTCACTCTGAGTTCTCAAAAAGGGGTTCTTCACCCCGGGAAGTTAATTAAATACCATTTGGAGGCATTTAATGTTGAGCAAAAACGGCTGATTTTCGACAAAAGAGATAACACCCCCCCATTACGTCATGCTTCAGAAATGTGGAAAATGGTCAGTTTTCAAATGTTTTATTTTTGAACGTCAGTTCACATTTGTAGGTGGATCATCAGTGTTGAAGCTAAAATTAGCATGTTTAAAGTGATTTTCATGCTTCCAGGGGCTCGGGAAGTTAATTAAATATCATTTGGAGGCATTTAATGTTTGAGCAAAAACGGCTGATTTTCGACAAAAGAGATAACACCCCCCCCATTACGTCATGCTTCAGAAATGTGGAAAATGGTCCGTTTTCAAATGTTTTATTTTTGAACGTCAGTTCACATTTGTAGGTGGATCATCAGTGTTAGAGCTAAAATTAGCATGTTTAAAGTGATTTTCATGCTTCCAGGGGCTCGGGAAGTGAAATAAATACCATTTGGAGGCATTTAATGTTCGAGCAAAAACGGCTGATTTTCCACAAAAGAGATAACACCCCCCCATTACGTCATGCTTCAGAAATGTGGAAAATGGTCCGTTTTCAAATGTTTTATTTTTGAACGTCAGTTCACATTTGTAGGTGGATCATCAGTGTTAGAGCTAAAATTAGCATGTTTAAAGTGATTTTCATGCTTCCAGGGGCTCGGGAAGTTAATTAAATACCATTTGGAGGCATTTAATGTTCGAGCAAAAACGGCTGATTTTCGACAAAAGAGATAACACCCCCCCATTACGTCATGCTTCAGAAATGTGGAAAATGGTCCGTTTTCAAATGTTTTATTTTTGAACGTCAGTTCACATTTGTAGGTGGATCATCAGTGTTAGAGCTAAAATTAGCATGTTTAAAGTGATTTTCATGCTTCCAGGGGCCCAAAACACAAGATTTATGGAATGGTTAAAAGTGCATGAAAATGGCCAATTTACTCACTCTGAGTTCTCAAAAAGGGTTTCTTCACCCCGGGAAGTTAATTAAATACCATTTGGAGGCATTTAATGTTCGAGCAAAAACGGCTGATTTTCAACAAAAGAGATAACACCCCCCCATTACGTCATGCTTCAGAAATGTGGAAAATGGTCCATTTTCAAATGTTTTATTTTTGAACGTCAGTTCACATTTGTAGGTGGATCATCAGTGTTAGAGCTAAAATTAGCATGTTTAAAGTGATTTTCATGCTTCCAGGGGCTCGGGAAGTTAATTAAATACCATTTGGAGGCATTTAATGTTCGAGCAAAAACGGCTGATTTTCGACAAAAGAGATAACACCCCTCCATTACGTCATGCTTCAGAAATGTGGAAAATGGTCCGTTTTCAAATGTTTTATTTTTGAACGTCAGTTCACATTTGTAGGTGGATCATCAGTGTTAGAGCTAAAATTAGCATGTTTAAAGTGATTTTCATGCTTCCAGGGGCTCGGGAAGTTAATTAAATACCATTTGGAGGCATTTAATGTTCGAGCAAAAACGGCTGATTTTCGACAAAAGAGATAACACCCCCCCATTACGTCATGCTTCAGAAATGTGGAAAATGGTCCGTTTTCAAATGTTTTATTTTTGAACGTCAGTTCACATTTGTAGGTGGATCATCAGTGTTAGAGCTAAAATTAGCATGTTTAAAGTGATTTTCATGCTTCCAGGGGCCCAAAACACAAGATTTATGGAATGGTTAAAAGTGCATGAAAATGGCCAATTTACTCACTCTGAGTTCTCAAAAAGGGTTTCTTCACCCCGGGAAGTTAATTAAATACCATTTGGAGGCATTTAATGTTCGAGCAAAAACGGCTGATTTTCGACAAAAGAGATAACACCCCCCCATTACGTCATGCTTCAGAAATGTGGAAAATGGTCCGTTTTCAAATGTTTTATTTTTGAACGTCAGTTCACATTTGTAGGTGGATCATCAGTGTTAGAGCTAAAATTAGCATGTTTAAAGTGATTTTCATGCTTCCAGGGGCTCGGGAAGTTAATTAAATACCATTTGGAGGCATTTAATGTTCGAGCAAAAACGGCTGATTTTCGACAAAAGAGATAACACCCCCCATTACGTCATGCTTCAGAAATGTGGAAAATGGTCCGTTTTCAAATGTTTTATTTTTGAACGTCAGTTCACATTTGTAGGTGGATCATCAGTGTTAGAGCTAAAATTAGCATGTTTAAAATGATTTTCATGCTTCCAGGGGCCCAAAACACAAGATTTATGGAATGGTTAAAAGTGCATGAAAATGGCCAATTTACTCACTCTGAGTTCTCAAAAAGGGTTTCTTCACCCCGGGAAGTTAATTAAATACCATTTGGAGGCATTTAATGTTAGAGCAAAAACGGCTGATTTTCGACAAAAGAGATAACACCCTCCCATTACGTCATGCTTCAGAAATGTGGAAAATGGTCCGTTTTCAAATGTTTTTTATTTTTGAACGTCAGTTCACATTTGTAGGTGGATCATCAGTGTTTGAGCTAAAATTAGCATGTTTAAAGTGATTTTCATGCTTCCAGGGGCTCGGGAAGTTAATTAAATACCATTTGGAGGCATTTAATGTTCGAGCAAAAACGGCTGATTTTCGACAAAAGAGATAACACCCCCCCATTACGTCATGCTTCAGAAATGTGGAAAATGGTCCGTTTTCAAATGTTTTATTTTTGAACGTCAGTTCACATTTGTAGGTGGATCATCAGTGTTAGAGCTAAAATTAGCATGTTTAAAGTGATTTTCATGCTTCCAGGGGCTCGGGAAGTGAAATAAATACCATTTGGAGGCATTTAATGTTCGAGCAAAAACGGCTGATTTTCCACAAAAGAGATAACACCCCCCCATTACGTCATGCTTCAGAAATGTGGAAAATGGTCAGTTTTCAAATGTTTTATTTTTGAACGTCAGTTCACATTTGTAGGTGGATCATCAGTGTTAGAGCTAAAATTAGCATGTTTAAAGTGATTTTCATGCTTCCAGGGGCTCGGGAAGTTAATTAAATATCATTTGGAGGCATTTAATGTTTGAGCAAAAACGGCTGATTTTCGACAAAAGAGATAACACCCCCCCATTACGTCATGCTTCAGAAATGTGGAAAATGGTCCGTTTTCAAATGTTTTATTTTTGAACGTCAGTTCACATTTGTAGGTGGATCATCAGTGTTAGAGCTAAAATTAGCATGTTTAAAGTGATTTTCATGCTTCCAGGGGCTCGGGAAGTGAAATAAATACCATTTGGAGGCATTTAATGTTCGAGCAAAAACGGCTGATTTTCCACAAAAGAGATAACACCCCCCCATTACGTCATGCTTCAGAAATGTGGAAAATGGTCCGTTTTCAAATGTTTTATTTTTGAACGTCAGTTCACATTTGTAGGTGGATCATCAGTGTTAGAGCTAAAATTAGCATGTTTAAAGTGATTTTCATGCTTCCAGGGGCTCGGGAAGTTAATTAAATACCATTTGGAGGCATTTAATGTTCGAGCAAAAACGGCTGATTTTCGACAAAAGAGATAACACCCCCCCATTACGTCATGCTTCAGAAATGTGGAAAATGGTCCGTTTTCAAATGTTTTATTTTTGAACGTCAGTTCACATTTGTAGGTGGATCATCAGTGTTAGAGCTAAAATTAGCATGTTTAAAGTGATTTTCATGCTTCCAGGTGCCCAAAACACAAGATTTATGGAATGGTTAAAAGTGCATGAAAATGGCCAATTTACTCACTCTGAGTTCTCAAAAAGGGTTTCTTCACCCCGGGAAGTTAATT
Source organism: Lissotriton vulgaris (assembly GCF_964263255.1). Taxonomy (NCBI): domain Eukaryota; kingdom Metazoa; phylum Chordata; class Amphibia; order Caudata; family Salamandridae; genus Lissotriton; species Lissotriton vulgaris. The sequence goes on from NW_028245405.1 coordinate 282,105, forward strand.
AAATACCATTTGGAGGCATTTAATGTTCGAGCAAAAACGGCTGATTTTCGACAAAAGAGATAACACCCCCCCATTACGTCATGCTTCAGAAATGTGGAAAATGGTCCGTTTTCAAATGTTTTATTTTTGAACGTTAGTTCACATTTGTAGGTGGATCATCAGTGTTAGAGCTAAAATTAGCATGTTTAAAGTGATTTTCATGCTTCCAGGGGCTCGGGAAGTGAAATAAATACCATTTGGAGGCATTTAATGTTCGAGCAAAAACGGCTGATTTTCGACAAAAGAGATAACACCCCCCCATTACGTCATGCTTCAGAAATGTGGAAAATGGTCCATTTTCAAATGTTTTATTTTTGAACGTCAGTTCACATTTGTAGGTGGATCATCAGTGTTAGAGCTAAAATTAGCATGTTTAAAGTGATTTTCATGCTTCCAGGGGCTCGGGAAGTGAAATAAATACCATTTGGAGGCATTTAATGTTCGAGCAAAAACGGCTGATTTTCCACAAAAGAGGTAACACCCCCCCATTACATCATGCTTCAGAAATGTGGAAAATGGTCAGTTTTCAAATGTTTTATTTTTGAACGTCAGTTCACATTTGTAGGTGGATCATCAGTGTTAGAGCTAAAATTAGCATGTTTAAAGTGATTTTCATGCTTCCAGGGGCTCGGGAAGTTAATTAAATATCATTTGGAGGCATTTAATGTTTGAGCAAAAACGGCTGATTTTCGACAAAAGAGATAACACCCCCCCATTACGTCATGCTTCAGAAATGTGGAAAATGGTCCATTTTCAAATGTTTTATTTTTGAACGTCAGTTCACATTTGTAGGTGGATCATCAGTGTTAGAGCTAAAATTAGCATGTTTAAAGTGATTTTCATGCTTCCAGGGGCCCAAAACACAAGATTTATGGAATGGTTAAAAGTGCATGAAAATGGCCAATTTACTCTCTCTGAGTTCTCAAAAAGGGTTTCTTCACCCCGGGAAGTTAATTAAATACCATTTGGAGGCATTTAATGTTAGAGCAAAAACGGCAGATTTTCGACAAAAGAGATAACACCCCCCCATTACGTCATGCTTCAGAAATGTGGAAAATGGTCCGTTTTCAAATGTTTTATTTTTGAACGTCAGTTCACATTTGTAGGTGGATCATCAGTGTTAGAGCTAAAATTAGCATGTTTAAAGTGATTTTCATGCTTCCAGGGGCCCAAAACACAAGATTTATGGAATGGTTAAAAGTGCATGAAAATGGCCAATTTACTCACTCTGAGTTCTCAAAAAGGGTTTCTTCACCCCGGGAAGTTAATTAAATACCATTTGGAGGCATTTAATGTTCGAGCAAAAACGGCTGATTTTCGACAAAAGAGATAACACCCCCCCATTACGTCATGCTTCAGAAATGTGGAAAATGGTCCGTTTTCAAATGTTTTATTTTTGAACGTCAGTTCACATTTGTAGGTGGATCATCAGTGTTAGAGCTAAAATTAGCATGTTTAAAGTGATTTTCATGCTTCCAGGGGCTCGGGAAGTTAATTAAATACCATTTGGAGGCATTTAATGTTCGAGCAAAAACAGCTGATTTTCGACAAAAGAGATAACACCCCCCATTACGTCATGCTTCAGAAATGTGGAAAATGGTCCGTTTTCAAATGTTTTATTTTTGAACGTCAGTTCACATTTGTAGGTGGATCATCAGTGTTAGAGCTAAAATTAGCATGTTTAAAGTGATTTTCATGCTTCCAGGGGCCCAAAACACAAGATTTATGGAATGGTTAAAAGTGCATGAAAATGGCCAATTTACTCACTCTGAGTTCTCAAAAAGGGTTTCTTCACCCCGGGAAGTTAATTAAATACCATTTGGAGGCATTTAATGTTCGAGCAAAAACGGCTGATTTTCGACAAAAGAGATAACACCCCCCCATTACGTCATGCTTCAGAAATGTGGAAAATGGTCCGTTTTCAAATGTTTTATTTTTGAACGTCAGTTCACATTTGTAGGTGGATCATCAGTGTTAGAGCTAAAATTAGCATGTTTAAAGTGATTTTCATGCTTCCAGGGGCTCGGGAAGTTAATTAAATACCATTTGGAGGCATTTAATGTTCGAGCAAAAACGGCTGATTTTCGACAAAAGAGATAACACCCCCCCATTACGTCATGCTTCAGAAATGTGGAAAATGGTCCGTTTTCAAATGTTTTATTTTTGAACGTCAGTTCACATTTGTAGGTGGATCATCAGTGTTAGAGCTAAAATTAGCATGTTTAAAGTGATTTTCATGCTTCCAGGGGCCCAAAACACAAGATTTATGGAATGGTTAAAAGTGCATGAAAATGGCCAATTTACTCACTCTGAGTTCTCAAAAAGGGTTTCTTCACCCCGGGAAGTTAATTAAATACCATTTGGAGGCATTTAATGTTGAGCAAAAACGGCTGATTTTCGACAAAAGAGATAACACCCCCCCATTACGTCATGCTTCAGAAATGTGGAAAATGGTCAGTTTTCAAATGTTTTATTTTTGAACGTCAGTTCACATTTGTAGGTGGATCATCAGTGTTGAAGCTAAAATTAGCATGTTTAAAGTGATTTTCATGCTTCCAGGGGCTCGGGAAGTTAAATATCATTTGGAGGCATTTAATGTTTGAGCAAAAACGGCTGATTTTCGACAAAAGAGATAACACCCCCCCCATTACGTCATGCTTCAGAAATGTGGAAAATGGTCCGTTTTCAAATGTTTTATTTTTGAACGTCAGTTCACATTTGTAGGTGGATCATCAGTGTTAGAGCTAAAATTAGCATGTTTAAAGTGATTTTCATGCTTCCAGGGGCTCGGGAAGTGAAATAAATACCATTTGGAGGCATTTAATGTTCGAGCAAAAACGGCTGATTTTCCACAAAAGAGATAACACCCCCCCATTACGTCATGCTTCAGAAATGTGGAAAATGGTCCGTTTTCAAATGTTTTATTTTTGAACGTCAGTTGACATTTGTAGGTGGATCATCAGTGTTAGAGCTAAAATTAGCATGTTTAAAGTGATTTTCATGCTTCCAGGGGCTCGGGAAGTTAATTAAATACCATTTGGAGGCATTTAATGTTCGAGCAAAAACGGCAGATTTTCGACAAAAGAGATAACACCCCTCCATTACGTCATGCTTCAGAAATGTGGAAAATGGTCCGTTTTCAAATGTTTTATTTTTGAACGTCAGTTCACATTTGTAGGTGGATCATCAGTGTTAGAGCTAAAATTAGCATGTTTAAAGTGATTTTCATGCTTCCAGGGGCTCGGGAAGTTAATTAAATACCATTTGGAGGCATTTAATGTTCGAGCAAAAACGGCTGATTTTCGACAAAAGAGATAACACCCCCCCATTACGTCATGCTTCAGAAATGTGGAAAATGGTCCGTTTTCAAATGTTTTATTTTTGAACGTCAGTTCACATTTGTAGGTGGATCATCAGTGTTAGAGCTAAAATTAGCATGTTTAAAGTGATTTTCATGCTTCCAGGGGCCCAAAACACAAGATTTATGGAATGGTTAAAAGTGCATGAAAATGGCCAATTTACTCACTCTGAGTTCTCAAAAAGGGTTTCTTCACCCCGGGAAGTTAATTAAATACCATTTGGAGGCATTTAATGTTCGAGCAAAAACGGCTGATTTTCGACAAAAGAGATAACACCCCCCCATTACGTCATGCTTCAGAAATGTGGAAAATGGTCCGTTTTCAAATGTTTTATTTTTGAACGTCAGTTCACATTTGTAGGTGGATCATCAGTGTTAGAGCTAAAATTAGCATGTTTAAAGTGATTTTCATGCTTCCAGGGGCTCGGGAAGTTAATTAAATACCATTTGGAGGCATTTAATGTTCGAGCAAAAACGGCTGATTTTCGACAAAAGAGATAACACCCCCCCATTACGTCATGCTTCAGAAATGTGGAAAATGGTCCGTTTTCAAATGTTTTATTTTTGAACGTCAGTTCACATTTGTAGGTGGATCATCAGTGTTAGAGCTAAAATTAGCATGTTTAAAATGATTTTCATGCTTCCAGGGGCCCAAAACACAAGATTTATGGAATGGTTAAAAGTGCATGAAAATGGCCAATTTACTCACTCTGAGTTCTCAAAAAGGGTTTCTTCACCCCGGGAAGTTAATTAAATACCATTTGGAGGCATTTAATGTTAGAGCAAAAACGGCTGATTTTCGACAAAAGAGATAACACCCTCCCATTACGTCATGCTTCAGAAATGTGGAAAATGGTCCGTTTTCAAATGTTTTTTATTTTTGAACGTCAGTTCACATTTGTAGGTGGATCATCAGTGTTTGAGCTAAAATTAGCATGTTTAAAGTGATTTTCATGCTTCCAGGGGCTCGGGAAGTTAATTAAATACCATTTGGAGGCATTTAATGTTCGAGCAAAAACGGCTGATTTTCGACAAAAGAGATAACAACCCCCCATTACGTCATGCTTCAGAAATGTGGAAAATGGTCCGTTTTCAAATGTTTTATTTTTGAACGTCAGTTCACATTTGTAGGTGGATCATCAGTGTTAGAGCTAAAATTAGCATGTTTAAAGTGATTTTCATGCTTCCAGGGGCTCGGGAAGTGAAATAAATACCATTTGGAGGCATTTAATGTTCGAGCAAAAACGGCTGATTTTCCACAAAAGAGATAACACCCCCCCATTACGTCATGCTTCAGAAATGTGGAAAATGGTCAGTTTTCAAATGTTTTATTTTTGAACGTCAGTTCACATTTGTAGGTGGATCATCAGTGTTAGAGCTAAAATTAGCATGTTTAAAGTGATTTTCATGCTTCCAGGGGCTCCGGAAGTTAATTAAATATCATTTGGAGGCATTTAATGTTTGAGCAAAAACGGCTGATTTTCGACAAAAGAGATAACACCCCCCCATTACGTCATGCTTCAGAAATGTGGAAAATGGTCCGTTTTCAAATGTTTTATTTTTGAACGTCAGTTCACATTTGTAGGTGGATCATCAGTGTTAGAGCTAAAATTAGCATGTTTAAAGTGATTTTCATGCTTCCAGGGGCTCGGGAAGTGAAATAAATACCATTTGGAGGCATTTAATGTTCGAGCAAAAACGGCTGATTTTCCACAAAAGAGATAACACCCCCCCATTACGTCATGCTTCAGAAATGTGGAAAATGGTCCGTTTTCAAATGTTTAATTTTTGAACGTCAGTTCACATTTGTAGGTGGATCATCAGTGTTAGAGCTAAAATTAGCATGTTTAAAGTGATTTTCATGCTTCCAGGGGCTCGGGAAGTTAATTAAATACCATTTGGAGGCATTTAATGTTCGAGCAAAAACGGCTGATTTTCGACAAAAGAGATAACACCCCCCCATTACGTCATGCTTCAGAAATGTGGAAAATGGTCCGTTTTCAAATGTTTTATTTTTGAACGTCAGTTCACATTTGTAGGTGGATCATCAGTGTTAGAGCTAAAATTAGCATGTTTAAAGTGATTTTCATGCTTCCAGGTGCCCAAAACACAAGATTTATGGAATGGTTAAAAGTGCATGAAAATGGCCAATTTACTCACTCTGAGTTCTCAAAAAGGGTTTCTTCACCCCGGGAAGTTAATTAAATACCATTTGGAGGCATTTAATGTTCGAGCAAAAACGGCTGATTTTCGACAAAAGAGATAACACCCTCCCATTACGTCATGCTTCAGAAATGTGGAAAATGGTCCGTTTTCAAATGTTTTATTTTTGAACGTCAGTTCACATTTGTAGGTGGATCATCAGTGTTAGAGCTAAAATTAGCATGTTTAAAGTGATTTTCATGCTTCCAGGGGCTCGGGAAGTTAATTAAATACCATTTGGAGGCATTTAATGTTCGAGCAAAAATGGCTGATTTTCGACAAAAGAGATAACACCCTCCCATTACGTCATGCTTCAGAAATGTGGAAAATGGTCCGTTTTCAAATGTTTTATTTTTGAACGTCAGTTCACATTTGTAGGTGGATCATCAGTGTTAGAGCTAAAATTAGCATGTTTAAAGTGATTTTCATGCTTCCAGGGGCTCGGGAAGTTAATTAAATACCATTTGGAGGCATTTAATGTTCGAGCAAAAACGGCTGATTTTCGACAAAAGAGATAACACCCCCCCATTACGTCATGCTTCAGAAATGTGGAAAATGGTCCGTTTTCAAATGTTTTATTTTTGAACGTCAGTTCACATTTGTAGGTGGATCATCAGTGTTAGAGCTAAAATTAGCATGTTTAAAGTGATTTTCATGCTTCCAGGGGCTCGGGAAGTGAAATAAATACCATTTGGAGGCATTTAATGTTCGAGCAAAAACGGCTGATTTTCCACAAAAGAGATAACACCCCCCCATTACGTCATGCTTCAGAAATGTGGAAAATGGTCAGTTTTCAAATGTTTTATTTTTGAACGTCAGTTCACATTTGTAGGTGGATCATCAGTGTTAGAGCTAAAATTAGCATGTTTAAAGTGATTTTCATGCTTCCAGGGGCTCGGGAAGTTAATTAAATATCATTTGGAGGCATTTAATGTTTGAGCAAAAACGGCTGATTTTCGACAAAAGAGATAACACCCCCCCATTACGTCATGCTTCAGAAATGTGGAAAATGGTCCGTTTTCAAATGTTTTATTTTTGAACGTCAGTTCACATTTGTAGGTGGATCATCAGTGTTAGAGCTAAAATTAGCATGTTTAAAGTGATTTTCATGCTTCCAGGGGCCCAAAACACAAGATTTATGGAATGGTTAAAAGTGCATGAAAATGGCCAATTTACTCACTCTGAGTTCTCAAAAAGGGTTTCTTCACTCCGGGAAGTTAATTAAATACCATTTGGAGGCATTTAATGTTAGAGCAAAAACGGCTGATTTTCGACAAAAGAGATAACACCCCCCCATTACGTCATGCTTCAGAAATGTGGAAAATGGTCCGTTTTCAAATGTTTTATTTTTGAACGTCAGTTCACATTTGTAGGTGGATCATCAGTGTTAGAGCTAAAATTAGCATGTTTAAAGTGATTTTCATGCTTCCAGGGGCTCGGGAAGTTAATTAAATACCATTTGGAGGCATTTAATGTTCGAGCAAAAACGGCTGATTTTCGACAAAAGAGATAACACCCCCCCATTACGTCATGCTTCAGAAATGTGGAAAATGGTCCGTTTTCAAATGTTTTATTTTTGAACGTTAGTTCACATTTGTAGGTGGATCATCAGTGTTAGAGCTAAAATTAGCATGTTTAAAGTGATTTTCATGCTTCCAGGGGCTCGGGAAGTGAAATAAATACCATTTGGAGGCATTTAATGTTCGAGCAAAAACGGCTGATTTTCCACAAAAGAGATAACACCCCCCCATTACATCATGCTTCAGAAATGTGGAAAATGGTCAGTTTTCAAATGTTTTATTTTTGAACGTCAGTTCACATTTGTAGGTGGATCATCAGTGTTAGAGCTAAAATTAGCATGTTTAAAGTGATTTTCATGCTTCCAGGGGCCCAAAACACAAGATTTATGGAATGGTTAAAAGTGCATGAAAATGGCCAATTTACTCTCTCTGAGTTCTCAAAAAGGGTTTCTTCACCCCGGGAAGTTAATTAAATACCATTTGGAGGCATTTAATGTTAGAGCAAAAACGGCAGATTTTCGACAAAAGAGATAACACCCCCCCATTACGTCATGCTTCAGAAATGTGGAAAATGGTCCGTTTTCAAATGTTTTATTTTTGAACGTCAGTTCACATTTGTAGGTGGATCATCAGTGTTAGAGCTAAAATTAGCATGTTTAAAGTGATTTTCATGCTTCCAGGGGCTCGGGAAGTGAAATAAATACCATTTGGAGGCATTTAATGTTCGAGCAAAAACGGCTGATTTTCCACAAAAGAGATAACACCCCCCCATTACGTCATGCTTCAGAAATGTGGAAAATGGTCAGTTTTCAAATGTTTTATTTTTGAACGTCAGTTCACATTTGTAGGTGGATCATCAGTGTTAGAGCTAAAATTAGCATGTTTAAAGTGTTTTTCATGCTTCCAGGGGCTCGGGAAGTTAATTAAATATCATTTGGAGGCATTTAATGTTTGAGCAAAAACGGCTGATTTTCGACAAAAGAGATAACACCCCCCCATTACGTCATGCTTCAGAAATGTGGAAAATGGTCCGTTTTCAAATGTTTTATTTTTGAACGTCAGTTCACATTTGTAGGTGGATCATCAGTGTTAGAGCTAAAATTAGCATGTTTAAAGTGATTTTCATGCTTCCAGGGGCTCGGGAAGTGAAATAAATACCATTTGGAGGCATTTAATGTTCGAGCAAAAACGGCTGATTTTCCACAAAAGAGATAACACCCCCCCATTACGTCATGCTTCAGAAATGTGGAAAATGGTCCGTTTTCAAATGTTTTATTTTTGAACGTCAGTTCACATTTGTAGGTGGATCATCAGTGTTAGAGCTAAAATTAGCATGTTTAAAGTGATTTTCATGCTTCCAGGGGCTCGGGAAGTTAATTAAATACCATTTGGAGGCATTTAATGTTCGAGCAAAAACGGCTGATTTTCGACAAAAGAGATAACACCCCCCCATTACGTCATGCTTCAGAAATGTGGAAAATGGTCCGTTTTCAAATGTTTTATTTTTGAACGTCAGTTCACATTTGTAGGTGGATCATCAGTGTTAGAGCTAAAATTAGCATGTTTAAAGTGATTTTCATGCTTCCAGGGGCCCAAAACACAAGATTTATGGAATGGTTAAAAGTGCATGAAAATGGCCAATTTACTCACTCTGAGTTCTCAAAAAGGGGTTCTTCACCCCGGGAAGTTAATTAAATACCATTTGGAGGCATTTAATGTTGAGCAAAAACGGCTGATTTTCGACAAAAGAGATAACACCCCCCCATTACGTCATGCTTCAGAAATGTGGAAAATGGTCAGTTTTCAAATGTTTTATTTTTGAACGTCAGTTCACATTTGTAGGTGGATCATCAGTGTTGAAGCTAAAATTAGCATGTTTAAAGTGATTTTCATGCTTCCAGGGGCTCGGGAAGTTAATTAAATATCATTTGGAGGCATTTAATGTTTGAGCAAAAACGGCTGATTTTCGACAAAAGAGATAACACCCCCCCCATTACGTCATGCTTCAGAAATGTGGAAAATGGTCCGTTTTCAAATGTTTTATTTTTGAACGTCAGTTCACATTTGTAGGTGGATCATCAGTGTTAGAGCTAAAATTAGCATGTTTAAAGTGATTTTCATGCTTCCAGGGGCTCGGGAAGTGAAATAAATACCATTTGGAGGCATTTAATGTTCGAGCAAAAACGGCTGATTTTCCACAAAAGAGATAACACCCCCCCATTACGTCATGCTTCAGAAATGTGGAAAATGGTCCGTTTTCAAATGTTTTATTTTTGAACGTCAGTTCACATTTGTAGGTGGATCATCAGTGTTAGAGCTAAAATTAGCATGTTTAAAGTGATTTTCATGCTTCCAGGGGCTCGGGAAGTTAATTAAATACCATTTGGAGGCATTTAATGTTCGAGCAAAAACGGCTGATTTTCGACAAAAGAGATAACACCCCCCCATTACGTCATGCTTCAGAAATGTGGAAAATGGTCCGTTTTCAAATGTTTTATTTTTGAACGTCAGTTCACATTTGTAGGTGGATCATCAGTGTTAGAGCTAAAATTAGCATGTTTAAAGTGATTTTCATGCTTCCAGGGGCCCAAAACACAAGATTTATGGAATGGTTAAAAGTGCATGAAAATGGCCAATTTACTCACTCTGAGTTCTCAAAAAGGGTTTCTTCACCCCGGGAAGTTAATTAAATACCATTTGGAGGCATTTAATGTTCGAGCAAAAACGGCTGATTTTCAACAAAAGAGATAACACCCCCCCATTACGTCATGCTTCAGAAATGTGGAAAATGGTCCATTTTCAAATGTTTTATTTTTGAACGTCAGTTCACATTTGTAGGTGGATCATCAGTGTTAGAGCTAAAATTAGCATGTTTAAAGTGATTTTCATGCTTCCAGGGGCTCGGGAAGTTAATTAAATACCATTTGGAGGCATTTAATGTTCGAGCAAAAACGGCTGATTTTCGACAAAAGAGATAACACCCCTCCATTACGTCATGCTTCAGAAATGTGGAAAATGGTCCGTTTTCAAATGTTTTATTTTTGAACGTCAGTTCACATTTGTAGGTGGATCATCAGTGTTAGAGCTAAAATTAGCATGTTTAAAGTGATTTTCATGCTTCCAGGGGCTCGGGAAGTTAATTAAATACCATTTGGAGGCATTTAATGTTCGAGCAAAAACGGCTGATTTTCGACAAAAGAGATAACACCCCCCCATTACGTCATGCTTCAGAAATGTGGAAAATGGTCCGTTTTCAAATGTTTTATTTTTGAACGTCAGTTCACATTTGTAGGTGGATCATCAGTGTTAGAGCTAAAATTAGCATGTTTAAAGTGATTTTCATGCTTCCAGGGGCCCAAAACACAAGATTTATGGAATGGTTAAAAGTGCATGAAAATGGCCAATTTACTCACTCTGAGTTCTCAAAAAGGGTTTCTTCACCCCGGGAAGTTAATTAAATACCATTTGGAGGCATTTAATGTTCGAGCAAAAACGGCTGATTTTCGACAAAAGAGATAACACCCCCCCATTACGTCATGCTTCAGAAATGTGGAAAATGGTCCGTTTTCAAATGTTTTATTTTTGAACGTCAGTTCACATTTGTAGGTGGATCATCAGTGTTAGAGCTAAAATTAGCATGTTTAAAGTGATTTTCATGCTTCCAGGGGCTCGGGAAGTTAATTAAATACCATTTGGAGGCATTTAATGTTCGAGCAAAAACGGCTGATTTTCGACAAAAGAGATAACACCCCCCATTACGTCATGCTTCAGAAATGTGGAAAATGGTCCGTTTTCAAATGTTTTATTTTTGAACGTCAGTTCACATTTGTAGGTGGATCATCAGTGTTAGAGCTAAAATTAGCATGTTTAAAATGATTTTCATGCTTCCAGGGGCCCAAAACACAAGATTTATGGAATGGTTAAAAGTGCATGAAAATGGCCAATTTACTCACTCTGAGTTCTCAAAAAGGGTTTCTTCACCCCGGGAAGTTAATTAAATACCATTTGGAGGCATTTAATGTTAGAGCAAAAACGGCTGATTTTCGACAAAAGAGATAACACCCTCCCATTACGTCATGCTTCAGAAATGTGGAAAATGGTCCGTTTTCAAATGTTTTATTTTTGAACGTCAGTTCACATTTGTAGGTGGATCATCAGTGTTAGAGCTAAAATTAGCATGTTTAAAGTGATTTTCATGCTTCCAGGGGCTCGGGAAGTTAATTAAATACCATTTGGAGGCATTTAATGTTCGAGCAAAAACGGCTGATTTTCGACAAAAGAGATAACACCCCCCCATTACGTCATGCTTCAGAAATGTGGAAAATGGTCCGTTTTCAAATGTTTTATTTTTGAACGTCAGTTCACATTTGTAGGTGGATCATCAGTGTTAGAGCTAAAATTAGCATGTTTAAAGTGATTTTCATGCTTCCAGGGGCTCGGGAAGTGAAATAAATACCATTTGGAGGCATTTAATGTTCGAGCAAAAACGGCTGATTTTCCACAAAAGAGATAACACCCCCCCATTACGTCATGCTTCAGAAATGTGGAAAATGGTCAGTTTTCAAATGTTTTATTTTTGAACGTCAGTTCACATTTGTAGGTGGATCATCAGTGTTAGAGCTAAAATTAGCATGTTTAAAGTGATTTTCATGCTTCCAGGGGCTCGGGAAGTTAATTAAATATCATTTGGAGGCATTTAATGTTTGAGCAAAAACGGCTGATTTTCGACAAAAGAGATAACACCCCCCCATTACGTCATGCTTCAGAAATGTGGAAAATGGTCCGTTTTCAAATGTTTTATTTTTGAACGTCAGTTCACATTTGTAGGTGGATCATCAGTGTTAGAGCTAAAATTAGCATGTTTAAAGTGATTTTCATGCTTCCAGGGGCCCAAAACACAAGATTTATGGAATGGTTAAAAGTGCATGAAAATGGCCAATTTACTCACTCTGAGTTCTCAAAAAGGGTTTCTTCACCCCGGGAAGTTAATTAAATACCATTTGGAGGCATTTAATGTTAGAGCAAAAACGGCTGATTTTCAACAAAAGAGATAACACCCCCCCATTACGTCATGCTTCAGAAATGTGGAAAATGGTCCGTTTTCAAATGTTTTATTTTTGAACGTCAGTTCACATTTGTAGGTGGATCATCAGTGTTAGAGCTAAAATTAGCATGTTTAAAGTGATTTTCATGCTTCCAGGGGCCCAAAACACAAGATTTATGGAATGGTTAAAAGTGCATGAAAATGGCCAATTTACTCACTCTGAGTTCTCAAAAAGGGTTTCTTCACCCCGGGAAGTTAATTAAATACCATTTGGAGGCATTTAATGTTCGAGCAAAAAAGGCTGATTTTCCACAAAAGAGATAACACCCCCCCATTACGTCATGCTTCAGAAATGTGGAAAATGGTCCGTTTTCAAATGTTTTATTTTTGAACGTCAGTTCACATTTGTAGGTGGATCATCAGTGTTAGAGCTAAAATTAGCATGTTTAAAGTGATTTTCATGCTTCCAGGGGCTCGGGAAGTTAATTAAATACCATTTGGAGGCATTTAATGTTCGAGCAAAAACGGCTGATTTTCGACAAAAGAGATAACACCCCCCCATTACGTCATGCTTCAGAAATGTGGAAAATGGTCCGATTTCAAATGTTTTATTTTTGAACGTCAGTTCACATTTGTAGGTGGATCATCAGTGTTAGAGCTAAAATTAGCATGTTTAAAGTGATTTTCATGCTTCCAGGGGCTCGGGAAGTTAATTAAATACCATTTGGAGGCATTTAATGTTCGAGCAAAAACGGCTGATTTTCGACAAAAGAGATAACACCCCCCCATTACGTCATGCTTCAGAAATGTGGAAAATGGTCCGTTTTCAAATGTTTTATTTTTGAACGTCAGTTCACATTTGTAGGTGGATCATCAGTGTTAGAGCTAAAATTAGCATGTTTAAAGTGATTTTCATGCTTCCAGGGGCCCAAAACACAAGATTTATGGAATGGTTAAAAGTGCATGAAAATGGCCAATTTACTCACTCTGAGTTCTCAAAAAGGGTTTCTTCACCCCGGGAAGTTAATTAAATACCATTTGGAGGCATTTAATGTTCGAGCAAAAACGGCTGATTTTCGACAAAAGAGATAACACCCCCCCATTACGTCATGCTTCAGAAATGTGGAAAATGGTCCGTTTTCAAATGTTTTATTTTTGAACGTCAGTTCACATTTGTAGGTGGATCATCAGTGTTAGAGCTAAAATTATCATGTTTAAAGTGATTTTCATGCTTCCAGGGGCTCGGGAAGTTAATTAAATACCATTTGGAGGCATTTAATGTTCGAGCAAAAACGGCTGATTTTCGACAAAAGAGATAACACCCCCCCATTACGTCATGCTTCAGAAATGTGGAAAATGGTCCGTTTTCAAATGTTTTATTTTTGAACGTCAGTTCACATTTGTAGGTGGATCATCAGTGTTAGAGCTAAAATTAGCATGTTTAAAATGATTTTCATGCTTCCAGGGGCCCAAAACACAAGATTTATGGAATGGTTAAAAGTGCATGAAAATGGCCAATTTATTCACTCTGAGTTCTCAAAAAGGGTTTCTTCACCCCGGGAAGTTAATTAAATACCATTTGGAGGCATTTAATGTTAGAGCAAAAACGGCTGATTTTCGACAAAAGAGATAACACCCTCCCATTACGTCATGCTTCAGAAATGTGGAAAATGGTCCGTTTTCAAATGTTTTTTATTTTTGAACGTCAGTTCACATTTGTAGGTGGATCATCAGTGTTTGAGCTAAAATTAGCATGTTTAAAGTGATTTTCATGCTTCCAGGGGCTCGGGAAGTTAATTAAATACCATTTGGAGGCATTTGATGTTCGAGCAAAAACGGCTGATTTTCGACAAAAGAGATAACACCCCCCCATTACGTCATGCTTCAGAAATGTGGAAAATGGTCCGTTTTCAAATGTTTTATTTTTGAACGTCAGTTCACATTTGTAGGTGGATCATCAGTGTTAGAGCTAAAATTAGCATGTTTAAAGTGATTTTCATGCTTCCAGGGGCTCGGGAAGTGAAATAAATACCATTTGGAGGCATTTAATGTTCGAGCAAAAACGGCTGATTTTCCACAAAAGAGATAACACCCCCCCATTACGTCATGCTTCAGAAATGTGGAAAATGGTCAGTTTTCAAATGTTTTATTTTTGAACGTCAGTTCACATTTGTAGGTGGATCATCAGTGTTAGAGCTAAAATTAGCATGTTTAAAGTGATTTTCATGCTTCCAGGGGCTCGGGAAGTTAATTAAATATCATTTGGAGGCATTTAATGTTGAGCAAAAACGGCTGATTTTCGACAAAAGAGATAACACCCCCCCATTACGTCATGCTTCAGAAATGTGGAAAATGGTCCGTTTTCAAATGTTTTATTTTTGAACGTCAGTTCACATTTGTAGGTGGATCATCAGTGTTAGAGCTAAAATTAGCATGTTTAAAGTGATTTTCATGCTTCCAGGGGCTCGGGAAGTGAAATAAATACCATTTGGAGGCATTTAATGTTCGAGCAAAAACGGCTGATTTTCCACAAAAGAGATAACACCCCCCCATTACGTCATGCTTCAGAAATGTGGAAAATGGTCCGTTTTCAAATGTTTTATTTTTGAACGTCAGTTCACATTTGTAGGTGGATCATCAGTGTTAGAGCTAAAATTAGCATGTTTAAAGTGATTTTCATGCTTCCAGGGGCTCGGGAAGTTAATTAAATACCATTTGGAGGCATTTAATGTTCGAGCAAAAACGGCTGATTTTCCACAAAAGAGATAACACCCCCCCATTACGTCATGCTTCAGAAATGTGGAAAATGGTCCGTTTTCAAATGTTTTATTTTTGAACGTCAGTTTACATTTGTAGGTGGATCATCAGTGTTAGAGCTAAAATTAGCATGTTTAAAGTGATTTTCATGCTTCCAGGGGCCCAAAACACAAGATTTATGGAATGGTTAAAAGTACATGAAAATGGCCAATTTACTCACTCTGAGTTCTCAAAAAGGGTTTCTTCACCCCGGGAAGTTAATTAAATACCATTTGGAGGCATTTAATGTTCGAGCAAAAACGGCTGATTTTCGACAAAAGAGATAACACCCTCCCATTACGTCATGCTTCAGAAATGTGGAAAATGGTCCGTTTTCAAATGTTTTATTTTTGAACGTCAGTTCACATTTGTAGGTGGATCATCAGTGTTAGAGCTAAAATTAGCATGTTTAAAGTGATTTTCATGCTTCCATGGGCTCGGGAAGTTAATTAAATACCATTTGGAGGCATTTAATGTTCGAGCAAAAACGGCTGATTTTCGACAAAAGAGATAACACCCTCCCATTACGTCATGCTTCAGAAATGTGGAAAATGGTCCGTTTTCAAATGTTTTATTTTTGAACGTCAGTTCACATTTGTAGGTGGATCATCAGTGTTAGAGCTAAAATTAGCATGTTTAAAGTTATTTTCATGCTTCCAGGGGCTCGGGAAGTTAATTAAATACCATTTGGAGGCATTTAATGTTCGAGCAAAAACGGCTGATTTTCGACAAAAGAGATAACACCCCCCCATTACGTCATGCTTCAGAAATGTGGAAAATGGTCCGTTTTCAAATGTTTTATTTTTGAACGTCAGTTCACATTTGTAGGTGGATCATCAGTGTTAGAGCTAAAATTAGCATGTTTAAAGTGATTTTCATGCTTCCAGGGGCTCGGGAAGTGAAATAAATACCATTTGGAGGCATTTAATGTTCGAGCAAAAACGGCTGATTTTCCACAAAAGAGATAACACCCCCCCATTACGTCATGCTTCAGAAATGTGGAAAATGGTCAGTTTTCAAATGTTTTATTTTTGAACGTCAGTTCACATTTGTAGGTGGATCATCAGTGTTAGAGCTAAAATTAGCATGTTTAAAGTGATTTTCATGCTTCCAGGGGCTCGGGAAGTTAATTAAATATCATTTGGAGGCATTTAATGTTTGAGCAAAAACGGCTGATTTTCGACAAAAGAGATAACACCCCCCCATTACGTCATGCTTCAGAAATGTGGAAAATGGTCCGTTTTCAAATGTTTTATTTTTGAACGTCAGTTCACATTTGTAGGTGGATCATCAGTGTTAGAGCTAAAATTAGCATGTTTAAAGTGATTTTCATGCTTCCAGGGGCCCAAAACACAAGATTTATGGAATGGTTAAAAGTGCATGAAAATGGCCAATTTACTCACTCTGAGTTCTCAAAAAGGGTTTCTTCACCCCGGGAAGTTAATTAAATACCATTTGGAGGCATTTAATGTTAGAGCAAAAACGGCTGATTTTCAACAAAAGAGATAACACCCCCCCATTACGTCATGCTTCAGAAATGTGGAAAATGGTCCGTTTTCAAATGTTTTATTTTTGAACGTCAGTTCACATTTGTAGGTGGATCATCAGTGTTAGAGCTAAAATTAGCATGTTTAAAGTGATTTTCATGCTTCCAGGGGCCCAAAACACAAGATTTATGGAATGGTTAAAAGTGCATGAAAATGGCCAATTTACTCACTCTGAGTTCTCAAAAAGGGTTTCTTCACCCCGGGAAGTTAATTAAATACCATTTGGAGGCATTTAATGTTCGAGCAAAAAAGGCTGATTTTCCACAAAAGAGATAACACCCCCCCCATTACGTCATGCTTCAGAAATGTGGAAAATGGTCCGTTTTCAAATGTTTTATTTTTGAACGTCAGTTCACATTTGTAGGTGGATCATCAGTGTTAGAGCTAAAATTAGCATGTTTAAAGTGATTTTCATGCTTCCAGGGGCTCGGGAAGTTAATTAAATACCATTTGGAGGCATTTAATGTTCGAGCAAAAACGGCTGATTTTCGACAAAAGAGATAACACCCCCCCATTACGTCATGCTTCAGAAATGTGGAAAATGGTCCGTTTTCAAATGTTTTATTTTTGAACGTCAGTTCACATTTGTAGGTGGATCATCAGTGTTAGAGCTAAAATTAGCATGTTTAAAGTGATTTTCATGCTTCCAGGGGCTCGGGAAGTTAATTAAATACCATTTGGAAGCATTTAATGTTCGAGCAAAAACGGCTGATTTTCGACAAAAGAGATAACACCCCCCCATTACGTCATGCTTCAGAAATGTGGAAAATGGTCCGTTTTCAAATGTTTTATTTTTGAACGTCAGTTCACATTTGTAGGTGGATCATCAGTGTTAGAGCTAAAATTAGCATGTTTAAAGTGATTTTCATGCTTCCAGGGGCCCAAAACACAAGATTTATGGAATGGTTAAAAGTGCATGAAAATGGCCAATTTACTCACTATGAGTTCTCAAAAAGGGTTTCTTCACCACGGGAAGTTAATTAAATACCATTTGGGGGCATTTAATGTTCGAGCAAAAACGGCTGATTTTCGACAAAAGAGATAACACCCCCCCCATTACGTCATGCTTCAGAAATGTGGAAAATGGTCCGTTTTCAAATGTTTTATTTTTGAACGTCAGTTCACATTTGTAGGTGGATCATCAGTGTTAGAGCTAAAATTAGCATGTTTAAAGTGATTTTCATGCTTCCAGGGGCTCGGGAAGTTAATTAAATACCATTTGGAGGCATTTAATGTTCGAGCAAAAACGGCTGATTTTCGACAAAAGAGATAACACCCCCCCATTACGTCATGCTTCAGAAATGTGGAAAATGGTCCGTTTTCAAATGTTTTATTTTTGAACGTCAGTTCACATTTGTAGGTGGATCATCAGTGTTAGAGCTAAAATTAGCATGTTTAAAGTGATTTTCGTGCTTCCAGGGGCCCAAAACACAAGATTTATGGAATGGTTAAAAGTGCATGAAAATGGCCAATTTACTCACTCTGAGTTCTCAAAAAGGGTTTCTTCACCCCGGGAAGTTAATTAAATACCATTTGGAGGCATTTAATGTTAGAGCAAAAACGGCTGATTTTCGACAAAAGAGATAACACCCCCCCATTACGTCATGCTTCAGAAATGTGGAAAATGGTCCGTTTTCAAATGTTTTATTTTTGAACGTCAGTTCACATTTGTAGGTGGATCATCAGTGTTAGAGCTAAAATTAGCATGTTTAAAGTGATTTTCATGCTTCCAGGGGCTCGGGAAGTTAATTAAATACCATTTGGAGGCATTTAATGTTCGAGCAAAAACGGCTGATTTTCGACAAAAGAGATAACACCCTCCCATTACGTCATGCTTGAGAAATGTGGAAAATGGTCCGTTTTCAAATGTTTTATTTTTGAACGTCAGTTCACATTTGTAGGTGGATCATCAGTGTTTGAGCTAAAATTAGCATGTTTAAAGTGATTTTCATGCTTCCAGGGGCTCGGGAAGTTAATTAAATTCCATTTGGAGGCATTTAATGTTCGAGCAAAAACGGCTGATTTTCGACAAAAGAGATAACACCCCCCCATTACGTCATGCTTCAGAAATGTGGAAAATGGTCCGTTTTCAAATGTTTTATTTTTGAACGTCAGTTCACATTTGTAGGTGGATCATCAGTGTTAGAGCTAAAATTAGCATGTTTAAAGTGATTTTCATGCTTCCAGGGGCTCGGGAAGTGAAATAAATACCATTTGGAGGCATTTAATGTTCGAGCAAAAACGGCTGATTTTCGACAAAAGAGATAACACCCCTCCATTACGTCATGCTTCAGAAATGTGGAAAATGGTCCGTTTTCAAATGTTTTATTTTTGAACGTCAGTTCACATTTGTAGGTGGATCATCAGTGTTAGAGCTAAAATTAGCATGTTTAAAGTGATTTTCATGCTTCCAGGGGCTCGGGAAGTTAATTAAATACCATTTGGAGGCATTTAATGTTCGAGCAAAAACGGCTGATTTTCGACAAAAGAGATAACACCCCCCCATTACGTCATGCTTCAGAAATGTGGAAAATGGTCCGTTTTCAAATGTTTTATTTTTGAACGTCAGTTCACATTTGTAGGTGGATCATCAGTGTTAGAGCTAAAATTAGCATGTTTAAAGTGATTTTCATGCTTCCAGGGGCCCAAAACACAAGATTTATGGAATGGTTAAAAGTGCATGAAAATGGCCAATTTACTCACTCTGAGTTCTCAAAAAGGGTTTCTTCACCCCGGGAAGTTAATTAAATACCATTTGGAGGCATTTAATGTTCGAGCAAAAAAGGCTGATTTTCCACAAAAGAGATAACACCCCCCCCATTACGTCATGCTTCAGAAATGTGGAAAATGGTCCGTTTTCAAATGTTTTATTTTTGAACGTCAGTTCACATTTGTAGGTGGATCATCAGTGTTAGAGCTAAAATTAGCATGTTTAAAGTGATTTTTATGCTTCCAGGGGCTCGGGAAGTTAATTAAATACCATTTGGAGGCATTTAATGTTCGAGCAAAAACGGCTGATTTTCGACAAAAGAGATAACACCCCCCCATTACGTCATGCTTCAGAAATGTGGAAAATGGTCCGTTTTCAAATGTTTTATTTTTGAACGTCAGTTCACATTTGTAGGTGGATCATCAGTGTTAGAGCTAAAATTAGCATGTTTAAAGTGATTTTCATGCTTCCAGGGGCCCAAAACACAAGATTTATGGAATGGTTAAAAGTGCATGAAAATGGCCAATTTACTCACTCTGAGTTCTCAAAAAGGGTTTCTTCACCCCGGGAAGTTAATTAAATACCATTTGGAGGCATTTAATTTTAGAGCAAAAACGGCTGATTTTCAACAAAAGAGATAACACCCCCCCATTACGTCATGCTTCAGAAATGTGGAAAATGGTCCGTTTTCAAATGTTTTATTTTTGAACGTCAGTTCACATTTGTAGGTGGATCATCAGTGTTAGAGCTAAAATTAGCATGTTTAAAGTGATTTTCATGCTTCCAGGGGCCCAAAACACAAGATTTATGGAATGGTTAAAAGTGCATGAAAATGGCCAATTTACTCACTCTGAGTTCTCAAAAAGGGTTTCTTCACCCCGGGAAGTTAATTAAATACCATTTGGAGGCATTTAATGTTCGAGCAAAAAAGGCTGATTTTCCACAAAAGAGATAACACCCCCCCATTACGTCATGCTTCAGAAATGTGGAAAATGGTCCGTTTTCAAATGTTTTATTTTTGAACGTCAGTTCACATTTGTAGGTGGATCATCAGTGTTAGAGCTAAAATTAGCATGTTTAAAGTGATTTTCATGCTTCCAGGGGCTCGGGAAGTTAATTAAATACCATTTGGAGGCATTTAATGTTCGAGCAAAAACGGCTGATTTTCGACAAAAGAGATAACACCCCCCCATTACGTCATGCTTCAGAAATGTGGAAAATGGTCCGTTTTCAAATGTTTTATTTTTGAACGTCAGTTCACATTTGTAGGTGGATCATCAGTGTTAGAGCTAAAATTAGCATGTTTAAAGTGATTTTCATGCTTCCAGGGGCTCGGGAAGTTAATTAAATACCATTTGGAGGCATTTAATGTTCGAGCAAAAACGGCTGATTTTCGACAAAAGAGATAACACCCCCCCATTACGTCATGCTTCAGAAATGTGGAAAATGGTCCGTTTTCAAATGTTTTATTTTTGAACGTCAGTTCACATTTGTAGGTGGATCATCAGTGTTAGAGCTAAAATTAGCATGTTTAAAGTGATTTTCATGCTTCCAGGGGCCCAAAACACAAGATTTATGGAATGGTTAAAAGTGCATGAAAATGGCCAATTTACTCACTCTGAGTTCTCAAAAAGGGTTTCTTCACTTCGGGAAGTTAATTAAATACCATTTGGAGGCATTTAATGTTCGAGCAAAAATGGCTGATTTTCGACAAAAGAGATAACACCCCCCCATTACGTCATGCTTCAGAAATGTGGAAAATGGTCCGTTTTCAAATGTTTTATTTTTGAACGTCAGTTCACATTTGTAGGTGGATCATCAGTGTTAGAGCTAAAATTAACATGTTTAAAGTGATTTTCATGCTTCCAGGGGCTCGGGAAGTTAATTAAATACCATTTGGAGGCATTTAATGTTCGAGCAAAAACGGCTGATTTTCGACAAAAGAGATAACACCCCCCCATTACGTCATGCTTCAGAAATGTGGAAAATGGTCCGTTTTCAAATGTTTTATTTTTGAACGTCAGTTCACATTTGTAGGTGGATCATCAGTGTTAGAGCTAAAATTAGCATGTTTAAAGTGATTTTCATGCTTCCAGGGGCCCAAAACACAAGATTTATGGAATGGTTAAAAGTGCATGAAAATGGCCAATTTACTCACTCTGAGTTCTCAAAAAGGGTTTCTTCACCCCGGGAAGTTAATTAAATACCATTTGGAGGCATTTAATGTTAGAGCAAAAACGGCTGATTTTCGACAAAAGATAACACCCCCCCATTACGTCATGCTTCAGAAATGTGGAAAATGGTCCGTTTTCAAATGTTTTATTTTTGAACGTCAGTTCACATTTGTAGGTGGATCATCAGTGTTAGAGCTAAAATTAGCATGTTTAAAGTGATTTTCATGCTTCCAGGGGCTCGGGAAGTTAATTAAATACCATTTGGAGGCATTTAATGTTCGAGCAAAAACGGCTGATTTTCGACAAAAGAGATAACACCCTCCCATTACGTCATGCTTGAGAAATGTGGAAAATGGTCCGTTTTCAAATGTTTTATTTTTGAACGTCAGTTCACATTTGTAGGTGGATCATCAGTGTTTGAGCTAAAATTAGCATGTTTAAAGTGATTTTCATGCTTCCAGGGGCTCGGGAAGTTAATTAAATACCATTTGGAGGCATTTAATGTTTGAGCAAAAACGGCTGATTTTCGACAAAAGAGATAACACCCCCCCATTACGTCATGCTTCAGAAATGTGGAAAATGGTCCGTTTTCAAATGTTTTATTTTTGAACGTCAGTTCACATTTGTAGGTGGATCATCAGTGTTAGAGCTAAAATTAGCATGTTTAAAGTGATTTTCGTGCTTCCAGGGGCCCAAAACACAAGATTTATGGAATGGTTAAAAGTGCATGAAAATGGCCAATTTACTCACTCTGAGTTCTCAAAAAGGGTTTCTTCACCCCGGGAAGTTAATTAAATACCATTTGGAGGCATTTAATGTTAGAGCAAAAACGGCTGATTTTCGACAAAAGAGATAACACCCCCCCATTACGTCATGCTTCAGAAATGTGGAAAATGGTCCGTTTTCAAATGTTTTATTTTTGAACGTCAGTTCACATTTGTAGGTGGATCATCAGTGTTAGAGCTAAAATTAGCATGTTTAAAGTGATTTTCATGCTTCCAGGGGCTCGGGAAGTTAATTAAATACCATTTGGAGGCATTTAATGTTCGAGCAAAAACGGCTGATTTTCGACAAAAGAGATAACACCCTCCCATTACGTCATGTTAGAGAAATGTGGAAAATGGTCCGTTTTCAAATGTTTTATTTTTGAACGTCAGTTCACATTTGTAGGTGGATCATCAGTGTTTGAGCTAAAATTAGCATGTTTAAAGTGATTTTCATGCTTCCAGGGGCTCGGGAAGTTAATTAAATTCCATTTGGAGGCATTTAATGTTCGAGCAAAAACGGCTGATTTTCGACAAAAGAGATAACACCCCCCCATTACGTCATGCTTCAGAAATGTGGAAAATGGTCCGTTTTCAAATGTTTTATTTTTGAACGTCAGTTCACATTTGTAGGTGGATCATCAGTGTTAGAGCTAAAATTAGCATGTTTAAAGTGATTTTCATGCTTCCAGGGGCTCGGGAAGTGAAATAAATACCATTTGGAGGCATTTAATGTTCGAGCAAAAACGGCTGATTTTCGACAAAAGAGATAACACCCCTCCATTACGTCATGCTTCAGAAATGTGGAAAATGGTCCGTTTTCAAATGTTTTATTTTTGAACGTCAGTTCACATTTGTAGGTGGATCATCAGTGTTAGAGCTAAAATTAGCATGTTTAAAGTGATTTTCATGCTTCCAGGGCTCGGGAAGTTAATTAAATACCATTTGGAGGCATTTAATGTTCGAGCAAAACGGCTGATTTTCGACAAAAGAGATAACACCCCCCCATTACGTCATGCTTCAGAAATGTGGAAAATGGTCCGTTTTCAAATGTTTTATTTTTGAACGTCAGTTCACATTTGTAGGTGGATCATCAGTGTTAGAGCTAAAATTAGCATGTTTAAAGTGATTTTCATGCTTCCAGGGGCCCAAAACACAAGATTTATGGAATGGTTAAAAGTGCATGAAAATGGCCAATTTACTCACTCTGAGTTCTCAAAAGGGTTTCTTCACCCCGGGAAGTTAATTAAATACCATTTGGAGGCATTTAATGTTCGAGCAAAAAAGGCTGATTTTCCACAAAAGAGATAACACCCCCCCCATTACGTCATGCTTCAGAAATGTGGAAAATGGTC
Source organism: Lissotriton vulgaris (assembly GCF_964263255.1). Taxonomy (NCBI): domain Eukaryota; kingdom Metazoa; phylum Chordata; class Amphibia; order Caudata; family Salamandridae; genus Lissotriton; species Lissotriton vulgaris. Next base: position 305,614 of record NW_028245405.1, read on the forward strand.
CGTTTTCAAATGTTTTATTTTTGAACGTCAGTTCACATTTGTAGGTGGATCATCAGTGTTAGAGCTAAAATTAGCATGTTTAAAGTGATTTTTATGCTTCCAGGGCTCGGGAAGTTAATTAAATACCATTTGGAGGCATTTAATGTTCGAGCAAAAACGGCTGATTTTCGACAAAAGAGATAACACCCCCCCATTACGTCATGCTTCAGAAATGTGGAAAATGGTCCGTTTTCAAATGTTTTATTTTTTGAACGTCAGTTCACATTTGTAGGTGGATCATCAGTGTTAGAGCTAAAATTAGCATGTTTAAAGTGATTTTCATGCTTCCAGGGGCCCAAAACACAAGATTTATGGAATGGTTAAAAGTGCATGAAAATGGCCAATTTACTCACTCTGAGTTCTCAAAAAGGGTTTCTTCACCCCGGGAAGTTAATTAAATACCATTTGGAGGCATTTAATTTTAGAGCAAAAACGGCTGATTTTTCAACAAAAGAGATAACACCCCCCCATTACGTCATGCTTCAGAAATGTGGAAAATGGTCCGTTTTCAAATGTTTTATTTTTGAACGTCAGTTCACATTTGTAGGTGGATCATCAGTGTTAGAGCTAAAATTAGCATGTTTAAAGTGATTTTCATGCTTCCAGGGGCCCAAAACACAAGATTTATGGAATGGTTAAAAGTGCATGAAAATGGCCAATTTACTCACTCTGAGTTCTCAAAAAGGGTTTCTTCACCCCGGGAAGTTAATTAAATACCATTTGGAGGCATTTAATGTTCGAGCAAAAAAGGCTGATTTTCCACAAAAGAGATAACACCCCCCCATTACGTCATGCTTCAGAAATGTGGAAAATGGTCCGTTTTCAAATGTTTTATTTTTGAACGTCAGTTCACATTTGTAGGTGGATCATCAGTGTTAGAGCTAAAATTAGCATGTTTAAAGTGATTTTCATGCTTCCAGGGGCTCGGGAAGTTAATTAAATACCATTTGGAGGCATTTAATGTTCGAGCAAAAACGGCTGATTTTCGACAAAAGAGATAACACCCCCCCATTACGTCATGCTTCAGAAATGTGGAAAATGGTCCGTTTTCAAATGTTTTATTTTTGAACGTCAGTTCACATTTGTAGGTGGATCATCAGTGTTAGAGCTAAAATTAGCATGTTTAAAGTGATTTTCATGCTTCCAGGGGCTCGGGAAGTTAATTAAATACCATTTGGAGGCATTTAATGTTCGAGCAAAAACGGCTGATTTTCGACAAAAGAGATAACACCCCCCCATTACGTCATGCTTCAGAAATGTGGAAAATGGTCCGTTTTCAAATGTTTTATTTTTGAACGTCAGTTCACATTTGTAGGTGGATCATCAGTGTTAGAGCTAAAATTAGCATGTTTAAAGTGATTTTCATGCTTCCAGGGGCCCAAAACACAAGATTTATGGAATGGTTAAAAGTGCATGAAAATGGCCAATTTACTCACTCTGAGTTCTCAAAAAGGGTTTCTTCACTTCGGGAAGTTAATTAAATACCATTTGGAGGCATTTAATGTTCGAGCAAAAATGGCTGATTTTCGACAAAAGAGATAACACCCCCCCATTACGTCATGCTTCAGAAATGTGGAAAATGGTCCGTTTTCAAATGTTTTATTTTTGAACGTCAGTTCACATTTGTAGGTGGATCATCAGTGTTAGAGCTAAAATTAACATGTTTAAAGTGATTTTCATGCTTCCAGGGGCTCGGGAAGTTAATTAAATACCATTTGGAGGCATTTAATGTTCGAGCAAAAACGGCTGATTTTCGACAAAAGAGATAACACCCCCCCATTACGTCATGCTTCAGAAATGTGGAAAATGGTCCGTTTTCAAATGTTTTATTTTTGAACGTCAGTTCACATTTGTAGGTGGATCATCAGTGTTAGAGCTAAAATTAGCATGTTTAAAGTGATTTTCATGCTTCCAGGGGCCCAAAACACAAGATTTATGGAATGGTTAAAAGTGCATGAAAATGGCCAATTTACTCACTCTGAGTTCTCAAAAAGGGTTTCTTCACCCCGGGAAGTTAATTAAATACCATTTGGAGGCATTTAATGTTAGAGCAAAAACGGCTGATTTTCGACAAAAGAGATAACACCCCCCCATTACGTCATGCTTCAGAAATGTGGAAAATGGTCCGTTTTCAAATGTTTTATTTTTGAACGTCAGTTCACATTTGTAGGTGGATCATCAGTGTTAGAGCTAAAATTAGCATGTTTAAAGTGATTTTCATGCTTCCAGGGGCTCGGGAAGTTAATTAAATACCATTTGGAGGCATTTAATGTTCGAGCAAAAACGGCTGATTTTCGACAAAAGAGATAACACCCTCCCATTACGTCATGCTTGAGAAATGTGGAAAATGGTCCGTTTTCAAATGTTTTATTTTTGAACGTCAGTTCACATTTGTAGGTGGATCATCAGTGTTTGAGCTAAAATTAGCATGTTTAAAGTGATTTTCATGCTTCCAGGGGCTCGGGAAGTTAATTAAATACCATTTGGAGGCATTTAATGTTTGAGCAAAAACGGCTGATTTTCGACAAAAGAGATAACACCCCCCCATTACGTCATGCTTCAGAAATGTGGAAAATGGTCCGTTTTCAAATGTTTTATTTTTGAACGTCAGTTCACATTTGTAGGTGGATCATCAGTGTTAGAGCTAAAATTAGCATGTTTAAAGTGATTTTCATGCTTCCAGGGGCTCGGGAAGTGAAATAAATACCATTTGGAGGCATTTAATGTTCGAGCAAAAACGGCTGATTTTCCACAAAAGAGATAACACCCCCCCATTACGTCATGCTTCAGAAATGAGGAAAATGGTCAGTTTTCAAATGTTTTATTTTTGAACGTCAGTTCACATTTGTAGGTGGATCATCAGTGTTAGAGCTAAAATTAGCATGTTTAAAGTGATTTTCATGCTTCCAGGGGCTCGGGAAGTTAATTAAATATCATTTGGAGGCATTTAATGTTTGAGCAAAAACGGCTGATTTTCGACAAAAGAGATAACACCCCCCCATTACGTCATGCTTCAAAAATGTGGAAAATGGTCCGTTTTCAAATGTTTTATTTTTGAACGTCAGTTCACATTTGTAGGTGGATCATCAGTGTTAGAGCTAAAATTAGCATGTTTAAAGTGATTTTCATGCTTCCAGGGGCTCGGGAAGTGAAATAAATACCATTTGGAGGCATTTAATGTTCGAGCAAAAACGGCTGATTTTCCACAAAAGAGATAACACCCCCCCATTACGTCATGCTTCAGAAATGTGGAAAATGGTCCGTTTTCAAATGTTTTATTTTTGAACGTCAGTTCACATTCGTAGGTGGATCATCAGTGTTAGAGCTAAAATTAGCATGTTTAAAGTGATTTTCATGCTTCCAGGGGCTCGGGAAGTTAATTAAATACCATTTGGAGGCATTTAATGTTCGAGCAAAAACGGCTGATTTTCGACAAAAGAGATAACACCCCCCCATTACGTCATGCTTCAGAAATGTGGAAAATGGTCCGTTTTCAAATGTTTTATTTTTGAACGTCAGTTCACATTTGTAGGTGGATCATCAGTGTTAGAGCTAAAATTAGCATGTTTAAAGTGATTTTCATGCTTCCAGGGGCTCGGGAAGTTAATTAAATACCATTTGGAGGCATTTAATGTTCGAGCAAAAACGGCTGATTTTCGACAAAAGAGATAACACCCCCCCATTACGTCATGCTTCAGAAATGTGGAAAATGGTCCGTTTTCAAATGTTTTATTTTTGAACGTCAGTTCACATTTGTAGGTGGATCATCAGTGTTAGAGCTAAAATTAGCATGTTTAAAGTGATTTTCATGCTTCCAGGGGCCCAAAACACAAGATTTATGGAATGGTTAAAAGTGCATGAAAATGGCCAATTTACTCACTCTGAGTTCTCAAAAAGGGTTTCTTCACCCCGGGAAGTTAATTAAATACCATTTGGAGGCATTTAATGTTCGAGCAAAAACGGCTGATTTTCGACAAAAGAGATAACACCCCCCCATTACGTCATGCTTCAGAAATGTGGAAAATGGTCCGTTTTCAAATGTTTTATTTTTGAACGTCAGTTCACATTTGTAGGTGGATCATCAGTGTTAGAGCTAAAATTAGCATGTTTAAAGTGATTTTCATGCTTCCAGGGGCTCGGGAAGTTAATTAAATACCATTTGGAGGCATTTAATGTTCGAGCAAAAACGGCTGATTTTCGACAAAAGAGATAACACCCCCCCATTACGTCATGCTTCAGAAATGTGGAAAATGGTCCGTTTTCAAATGTTTTATTTTTGAACGTCAGTTCACATTTGTAGGTGGATCATCAGTGTTAGAGCTAAAATTAGCATGTTTAAAATGATTTTCATGCTTCTAGGGGCCCAAAACACAAGATTTATGGAATGGTTAAAAGTGCATGAAAATGGCCAATTTACTCACTCTGAGTTCTCAAAAAGGGTTTCTTCACCCCGGGAAGTTAATTAAATACCATTTGGAGGCATTTAATGTTAGAGCAAAAACGGCTGATTTTCGACAAAAGAGATAACACCCTCCCATTACGTCATGCTTCAGAAATGTGGAAAATGGTCCGTTTTCAAATGTTTTTTATTTTTGAACGTCAGTTCACATTTGTAGGTGGATCATCAGTGTTTGAGCTAAAATTAGCATGTTTAAAGTGATTTTCATGCTAGTGGGGCTCGGGAAGTTAATTAAATACCATTTGGAGGCAATTTAATGTTCGAGCAAAAACGGCTGATTTTCGACAAAAGAGATAACACCCCCCCATTACGTCATGCTTCAGAAATGTGGAAAATGGTCCGTTTTCAAATGTTTTATTTTTGAACGTCAGTTCACATTTGTAGGTGGATCATCAGTGTTAGAGCTAAAATTAGCATGTTTAAAGTGATTTTCATGCTTCCAGGGGCTCGGGAAGTGAAATAAATACCATTTGGAGGCATTTAATGTTCGAGCAAAAATGGCTGATTTTCCACAAAAGAGATAACACCCCCCCATTACGTCATGCTTCAGAAATGTGGAAAATGGTCAGTTTTCAAATGTTTTATTTTTGAACGTCAGTTCACATTTGTAGGTGGATCATCAGTGTTAGAGCTAAAATTAGCATGTTTAAAGTGATTTTCATGCTTCCAGGGGCTCGGGAAGTTAATTAAATACCATTTGGAGGCATTTAATGTTCGAGCAAAAACGGCTGATTTTCGACAAAAGAGATAACACCCCCCATTACGTCATGCTTCAGAAATGTGGAAAATGGTCCGTTTTCAAATGTTTTATTTTTGAACGTCAGTTCACATTTGTAGGTGGATCATCAGTGTTAGAGCTAAAATTAGCATGTTTAAAGTGATTTTCATGCTTCCAGGGGCTCGGGAAGTTAATTAAATACCATTTGGAGGCATTTAATGTTCGAGCAAAAACGGCTGATTTTCGACAAAAGAGATAACACCCCCCCATTACGTCATGCTTCAGAAATGTGGAAAATGGTCCGTTTTCAAATGTTTTATTTTTGAACGTCAGTTCACATTTGTAGGTGGATCATCAGTGTTAGAGCTAAAATTAGCATGTTTAAAGTGATTTTCATGCTTCCAGGGGCTCGGGAAGTTAATTAAATACCATTTGGAGGCATTTAATGTTCGAGCAAAAACGGCTGATTTTCGACAAAAGAGATAACACCCTCCCATTAAGTCATGCTTGAGAAATGTGGAAAATGGTCCGTTTTCAAATGTTTTATTTTTGAACGTCAGTTCACATTTGTAGGTGGATCATCAGTGTTAGAGCTAAAATTAGCATGTTTAAAATGATTTTCATGCTTCCAGGGGCCCAAAACACAAGATTTATGGAATGGTTAAAAGTGCATGAAAATGGCCAATTTACTCACTCTGAGTTCTCAAAAAGGGTTTCTTCACCCCGGGAAGTTAATTAAATACCATTTGGAGGCATTTAATGTTCGAGCAAAAACGGCTGATTTTCGACAAAAGAGATAACACCCCCCCATTACGTCATGCTTCAGAAATGTGGAAAATGGTCCGTTTTCAAATGTTTTATTTTTGAACGTCAGTTCACATTTGTAGGTGGATCATCAGTGTTAGAGCTAAAATTAGCATGTTTAAAGTGATTTTCATGCTTCCAGGGGCTCGGGAAGTTAATTAAATACCATTTGGAGGCATTTAATGTTCGAGCAAAAACGGCTGATTTTCGACAAAAGAGATAACACCCCCCCATTACGTCATGCTTCAGAAATGTGGAAAATGGTCCGTTTTCAAATGTTTTATTTTTGAACGTCAGTTCACATTTGTAGGTGGATCATCAGTGTTAGAGCTAAAATTAGCATGTTTAAAATGATTTTCATGCTTCCAGGGGCCCAAAACACAAGATTTATGGAATGGTTAAAAGTGCATGAAAATGGCCAATTTACTCACTCTGAGTTCTCAAAAAGGGTTTCTTCACCCCGGGAAGTTAATTAAATACCATTTGGAGGCATTTAATGTTAGAGCAAAAACGGCTGATTTTCGACAAAAGAGATAACACCCTCCCATTACGTCATGCTTCAGAAATGTGGAAAATGGTCCGTTTTCAAATGTTTTTTATTTTTGAACGTCAGTTCACATTTGTAGGTGGATCATCAGTGTTTGAGCTAAAATTAGCATGTTTAAAGTGATTTTCATGCTTCCAGGGGCTCGGGAAGTTAATTAAATACCATTTGGAGGCATTTAATGTTCGAGCAAAAACGGCTGATTTTCGACAAAAGAGATAACACCCCCCCATTACGTCATGCTTCAGAAATGTGGAAAATGGTCCGTTTTCAAATGTTTTATTTTTGAACGTCAGTTCACATTTGTAGGTGGATCATCAGTGTTAGAGCTAAAATTAGCATGTTTAAAGTGATTTTCATGCTTCCAGGGGCTCGGGAAGTGAAATAAATACCATTTGGAGGCATTTAATGTTCGAGCAAAAACGGCTGATTTTCCACAAAAGAGATAACACCCCCCCATTACGTCATGCTTCAGAAATGTGGAAAATGGTCAGTTTTCAAATGTTTTATTTTTGAACGTCAGTTCACATTTGTAGGTGGATCATCAGTGTTAGAGCAAAAATTAGCATGTTTAAAGTGATTTTCATGCTTCCAGGGGCTCGGGAAGTTAATTAAATATCATTTGGAGGCATTTAATGTTTGAGCAAAAACGGCTGATTTTCGACAAAAGAGATAACACCCCCCCATTACGTCATGCTTCAGAAATGTGGAAAATGGTCCGTTTTCAAATGTTTTATTTTTGAACGTCAGTTCACATTTGTAGGTGGATCATCAGTGTTAGAGCTAAAATTAGCATGTTTAAAGTGATTTTCATGCTTCCAGGGGCTCGGGAAGTGAAATAAATACCATTTGGAGGCATTTAATGTTCGAGCAAAAACGGCTGATTTTCCACAAAAGAGATAACACCCCCCCATTACGTCATGCTTCAGAAATGTGGAAAATGGTCCGTTTTCAAATGTTTTATTTTTGAACGTCAGTTCACATTTGTAGGTGGATCATCAGTGTTAGAGCTAAAATTAGCATGTTTAAAGTGATTTTCATGCTTCCAGGGGCTCGGGAAGTTAATTAAATACCATTTGGAGGCATTTAATGTTCGAGCAAAAACAGCTGATTTTCGACAAAAGAGATAACACCCCCCATTACGTCATGCTTCAGAAATGTGGAAAATGGTCCGTTTTCAAATGTTTTATTTTTGAACGTCAGTTCACATTTGTAGGTGGATCATCAGTGTTAGAGCTAAAATTAGCATGTTTAAAGTGATTTTCATGCTTCCAGGGGCCCAAAACACAAGATTTATGGAATGGTTAAAAGTGCATGAAAATGGCCAATTTACTCACTCTGAGTTCTCAAAAAGGGTTTCTTCACCCCGGGAAGTTAATTAAATACCATTTGGAGGCATTTAATGTTCGAGCAAAAACGGCTGATTTTCGACAAAAGAGATAACACCCTCCCATTACGTCATGCTTCAGAAATGTGGAAAATGGTCCGTTTTCAAATGTTTTATTTTTGAACGTCAGTTCACATTTGTAGGTGGATCATCAGTGTTAGAGCTAAAATTAGCATGTTTAAAGTGATTTTCATGCTTCCAGGGGCTCGGGAAGTTAATTAAATACCATTTGGAGGCATTTAATGTTCGAGCAAAAACGGCTGATTTTCGACAAAAGAGATAACACCCTCCCATTACGTCATGCTTCAGAAATGTGGAAAATGGTCCGTTTTCAAATGTTTTATTTTTGAACGTCAGTTCACATTTGTAGGTGGATCATCAGTGTTAGAGCTAAAATTAGCATGTTTAAAGTGATTTTCATGCTTCCAGGGGCTCGGGAAGTTAATTAAATACCATTTGGAGGCATTTAATGTTCGAGCAAAAACGGCTGATTTTCGACAAAAGAGATAACACCCCCCCATTACGTCATGCTTCAGAAATGTGGAAAATGGTCCGTTTTCAAATGTTTTATTTTTGAACGTCAGTTCACATTTGTAGGTGGATCATCAGTGTTAGAGCTAAAATTAGCATGTTTAAAGTGATTTTCATGCTTCCAGGGGCTCGGGAAGTGAAATAAATACCATTTGGAGGCATTTAATGTTCGAGCAAAAACGGCTGATTTTCCACAAAAGAGATAACACCCCCCCATTACGTCATGCTTCAGAAATGTGGAAAATGGTCAGTTTTCAAATGTTTTATTTTTGAACGTCAGTTCACATTTGTAGGTGGATCATCAGTGTTAGAGCTAAAATTAGCATGTTTAAAGTGATTTTCATGCTTCCAGGGGCTCGGGAAGTTAATTAAATATCATTTGGAGGCATTTAATGTTTGAGCAAAAACGGCTGATTTTCGACAAAAGAGATAACACCCCCCCATTACGTCATGCTTCAGAAATGTGGAAAATGGTCCGTTTTCAAATGTTTTATTTTTGAACGTCAGTTCACATTTGTAGGTGGATCATCAGTGTTAGAGCTAAAATTAGCATGTTTAAAGTGATTTTCATGCTTCCAGGGGCCCAAAACACAAGATTTATGGAATGGTTAAAAGTGCATGAAAATGGCCAATTTACTCACTCTGAGTTCTCAAAAAGGGTTTCTTCACCCCGGGAAGTTAATTAAATACCATTTGGAGGCATTTAATGTTCGAGCAAAAAAGGCTGATTTTCCACAAAAGAGATAACACCCCCCCATTACGTCATGCTTCAGAAATGTGGAAAATGGTCCGTTTTCAAATGTTTTATTTTTGAACGTCAGTTCACATTTGTAGGTGGATCATCAGTGTTAGAGCTAAAATTAGCATGTTTAAAGTGATTTTCATGCTTCCAGGGGCTCGGGAAGTTAATTAAATACCATTTGGAGGCATTTAATGTTCGAGCAAAAACGGCTGATTTTCGACAAAAGAGATAACACCCCCCCATTACGTCATGCTTCAGAAATGTGGAAAATGGTCCGTTTTCAAATGTTTTATTTTTGAACGTCAGTTCACATTTGTAGGTGGATCATCAGTGTTAGAGCTAAAATTAGCATGTTTAAAGTGATTTTCATGCTTCCAGGGGCTCGGGAAGTTAATTAAATACCATTTGGAGGCATTTAATGTTCGAGCAAAAACGGCTGATTTTCGACAAAAGAGATAACACCCCCCCATTACGTCATGCTTCAGAAATGTGGAAAATGGTCCGTTTTCAAATGTTTTATTTTTGAACGTCAGTTCACATTTGTAGGTGGATCATCAGTGTTAGAGCTAAAATTAGCATGTTTAAAGTGATTTTCATGCTTCCAGGGGCCCAAAACACAAGATTTATGGAATGGTTAAAAGTGCATGAAAATGGCCAATTTACTCACTCTGAGTTCTCAAAAAGGGTTTCTTCACTTCGGGAAGTTAATTAAATACCATTTGGAGGCATTTAATGTTCGAGCAAAAACGGCTGATTTTCGACAAAAGAGATAACACCCCCCCCATTACGTCATGCTTCAGAAATGTGGAAAATGGTCCGTTTTCAAATGTTTTATTTTTGAACGTCAGTTCACATTTGTAGGTGGATCATCAGTGTTAGAGCTAAAATTAGCATGTTTAAAGTGATTTTCATGCTTCCAGGGGCTCGGGAAGTTAATTAAATACCATTTGGAGGCATTTAATGTTCGAGCAAAAACGGCTGATTTTCGACAAAAGAGATAACACCCCCCCATTACGTCATGCTTCAGAAATGTGGAAAATGGTCCGTTTTCAAATGTTTTATTTTTGAACGTCAGTTCACATTTGTAGGTGGATCATCAGTGTTAGAGCTAAAATTAGCATGTTTAAAGTGATTTTCATGCTTCCAGGGGCCCAAAACACAAGATTTATGGAATGGTTAAAAGTGCATGAAAATGGCCAATTTACTCACTCTGAGTTCTCAAAAAGGGTTTCTTCACCCCGGGAAGTTAATTAAATACCATTTGGAGGCATTTAATGTTAGAGCAAAAACGGCTGATTTTCGACAAAAGAGATAACACCCCCCCATTACGTCATGCTTCAGAAATGTGGAAAATGGTCCGTTTTCAAATGTTTTATTTTTGAACGTCAGTTCACATTTGTAGGTGGATCATCAGTGTTAGAGCTAAAATTAGCATGTTTAAAGTGATTTTCATGCTTCCAGGGGCTCGGGAAGTTAATTAAATACCATTTGGAGGCATTTAATGTTCGAGCAAAAACGGCTGATTTTCGACAAAAGAGATAACACCCTCCCATTACGTCATGCTTGAGAAATGTGGAAAATGGTCCGTTTTCAAATGTTTTATTTTTGAACGTCAGTTCACATTTGTAGGTGGATCATCAGTGTTTGAGCTAAAATTAGCATGTTTAAAGTGATTTTCATGCTTCCAGGGGCTCGGGAAGTTAATTAAATACCATTTGGAAGCATTTAATGTTCGAGCAAAAACGGCTGATTTTCGACAAAAGAGATAACACCCCCCCATTACGTCATGCTTCAGAAATGTGGAAAATGGTCCGTTTTCAAATGTTTTATTTTTGAACGTCAGTTCACATTTGTAGGTGGATCATCAGTGTTAGAGCTAAAATTAGCATGTTTAAAGTGATTTTCATGCTTCCAGAGGCTCGGGAAGTGAAATAAATACCATTTGGAGGCATTTAATGTTCGAGCAAAAACGGCTGATTTTCCACAAAAGAGATAACACCCCCCCATTACGTCATGCTTCAGAAATGTGGAAAATGGTCAGTTTTCAAATGTTTTATTTTTGAACGTCAGTTCACATTTGTAGGTGGATCATCAGTGTTAGAGCTAAAATTAGCATGTTTAAAGTGATTTTCATGCTTCCAGGGGCTTGGGAAGTTAATTAAATATCATTTGGAGGCATTTAATGTTTGAGCAAAAACGGCTGATTTTCGACAAAAGAGATAACACCCCCCCATTACGTCATGCTTCAGAAATGTGGAAAATGGTCAGTTTTCAAATGTTTTATTTTTGAACGTCAGTTCACATTTGTAGGTGGATCATCAGTGTTAGAGCTAAAATTAGCATGTTTAAAGTGATTTTCATGCTTCCAGGGGCTCGGGAAGTGAAATAAATACCATTTGGAGGCATTTAATGTTCGAGCAAAAACGGCTGATTTTCCACAAAAGAGATAACACCCCCCCATTACGTCATGCTTCAGAAATGTGGAAAATGGTCCGTTTTCAAATGTTTTATTTTTGAACGTCAGTTCACATTCGTAGGTGGATCATCAGTGTTAGAGCTAAAATTAGCATGTTTAAAGTGATTTTCATGCTTCCAGGGGCTCGGGAAGTTAATTAAATACCATTTGGAGGCATTTAATGTTCGAGCAAAAACGGCTGATTTTCGACAAAAGAGATAACACCCCCCCATTACGTCATGCTTCAGAAATGTGGAAAATGGTCCGTTTTCAAATGTTTTATTTTTGAACGTCAGTTCACATTTGTAGGTGGATCATCAGTGTTAGAGCTAAAATTAGCATGTTTAAAGTGATTTTCATGCTTCCAGGGGCTCGGGAAGTTAATTAAATACCATTTGGAGGCATTTAATGTTCGAGCAAAAACGGCTGATTTTTGACAAAAGAGATAACACCCCCCCATTACGTCATGCTTCAGAAATGTGGAAAATGGTCCGTTTTCAAATGTTTTATTTTTGAACGTCAGTTCACATTTGTAGGTGGATCATCAGTGTTAGAGCTAAAATTAGCATGTTTAAAGTGATTTTCATGCTTCCAGGGGCCCAAAACACAAGATTTATGGAATGGTTAAAAGTGCATGAAAATGGCCAATTTACTCACTCTGAGTTCTCAAAAAGGGTTTCTTCACCCCGGGAAGTTAATTAAATACCATTTGGAGGCATTTAATGTTCGAGCAAAAACGGCTGATTTTCGACAAAAGAGATAACACCCCCCCATTACGTCATGCTTCAGAAATGTGGAAAATGGTCCGTTTTCAAATGTTTTATTTTTGAACGTCAGTTCACATTTGTAGGTGGATCATCAGTGTTAGAGCTAAAATTAGCATGTTTAAAGTGATTTTCATGCTTCCAGGGGCTCGGGAAGTTAATTAAATACCATTTGGAGGCATTTAATGTTCGAGCAAAAACGGCTGATTTTCGACAAAAGAGATAACACCCCCCCATTACGTCATGCTTCAGAAATGTGGAAAATGGTCCGTTTTCAAATGTTTTATTTTTGAACGTCAGTTCACATTTGTAGGTGGATCATCAGTGTTAGAGCTAAAATTAGCATGTTTAAAATGATTTTCATGCTTCTAGGGGCCCAAAACACAAGATTTATGGAATGGTTAAAAGTGCATGAAAATGGCCAATTTACTCACTCTGAGTTCTCAAAAAGGGTTTCTTCACCCCGGGAAGTTAATTAAATACCATTTGGAGGCATTTAATGTTAGAGCAAAAACGGCTGATTTTCGACAAAAGAGATAACACCCTCCCATTACGTTATGCTTCAGAAATGTGGAAAATGGTCCGTTTTCAAATGTTTTTTATTTTTGAACGTCAGTTCACATTTGTAGGTGGATCATCAGTGTTTGAGCTAAAATTAGCATGTTTAAAGTGATTTTCATGCTTCCAGGGGCTCGGGAAGTTAATTAAATACCATTTGGAGGCATTTAATGTTCGAGCAAAAACGGCTGATTTTCGACAAAAGAGATAACACCCCCCCATTACGTCATGCTTCAGAAATGTGGAAAATGGTCCATTTTCAAAAGTTTTATTTTTGAACGTCAGTTCACATTTGTAGGTGGATCATCAGTGTTAGAGCTAAAATTAGCATGTTTAAAGTGATTTTCATGCTTCCAGGGGCTCGGGAAGTGAAATAAATACCATTTGGAGGCATTTAATGTTCGAGCAAAAATGGCTGATTTTCCACAAAAGAGATAACACCCCCCCATTACGTCATGCTTCAGAAATGTGGAAAATGGTCCGTTTTCAAATGTTTTATTTTTGAACGTCAGTTCACATTTGTAGGTGGATCATCAGTGTTAGAGCTAAAATTAGCATGTTTAAAGTGATTTTCATGCTTCCAGGGGCTCGGGAAGTTAATTAAATACCATTTGGAGGCATTTAATGTTCGAGCAAAAACGGCTGATTTTCGACAAAAGAGATAACACCCCCCCATTACGTCATGCTTCAGAAATGTGGAAAATGGTCCGTTTTCAAATGTTTTATTTTTGAACGTCAGTTCACATTTGTAGGTGGATCATCAGTGTTAGAGCTAAAATTAGCATGTTTAAAGTGATTTTCATGCTTTCAGGGGCTCGGGAAGTTAATTAAATACCATTTGGAGGCATTTAATGTTCGAGCAAAAACGGCTGATTTTCGACAAAAGAGATAACACCCCCCCATTACGTCATGCTTCAGAAATGTGGAAAATGGTCCGTTTTCAAATGTTTTATTTTTGAACGTCAGTTCACATTTGTAGGTGGATCATCAGTGTTAGAGCTAAAATTAGCATGTTTAAAGTGATTTTCATGCTTCCAAGGGCCCAAAACACAAGATTTATGGAATGGTTAAAAGTGCATGAAAATGGCCAATTTACTCACTCTGAGTTCTCAAAAAGGGTTTCTTCACCCCGGGAAGTTAATTAAATACCATTTGGAGGCATTTAATGTTCGAGCAAAAACGGCTGATTTTCGACAAAAGAGATAACACCCCCCCATTACGTCATGCTTCAGAAATGTGGAAAATGGTCCGTTTTCAAATGTTTTATTTTTGAACGTCAGTTCACATTTGTAGGTGGATCATCAGTGTTAGAGCTAAAATTAGCATGTTTAAAGTGATTTTCATGCTTCCAGGGGCTCGGGAAGTTAATTAAATACCATTTGGAGGCATTTAATGTTCGAGCAAAAACGGCTGATTTTCGACAAAAGAGATAACACCCCCCCATTACGTCATGCTTCAGAAATGTGGAAAATGGTCCGTTTTCAAATGTTTTATTTTTGAACGTCAGTTCACATTTGTAGGTGGATCATCAGTGTTAGAGCTAAAATTAGCATGTTTAAAATGATTTTCATGCTTCCAGGGGCCCAAAACACAAGATTTATGGAATGGTTAAAAGTGCATGAAAATGGCCAATTTACTCACTCTGAGTTCTCAAAAAGGGTTTCTTCACCCCGGGAAGTTAATTAAATACCATTTGGAGGCATTTAATGTTAGAGCAAAAACGGCTGATTTTCGACAAAAGAGATAACACCCTCCCATTACGTCATGCTTCAGAAATGTGGAAAATGGTCCGTTTTCAAATGTTTTTTATTTTTGAACGTCAGTTCACATTTGTAGGTGGATCATCAGTGTTTGAGCTAAAATTAGCATGTTTAAAGTGATTTTCATGCTTCCAGGGGCTCGGGAAGTTAATTAAATACCATTTGGAGGCATTTAATGTTCGAGCAAAAACGGCTGATTTTCGACAAAAGAGATAACACCCCCCCATTACGTCATGCTTCAGAAATGTGGAAAATGGTCCGTTTTCAAATGTTTTATTTTTGAACGTCAGTTCACATTTGTAGGTGGATCATCAGTGTTAGAGCTAAAATTAGCATGTTTAAAGTGATTTTCATGCTTCCAGGGGCTCGGGAAGTGAAATAAATACCATTTGGAGGCATTTAATGTTCGAGCAAAAACGGCTGATTTTCCACAAAAGAGATAACACCCCCCCATTACGTCATGCTTCAGAAATGTGGAAAATGGTCCGTTTTCAAATGTTTTATTTTTGAACGTCAGTTCACATTTGTAGGTGGATCATCAGTGTTAGAGCTAAAATTAGCATGTTTAAAGTGATTTTCATGCTTCCAGGGGCTCGGGAAGTTAATTAAATACCATTTGGAGGCATTTAATGTTCGAGCAAAAACGGCTGATTTTCGACAAAAGAGATAACACCCCCCCATTACGTCATGCTTCAGAAATGTGGAAAATGGTCCGTTTTCAAATGTTTTATTTTTGAACGTCAGTTCACATTTGTAGGTGGATCATCAGTGTTAGAGCTAAAATTAGCATGTTTAAAGTGATTTTCATGCTTCCAGGGGCCCAAAACACAAGATTTATGGAATGGTTAAAAGTGCATGAAAATGGCCAATTTACTCACTCTGAGTTCTCAAAAAGGGTTTCTTCACCCCGGGAAGTTAATTAAATACCATTTGGAGGCATTTAATGTTCGAGCAAAAACGGCTGATTTTCGACAAAAGAGATAACACCCTCCCATTACGTCATGCTTCAGAAATGTGGAAAATGGTCCGTTTTCAAATGTTTTATTTTTGAACGTCAGTTCACATTTGTAGGTGGATCATCAGTGTTAGAGCTAAAATTAGCATGTTTAAAGTGATTTTCATGCTTCCAGGGGCTCGGGAAGTTAATTAAATACCATTTGGAGGCATTTAATGTTCGAGCAAAAACGGCTGATTTTCGACAAAAGAGATAACACCCTCCCATTACGTCATGCTTCAGAAATGTGGAAAATGGTCCGTTTTCAAATGTTTTATTTTTGAACGTCAGTTCACATTTGTAGGTGGATCATCAGTGTTAGAGCTAAAATTAGCATGTTTAAAGTGATTTTCATGCTTCCAGGGGCTCGGGAAGTTAATTAAATACCATTTGGAGGCATTTAATGTTCGAGCAAAAACGGCTGATTTTCGACAAAAGAGATAACACCCCCCCATTACGTCATGCTTCAGAAATGTGGAAAATGGTCCGTTTTCAAATGTTTTATTTTTGAACGTCAGTTCACATTTGTAGGTGGATCATCAGTGTTAGAGCTAAAATTAGCATGTTTAAAGTGATTTTCATGCTTCCAGGGGCTCGGGAAGTGAAATAAATACCATTTGGAGGCATTTAATGTTCGAGCAAAAACGGCTGATTTTCCACAAAAGAGATAACACCCCCCCATTACGTCATGCTTCAGAAATGTGGAAAATGGTCAGTTTTCAAATGTTTTATTTTTGAACGTCAGTTCACATTTGTAGGTGGATCATCAGTGTTAGAGCTAAAATTAGCATGTTTAAAGTGATTTTCATGCTTCCAGGGGCTCGGGAAGTTAATTAAATATCATTTGGAGGCATTTAATGTTTGAGCAAAAACGGCTGATTTTCGACAAAAGAGATAACACCCCCCCATTACGTCATGCTTCAGAAATGTGGAAAATGGTCCGTTTTCAAATGTTTTATTTTTGAACGTCAGTTCACATTTGTAGGTGGATCATCAGTGTTAGAGCTAAAATTAGCATGTTTAAAGTGATTTTCATGCTTCCAGGGGCCCAAAACACAAGATTTATGGAATGGTTAAAAGTGCATGAAAATGGCCAATTTACTCACTCTGAGTTCTCAAAAAGGGTTTCTTCACCCCGGGAAGTTAATTAAATACCATTTGGAGGCATTTAATTTTAGAGCAAAAACGGCTGATTTTCAACAAAAGAGATAACACCCCCCCATTACGTCATGCTTCAGAAATGTGGAAAATGGTCCGTTTTCAAATGTTTTATTTTTGAACGTCAGTTCACATTTGTAGGTGGATCATCAGTGTTAGAGCTAAAATTAGCATGTTTAAAGTGATTTTCATGCTTCCAGGGGCCCAAAACACAAGATTTATGGAATGGTTAAAAGTGCATGAAAATGGCCAATTTACTCACTCTGAGTTCTCAAAAAGGGTTTCTTCACCCCGGGAAGTTAATTAAATACCATTTGGAGGCATTTAATGTTCGAGCAAAAAAGGCTGATTTTCCACAAAAGAGATAACACCCCCACATTACGTCATGCTTCAGAAATGTGGAAAATGGTCCGTTTTCAAATGTTTTATTTTTGAACGTCATTTCACATTTGTAGGTGGATCATCAGTGTTAGAGCTAAAATTAGCATGTTTAAAGTGATTTTCATGCTTCCAGGGGCTCGGGAAGTTAATTAAATACCATTTGGAGGCATTTAATGTTCGAGCAAAAACGGCTGATTTTCGACAAAAGAGATAACACCCCCCCATTACGTCATGCTTCAGAAATGTGGAAAATGGTCCGTTTTCAAATGTTTTATTTTTGAACGTCAGTTCACATTTGTAGGTGGATCATCAGTGTTAGAGCTAAAATTAGCATGTTTAAAGTGATTTTCATGCTTCCAGGGGCTCGGGAAGTTAATTAAATACCATTTGGAGGCATTTAATGTTCGAGCAAAAACGGCTGATTTTCGACAAAAGAGATAACACCCCCCCATTACGTCATGCTTCAGAAATGTGGAAAATGGTCCGTTTTCAAATGTTTTATTTTTGAACGTCAGTTCACATTTGTAGGTGGATCATCAGTGTTAGAGCTAAAATTAGCATGTTTAAAGTGATTTTCATGCTTCCAGGGGCCCAAAACACAAGATTTATGGAATGGTTAAAAGTGCATGAAAATGGCCAATTTACTCACTCTGAGTTCTCAAAAAGGGTTTCTTCACTTCGGGAAGTTAATTAAATACCATTTGGAGGCATTTAATGTTCGAGCAAAAACGGCTGATTTTCGACAAAAGAGATAACACCCCCCCCATTACGTCATGCTTCAGAAATGTGGAAAATGGTCCGTTTTCAAATGTTTTATTTTTGAACGTCAGTTCACATTTGTAGGTGGATCATCAGTGTTAGAGCTAAAATTAGCATGTTTAAAGTGATTTTCATGCTTCCAGGGGCTCGGGAAGTTAATTAAATACCATTTGGAGGCATTTAATGTTCGAGCAAAAACGGCTGATTTTCGACAAAAGAGATAACACCCCCCCATTACGTCATGCTTCAGAAATGTGGAAAATGGTCCGTTTTCAAATGTTTTATTTTTGAACGTCAGTTCACATTTGTAGGTGGATCATCAGTGTTAGAGCTAAAATTAGCATGTTTAAAGTGATTTTCATGCTTCCAGGGGCCCAAAACACAAGATTTATGGAATGGTTAAAAGTGCATGAAAATGGCCAATTTACTCACTCTGAGTTCTCAAAAAGGGTTTCTTCACCCCGGGAAGTTAATTAAATACCATTTGGAGGCATTTAATGTTAGAGCAAAAACGGCTGATTTTCGACAAAAGAGATAACACCCCCCCATTACGTCATGCTTCAGAAATGTGGAAAATGGTCCGTTTTCAAATGTTTTATTTTTGAACGTCAGTTCACATTTGTAGGTGGATCATCAGTGTTAGAGCTAAAATTAGCATGTTTAAAGTGATTTTCATGCTTCCAGGGGCTCGGGAAGTTAATTAAATACCATTTGGAGGCATTTAATGTTCGAGCAAAAACGGCTGATTTTCGACAAAAGAGATAACACCCTCCCATTACGTCATGCTTGAGAAATGTGGAAAATGGTCCGTTTTCAAATGTTTTATTTTTGAACGTCAGTTCACATTTGTAGGTGGATCATCAGTGTTTGAGCTAAAATTAGCATGTTTAAAGTGATTTTCATGCTTCCAGGGGCTCGGGAAGTTAATTAAATACCATTTGGAGGCATTTAATGTTCGAGCAAAAACGGCTGATTTTCGACAAAAGAGATAACACCCCCCCATTATGTCATGCTTCAGAAATGTGGAAAATGGTCCGTTTTCAAATGTTTTATTTTTGAACGTCAGTTCACATTTGTAGGTGGATCATCAGTGTTAGAGCTAAAATTAGCATGTTTAAAGTGATTTTCATGCTTCCAGGGGCTCGGGAAGTGAAATAAATACCATTTGGAGGCATTTAATGTTCGAGCAAAAACGGCTGATTTTCCAC
Source organism: Lissotriton vulgaris (assembly GCF_964263255.1). Classification (NCBI taxonomy): domain Eukaryota; kingdom Metazoa; phylum Chordata; class Amphibia; order Caudata; family Salamandridae; genus Lissotriton; species Lissotriton vulgaris. The sequence continues at coordinate 324,875 of NW_028245405.1, forward strand.
AAAAGAGATAACACCCCCCCATTACGTCATGCTTCAGAAATGTGGAAAATGGTCAGTTTTCAAATGTTTTATTTTTGAACGTCAGTTCACATTTGTAGGTGGATCATCAGTGTTAGAGCTAAAATTAGCATGTTTAAAGTGATTTTCATGCTTCCAGGGGCTCGGGAAGTTAATTAAATATCATTTGGAGGCATTTAATGTTTGAGCAAAAACGGCTGATTTTCGACAAAAGAGATAACACCCCCCCATTACGTCATGCTTCAGAAATGTGGAAAATGGTCCGTTTTCAAATGTTTTATTTTTGAACGTCAGTTCACATTTGTAGGTGGATTTGTAGAGAGGTGTGGCTCACTGGTTAGAGGCGGCAGACCCGGAGGCTGAGAACGGCCCGAGACCAGGGTTCGATTCCCGACGCGGCAGGGTCGCGGACCAGGGTCAGCGGACTGATAATTCTCGCCTCGGTGCCCACTTTGGGCAGTGATCACACTCGGTAACTCTGGGCATTAAGCTTGCCTCATCTCTACAACGGCCCCCCACAGACGCCGGGGATGCCTGGCTTCACCTTGGAGATACCCAGCAAGGGACCATCTCACAGGGAAAGCCAGGACGGGTTCCCCAGCGGTCATTCGCGCCAGGATACTCCGGTAGTAATTGAGCGCGCTATAAAACACCTTACATTTACAACACCTTACATCAGTGTTAGAGCTAAAATTAGCATGTTTAAAGTGATTTTCATGCTTCCAGGGGCTCGGGAAGTGAAATAAATACCATTTGGAGGCATTTAATGTTCGAGCAAAAACGGCTGATTTTCCACAAAAGAGATAACACCCCCCCATTACGTCATGCTTCAGAAATGTGGAAAATGGTCCGTTTTCAAATGTTTTATTTTTGAACGTCAGTTCACATTCGTAGGTGGATCATCAGTGTTAGAGCTAAAATTAGCATGTTTAAAGTGATTTTCATGCTTCCAGGGGCTCGGGAAGTTAATTAAATACCATTTGGAGGCATTTAATGTTCGAGCAAAAACGGCTGATTTTCGACAAAAGAGATAACACCCCCCCATTACGTCATGCTTCAGAAATGTGGAAAATGGTCCGTTTTCAAATGTTTTATTTTTGAACGTCAGTTCACATTTGTAGGTGGATCATCAGTGTTAGAGCTAAAATTAGCATGTTTAAAGTGATTTTCATGCTTCCAGGGGCTCGGGAAGTTAATTAAATACCATTTGGAGGCATTTAATGTTCGAGCAAAAACGGCTGATTTTCGACAAAAGAGATAACACCCCCCCATTACGTCATGCTTCAGAAATGTGGAAAATGGTCCGTTTTCAAATGTTTTATTTTTGAACGTCAGTTCACATTTGTAGGTGGATCATCAGTGTTAGAGCTAAAATTAGCATGTTTAAAGTGATTTTCATGCTTCCAGGGGCCCAAAACACAAGATTTATGGAATGGTTAAAAGTGCATGAAAATGGCCAATTTACTCACTCTGAGTTCTCAAAAAGGGTTTCTTCACCCCGGGAAGTTAATTAAATACCATTTGGAGGCATTTAATGTTCGAGCAAAAACGGCTGATTTTCGACAAAAGAGATAACACCCCCCCATTACGTCATGCTTCAGAAATGTGGAAAATGGTCCGTTTTCAAATGTTTTATTTTTGAACGTCAGTTCACATTTGTAGGTGGATCATCAGTGTTAGAGCTCAAATTAGCATGTTTAAAGTGATTTTCATGCTTCCAGGGGCTCGGGAAGTTAATTAAATACCATTTGGAGGCATTTAATGTTCGAGCAAAAACGGCTGATTTTCGACAAAAGAGATAACACCCCCCCATTACGTCATGCTTCAGAAATGTGGAAAATGGTCCGTTTTCAAATGTTTTATTTTTGAACGTCAGTTCACATTTGTAGGTGGATCATCAGTGTTAGAGCTAAAATTAGCATGTTTAAAATGATTTTCATGCTTCTAGGGGCCCAAAACACAAGATTTATGGAATGGTTAAAAGTGCATGAAAATGGCCAATTTACTCACTCTGAGTTCTCAAAAAGGGTTTCTTCACCCCGGGAAGTTAATTAAATACCATTTGGAGGCATTTAATGTTAGAGCAAAAACGGCTGATTTTCGACAAAAGAGATAACACCCTCCCATTACGTCATGCTTCAGAAATGTGGAAAATGGTCCGTTTTCAAATGTTTTTTATTTTTGAACGTCAGTTCACATTTGTAGGTGGATCATCAGTGTTTGAGCTAAAATTAGCATGTTTAAAGTGATTTTCATGCTTCCAGGGGCTCGGGAAGTTAATTAAATACCATTTGGAGGCATTTAATGTTCGAGCAAAAACGGCTGATTTTCGACAAAAGAGATAACACCCCCCCATTACGTCATGCTTCAGAAATGTGGAAAATGGTCCGTTTTCAAATGTTTTATTTTTGAACGTCAGTTCACATTTGTAGGTGGATCATCAGTGTTAGAGCTAAAATTAGCATGTTTAAAGTGATTTTCATGCTTCCAGGGGCTCGGGAAGTGAAATAAATACCATTTGGAGGCATTTAATGTTCGATCAAAAATGGCTGATTTTCCACAAAAGAGATAACACCCCCCCATTACGTCATGCTTCAGAAATGTGGAAAATGGTCAGTTTTCAAATGTTTTATTTTTGAACGTCAGTTCACATTTGTAGGTGGATCATCAGTGTTAGAGCTAAAATTAGCATGTTTAAAGTGATTTCCATGCTTCCAGGGGCTCGGGAAGTTAATTAAATATCATTTGGAGGCATTTAATGTTTGAGCAAAAACGGCTGATTTTCGACAAAAGAGATAACACCCCCCCATTACGTCATGCTTCAGAAATGTGGAAAATGGTCCGTTTTCACATGTTTTATTTTTGAACGTCAGTTCACATTTGTAGGTGGATCATCAGTGTTAGAGCTAAAATTAGCATGTTTAAAGTGATTTTCATGCTTCCAGGGGCTCGGGAAGTGAAATAAATACCATTTGGAGGCATTTAATGTTCGAGCAAAAACGGCTGATTTTCCACAAAAGAGATAACACCCCCCCATTACGTCATGCTTCAGAAATGTGGAAAATGGTCCGTTTTCAAATGTTTTATTTTTGAACGTCAGTTCACATTTGTAGGTGGATCATCAGTGTTAGAGCTAAAATTAGCATGTTTAAAGTGATTTTCATGCTTCCAGGGGCTCGGGAAGTTAATTAAATACCATTTGGAGGCATTTAATGTTCGAGCAAAAACGGCTGATTTTCGACAAAAGAGATAACACCCCCCCATTACGTCATGCTTCAGAAATGTGGAAAATGGTCCGTTTTCAAATGTTTTATTTTTGAACGTCAGTTCACATTTGTAGGTGGATCATCAGTGTTAGAGCTAAAATTAGCATGTTTAAAGTGATTTTCATGCTTCCAGGGGCCCAAAACACAAGATTTATGGAATGGTTAAAAGTGCATGAAAATGGCCAATTTACTCACTCTGAGTTCTCAAAAAGGGTTTCTTCACCCCGGGAAGTTAATTAAATACCATTTGGAGGCATTTAATGTTCGAGCAAAAACGGCTGATTTTCGACAAAAGAGATAACACCCTCCCATTACGTCATGCTTCAGAAATGTGGAAAATGGTCCGTTTTCAAATGTTTTATTTTTGAACGTCAGTTCACATTTGTAGGTGGATCATCAGTGTTAGAGCTAAAATTAGCATGTTTAAAGTGATTTTCATGCTTCCAGGGGCTCGGGAAGTTAATTAAATACCATTTGGAGGCATTTAATGTTCGAGCAAAAACGGCTGATTTTCGACAAAAGAGATAACACCCTCCCATTACGTCATGCTTCAGAAATGTGGAAAATGGTCCGTTTTCAAATGTTTTATTTTTGAACGTCAGTTCACATTTGTAGTTGGATCATCAGTGTTAGAGCTAAAATTAGCATGTTTAAAGTGATTTTCATGCTTCCAGGGGCTCGGGAAGTTAATTAAATACCATTTGGAGGCATTTAATGTTCGAGCAAAAACGGCTGATTTTCGACAAAAGAGATAACACCCCCCCATTACGTCATGCTTCAGAAATGTGGAAAATGGTCCGTTTTCAAATGTTTTATTTTTGAACGTCAGTTCACATTTGTAGGTGGATCATCAGTGTTAGAGCTAAAATTAGCATGTTTAAAGTGATTTTCATGCTTCCAGGGGCTCGGGAAGTGAAATAAATACCATTTGGAGGCATTTAATGTTCGAGCAAAAACGGCTGATTTTCCACAAAAGAGATAACACCCCCCCATTACGTCATGCTTCAGAAATGTGGAAAATGGTCAGTTTTCAAATGTTTTATTTTTGAACGTCAGTTCACATTTGTAGGTGGATCATCAGTGTTAGAGCTAAAATTAGCATGTTTAAAGTGATTTTCATGCTTCCAGGGGCTCGGGAAGTTAATTAAATATCATTTGGAGGCATTTAATGTTTGAGCAAAAACGGCTGATTTTCGACAAAAGAGATAACACCCCCCCATTACGTCATGCTTCAGAAATGTGGAAAATGGTCCGTTTTCAAATGTTTTATTTTTGAACGTCAGTTCACATTTGTAGGTGGATCATCAGTGTTAGAGCTAAAATTAGCATGTTTAAAGTGATTTTCATGCTTCCAGGGGCCCAAAACACAAGATTTATGGAATGGTTAAAAGTGCATGAAAATGGCCAATTTACTCACTCTGAGTTCTCAAAAAGGGTTTCTTCACCCCGGGAAGTTAATTAAATACCATTTGGAGGCATTTAATGTTAGAGCAAAAACGGCTGATTTTCAACAAAAGAGATAACACCCCCCCATTACGTCATGCTTCAGAAATGTGGAAAATGGTCCGTTTTCAAATGTTTTATTTTTGAACGTCAGTTCACATTTGTAGGTGGATCATCAGTGTTAGAGCTAAAATTAGCATGTTTAAAGTGATTTTCATGCTTCCAGGGGCCCAAAACACAAGATTTATGGAATGGTTAAAAGTGCATGAAAATGGCCAATTTACTCACTCTGAGTTCTCAAAAAGGGTTTCTTCACCCCTGGAAGTTAATTAAATACCATTTGGAGGCATTTAATGTTCGAGCAAAAAAGGCTGATTTTCCACAAAAGAGATAACACCCCCCCATTACGTCATGCTTCAGAAATGTGGAAAATGGTCCGTTTTCAAATGTTTTATTTTTGAACGTCAGTTCACATTTGTAGGTGGATCATCAGTGTTAGAGCTAAAATTAGCATGTTTAAAGTGATTTTCATGCTTCCAGGGGCTCGGGAAGTTAATTAAATACCATTTGGAGGCATTTAATGTTCGAGCAAAAACGGCTGATTTTCGACAAAAGAGATAACACCCCCCCATTACGTCATGCTTCAGAAATGTGGAAAATGGTCCGTTTTCAAATGTTTTATTTTTGAACGTCAGTTCACATTTGTAGGTGGATCATCAGTGTTAGAGCTAAAATTAGCATGTTTAAAGTGATTTTCATGCTTCCAGGGGCTCGGGAAGTTAATTAAATACCATTTGGAGGCATTTAATGTTCGAGCAAAAATGGCTGATTTTCGACAAAAGAGATAACACCCCCCCATTACGTCATGCTTCAGAAATGTGGAAAATGGTCCGTTTTCAAATGTTTTATTTTTGAACGTCAGTTCACATTTGTAGGTGGATCATCAGTGTTAGTGCTAAAATTAGCATGTTTAAAGTGATTTTCATGCTTCCAGGGGCCCAAAACACAAGATTTATGGAATGGTTAAAAGTGCATGAAAATGGCCA